>NW_004955430.1:15973019-15976529 GCF_000276665.1 Chinchilla lanigera
CTTTCTTACTTACTGAGACAGGGTTTCAGTATGTAGTTCAGGCTGGTCTTAAATTCATGGTAATCCTCTTACTTCAGCCTCCTGAGTGCTAAAATTACTCACACGCACCACTATGGCTGGCTTATTTTCTCAGAAATAAAGTGTATCCTGTTCTACCTTTAGCATCTCTCCATTACCTCTGATTAAAATTACTGATCAGTTCTGAAATTCCTTTCTTTAGTATTTACTTATTTATTTAAAAATATTTTTATTATTTCCTGTTAATTTTATAAAATATTTGGTTTCGATGTGATGTCTTCCATACATGCATATAACATATTTTGATACTATTCATCTGGCCATTACCTTCCTTCATGCTCCCTGCTCCCCTGCCCCTATTCCTTTCCTCTTCTCTAATAAAAGTCTCCTTTCTTTTTTGAAAGGATGACAGAACAGATTAGAAAAAAGACAAAAAATTACTCAGAGGGATTAGCTATATCACCAATCTTACTTAACACAGTTCTAGAAACATTAGCCAGAACAATCAGACAAAACAAAGAAATAAAAGAAATAAAGATAGGAAAGGAAGAAGTTAAACTATTGTTTTGGACTGTTTCTTCCCTATTCCCAATATGTATTGTACTTTTTGGATCTTATTTACTCTTTCAATTTCTCACACTAGTGAGACAATATGATGCTTACATATGTAAAAAACTGTGATGGGAGAAAGGGGAAAGGAAGAAAGGGAAAAAGGAAAAAAATACAAGATAGTTAAGATAGTCATAGAGCTAGTTTCTCTTAGCTGACTGAAAAAGGTTCAGTTAATATTGTTTGGACAATATTTCATGCCTATATCTTGTATTCTGAACAATTATTATGAATATAACAATATGCAATGTAGAAATTTTTGTTAATCTCCTACTAGCCTGTTTTGAGACTCTGTTTTATTGTTATTTTTTCCTCTTTAAAATAAAAAATAAATGAAGTATGCCCCCCAAGTTATTTGCAGATGACATGATACTCTATATAGAAGATCTCAAAAACTACACCAGAAGACTTCTAGATTTAATAACCAAATTCAGCAGCATAACTGGATACAAGTCAACACTGAAACATCAACAGCATTCCTATACACTAATGACAATCTCACTGAGAGAGAAATTAAGGAAGTTACACCTTTCACAATAGCATCCAAAAACAAACAAACAAAAAAAATACTTAGGAAGCACTCTAACAAGGAAGTACACTGTATTGTTTCACTGAAAACTACAGTACTGTGAAACAGGGCATTGAAGGGAATATCAGAAAATGGAACAATATCCCTTGTTCTTGGTTAGGAAGAACCAATATAGCAAAAAAGGCCATACTCAAAAAGTGTTATACAGATTTAATGCAATTCCAATCAAAGTACCAATAGCACACTTCACAGAATTAGAGAAAACAATCCTAAAATTCATTTGGAACCCAAAGAGACCTAGAGTAGCAAAAACAATTCTGAGCAACAAAGGCAAGGCAGTAGGCATCACAACCTCTGACTTGAAATTATACTACAAAGTTACTGTGATAGAAACAGCATGGTACTGGCAAAACAGACCCGAGGATCAATGGAACAGGTTAGAAGATGCAGAAACACTCCAAACACTCTCAGCCACCTTACCTTTGAGAAAGGGTCAAAACACTTTCACTGGCAGAAAGAGAGCCTCTTTAATAGATGGAGCTAGAAAAACTGGCTTTCCATGTGCTGAACACTAAAACTAGAACTGGATCTCTCACCATGAAATAAAGTAAAATCAAAATGGATCAAAGATTGAAATATTAAAGCAGAAATATTAAATCTGTTGGAAGAGAGAATAGATAGAACTCTTGAAGATATAGGTGTAGGCAAAGATTTTTATGAACAAAACCCAATTGCACAGAAAATATCATAAAGAATCAACAATTTGTATCTCATCTCATTAAAAAAATCCAAGGCCAGGTGCGGTGGTGCATGCCTGTAATTCCAGCACTCAGGAGGTTGAGGTAGGAGGATCACTGCGAGTTCCAGGCCAGCCTGGGCTAAAAGTGAGTTCAAGACCAGCCTGAACTGCATAATGAAACCCTGTCTCAGAAAGACAAAAGAAGTCCATAAGATAGGCTCAAATAAATACAAAAGAACCAAAATCATCTATTGTATACTATCAGATCATGGCATACTGAAAGTATAAATCAATTTTGAAAGAAACCGCAGAAAATTTATAAAGACCTGAACATTAAATAACACTCATGAATACTCGAGGGGTCACAAAAGAAATCGAGAAAGAAATTAAACTTCTTAGAATCAAATGATAATTCCAGTAAAACATACCAGAAACTATGGAACACGATGAAAGAAATCCCAAAGAGAAATTTATTGCTGTGAATACTTAGAAAAAAGAGAGCAAACTCAAGTAAATAAACTAATGATTCACCTCTTGAAACTAGAACAAGATAGTTCAAACCAAAACCTAGTGCAATGAGTGAAATCATAAAGTTCAGAGCAAAAATTAATGAAATTAAAACAAACAAAAAAGAATGAATAATTCAAAGAGCTGGTTCTTTGAAAGAATAAACAAAATAGATAAATCCTTAGCCAATCTTACCAGAAGCACAAAAGAAAAGATCCACACCAATTCAATTAGGAAAAAAAGGCAAAATCAAAATGGCCATTGCCAAAATTTAGAAGAGCATTAGTAACTACTGTGAAAAGTTATACTCTAACAAATTGGAAAATCATGAAGAAATGGACCGATGCCTAGATGCATGAATTACCAACTGAACAAAAAAGATGTAAAAACGTGGAACTGTATAATAACAATGACTTCAAAGTAGTAATAAAAAACCTGTGAAAGAAGACAAGCCCAGGACTTGATGGATTCACCACTCTATTTTATAAGACCTTAAGGGAAGGTACAACACCAATATTCCTCAAACTCTTTAATGAAATTGAAAGGGAATGAAGACTTCCAAATTCATGCATAGAAGTTAGCAATACTGTAGTTCAAAAACCAGAAAAGTACCCCCCTGAAAAAGTAAACTACAGGCCAATCTCTTTAATGAACACAGACACAAAAATCTTCAACAAGATCGAGCAAGTATAGTGCAACAAATCATCAAGTCATAACCAAGTAGCTGTAATCCCAGGGATCAAGGCTAGTCCAACATATGTAAATCAATAAATGTAGCATACCACATAAACAGATGCAAGAACAAAAATAGCATGATTACATAAATAGATGCAGAAAACATTTTTTTTTTTTTTACCAAATCCAACATCCTTTCCTGATTAAAGCCCTGATCAAAAAGTTATAGAAGGACCTTATCTCAATCCAAATAAAAGCCTTTCATGACAAACCTACTGCCAAGATCATATTAAATAATCATATTACAACCAGGAACAAGACAAAGTTGTTCACTATCACTACTCATTTTCAATACAGTATTCCAAATAATAGCCACAGCATTCAAGCAAGATAAAGAACTAAAAGGTATATATATATATAGGATAATACGAAG
>NW_004955430.1:15976629-15979805 GCF_000276665.1 Chinchilla lanigera
TGACATGATACTCTACAGAGAAGACCCCAAAATTCCATGAAAAGACTCCTAGAATTGATAACCAAATTCAGTAGCATAGAAGGAAATAAAGTCAAAACACAAAATTCAATAGTTTTGCAGCACACTCATAATGAACTCATTGAGAAAGAAGTTAGGAAAAAAATACATTTACAGTACACAAAGAAAAATGAAATACTTAGGAATTAAGCTAACTAAGGAAGTGAAAGTCCCTTACAATAAAAACTTTAATACTCTGAGAAATAAGATTGAGGAGGACATCAGAAAATGGAAAAAGCACCCCCTGTTCCGAGGAATTAACACTGTAAAAATAGCCATACTTCCCAAACTGATATACAGATTTAATACAATCCCAATCAAAATACCAAAGCATCCTCACAGAACTAGCAAAAACTATTCTAAAATTCATATGGAACAAGAAATTTGCATTTTTTTGAGTTTCCTGCTGTTGTAAATAACGAAGCAATGGAGCCTGAATGCGGCTCTTTTTGCGGGAAGAGCAGATACTTACCAGTGGAAATGCGGTTACATTATCACAAGAATGCTCTTCAGAAGTCTGAGCCCATTGGTGGAACCACTAACAATATGTGCAAATACATGTTTTCCATACACTTCTTAAATATTTGTGTTTGTAATCTTTATGCTTTTACTAGTCTAATGGGTAAAAAATAATGTCATGATTGTTTTCTATGCCCTTAAATATTATTGGTGTGATCATGTTACATGTTAATGGTTATACATTTTCTTCAATATTTTTGTTATGAATGTTTACCACTGAAAAATAATTTTATTATTGTATTTTTTATTTATATTTGTTAAAACTTCCATCACAAATATTTTCATTAGTTTAGAGAGTACTGATCCTCTTAAATTTATATTAAAATATCATTCTGAAAACCATATTTATATAGAAATATTGGACAAATGTAATATGTTTATTCTATGAAAAGTTAAGCAAATTGATAGGATGTTTTGATAATTTAGAATAAGTAAACAAGTAAAAGACAGAATAAAATATTTAATGAAATGAATTAACAAACTGAAAATAGTCAATTTTAGAAGCAGTCCAACATGGGAAAATAAATAAAATTGTATGGCTTTTAAAACCTCCTAAATTAGAATAAATGAAATTAAATTTATTGTTATTCATCAAATTTTTTATTACTATATGTCTGAAATACAGAAGAGATGCTCCTTTTGGAAAACTCATACATGTATATAATGTGAGTGTATAACTTCATACATTTTAACACCTGAATACACCCACATAATCATCACCTAGATGAAGAAACAAAATGTCACCAGCACCTGCCTTGTACACTCTTCTATCTAGCATTTCCTCAAGAATCCCTTTTTCATATTTTATCTAAAAATCATGCAGGATGTACCTTATAGTGTCTGGCTTCTTTGTTTTTAATATTACATTTGAGAGAGTCCTCTATACCATTACATGTAGTTGTAAATCATTCCTTCTCAGTACTGTCTATTATTTTACTGTATGAGTATATCATTATTTCTTGATCTGTTCTATTTCTGCCATCAGCAATGGGTATCTGTGTTGTGTCCTGTTTTTAGATATGGTAACTATGATTGCTGTGAATACCAACGTGTAGATGTTTGGGTGAACTTAATTTTAACTTCTTATGGGTATGTAGGAGTGCGATTAGTAAGTCCATGTTTATGAGGAACTGTCATATTGTCCTCCAAAGTGTCTTCATCATTTTACACCCCATCATTACCATGGGGGAGTTCAATTTGCCTTATATCTGCTCAGTGTTTGGTATTGTCAATAATTTTTAAATTTTTGCACTCTTGTTTTTTGTTGTTTTTAATTAATTTAGCTTATTGGTACACTTTAGATGCACATAATGATCACAATTCATCATAGGGGATTTGTATCTGTACATGACATATCTTGCTTCTCCCTTTTTCCCAATTCCCCTACTCTACCTCCTTATTTAAAAAAGCTTTGTTTCCATTTTTTCCTTTTCTCATTTTATCTTTCCCCTTTCTTCCTTCCCCCTCCTCCCTCTAAGTTCCCCATCCCATTTGAGTATTTTCTTCCTACTTACAACATCCATTATGCATTTTGGTTCTTATTTACACTGTGGTTTCTCACACCAAAGAAACTGTGATATTTACATATGTGTGTTTGATTTACTTCACTTAAGAGTATGGTCTCAAAGTATGTTCATTTACCTAACAATGGCTCAAAATTATCTTTCTTTATGGCACAGTAGTACTCCATTGTACTACTACATTGTAAAAAAACCACATCGTCTTTATCCATTCATTGGTTGATGGATATTTGGACTGTTTCCAAGATTTAGCAATTACAAACTGCTGCTATAAAGATGGGTGTCCATATATTGCTGTGGTATGATGCTTTTAATTCTTTTAGGAAGATATCAATAAGGGGAATAGCTTGGTCAAATGAAACCTCCAGTTTCAGTTTTTGAGAAATCTCCACACAGTAGTTGCACCAGTCTACATTCCCACCAACAGTGGAGAAGGGGTTCCTTTTTCTCCACAGCCCCAGCAGCATTTGTTATTGGTTGATTTCATGATAACTACTATACTTTATGGAATGAGATAGAGTCCCAGTGTTGTTTTCATTTGTGTCTCTTCAATGACCAGTGATATTGAACATTTCCTCATGTAGTTATTTGCCATTTTTATGTTTTCATTTGAGAAGTATATACTCATTTTAGATGCCCATTTTTGGATTGGGTCTTTAAATTTTGGGGGTCTGATTTTTTATGGTTTCATTATAAACCCTAGATGTTAGTCATTTGTTTAGGAACAGCTGGCAAAATTTTTTACCTCTCCGTGGGTTGTATCTTCACTCTGTTTTTGCTTTCTTTTGCAGTGTGAAAACTTTTAATAATATGAAATCCCAGTTGTTTATTTTTTATAATATTTCTGGTGTGATCAGGGTTTTGTTTGTAAAGTATTTGCCTACACCTACATCTTCAAGAGTTCTATCTATTCTGTTTTCCTACAGATCTAGTGTTTCTGCTTTACTATTTAAATCTTTGATTTTAGTTTATTTCATAGTGAGGGATCCAGGTCTAGTTTTGGTGTTCAGCACATTGGAAAGCCAGTTTTTCCAGCACCATTTATTAAAGAGGCTATCTTTCTGCCAGTGAAGGTGTTTG
>NW_004955430.1:15980940-16121280 GCF_000276665.1 Chinchilla lanigera
CTAGTGAGACAGTATGGTATTTACACATGCAGGTCTGATTTATTTCACTCATGAGTATGGACTCTAGTTGCATCCATTTACCTATGAAAGCCTCAAGTTTATCCTTCTTTATAGCTGAATAACATTCCATTATGTAAAAATACCACATCTTTTTTATCCATTCCTCAGTGGATGGGCATTTGGGTTGCTTCCATGATTTAGCTATGACAAATTGAGCAGGTATAAACATAGGTGCACATATATCACTGTAGTATGATGTTTGTAGTTCTTCTGGAAAAATACCCAAAAGGGAAATAGCTGGGTTGAATGGTCCTAGTTTACTGAGGAATCTCCAGACTGATTTCCACAAGGGCTGCACCAACAGTGGATTCCCACCAACAGTGGATAAGGGTTCCTTTTCCCTCACAGCCCCTCCAGCTTTGTTATTGGTTGATTTCTTGATGAAAGCCATTCTTTCTGGGGTGAGATGGAATCTCAGTGGTGTTTTAATTGGCAGTTCTCCAATGACTAATGAGGCTGATCATTTTTTCATGTATTTATTTGCCATTTGTATTTCTTTATCAGAGATGTGTGTATTCATCTCAGATGCCCATTTTTGGATTGGGTCTTTAAATTTGGGAGGGCTGTTTTTTTTAGTTCTTTATATGTTCTAGTAGAAGTTATTTGTCTGAGGGACAGTTGGCTAAAATTTTTTCCCAATTTGTCGGTTTTCTTTTTACTCTGTTGGTGATTTCTCTAGATGTGCAAAAACTTTTCAATAAGATGAGATCCCAGTTGTTGATTCTTTGAAGTATTTCCCATGCAGTTTGGTTTTTGTTCATGAACTCTTTGCCTACCCCTATGTCTTCATGATTTTTACCTATTTTCTCTTCCAGTAGGTTTAGTGTTTCTGTTTTAATATTTAAATCTTTGATCCATTTTGATTTGAGTTTGGTGCTAGGTGATAGAAATGGATCTAGATTCAGTCTTTGACATGTGGTGAGCGAGTTTTTCCAGCACCATTTATTAAAGAGGCTATCTTTCTTTCACTGATCTTGTTTGGTCTCATTGTCAAAAATAAGTTGGCTGAATGTGTTTGTGGTTGTGGCTGCACCTTCCAGTCTGTTCCATTGGTCATCACGTCTGTTTTTTTGCCAATGCCATGCTGATTTTATCATAGTGGCCTTGTAGTATAATTTCAAGTCAGGGATTGTGATGCTGCCTGCCTTGCCTTTGTTGCCCAGGATTCCTTTGGCTATTCTGGGTCTCTTCTGGTTCCAGATGAATTTTAGGAATGTTTTCTGTAGATCTGTGATGTATACTAATGGTATTTTAATTGGGATTGCTTTGAATCTGTACAACAATTTTGGGAGTATGGCAATTTTCACAATGTTGGTTCTTCCTATCCATGAGCAAGGAATATCTTTCCATTTTCTGAGATCTTCTTTAATTTCCTTTTTCAGAGTACACTAGTTTTCACTGTAAAGACTTTGCACTTCTTTTGTTAGATTGATTCCTAAGTATTTCAATTTTTTGGTTGCTATTGTGATAGGTATGCTTTCCTTAATTTCTCTCTCCATGTGTTTGTTGTTTGTGTATAGAAATGCTATTAATTTTTGAGTATTGACTTTGTGTCCGTCTATACTACTGAATTTGTTGATTAATTCTAGGAGTCTTTTGGTGGAGTTTTTGGGGTTTTCTATGTGGAGTATCATGTCATCCGTGAATAATGATAATTTTACTTCTTCCTTTCCTATCCTTATTCCTTTTATATCTCTCTCTTGTTTAATTGCTCTGGCTAGTGTTTCCAGAACTATGTTGAATAGGAGTGGTGATAGTGGGCATCCTTGTCTTGTTCCTGATTTTAAAGTGAAAGCTTTCATGTTAGAATGATGTTGGCTGTTGGTTTGTCAGAGATTGCTTTGGTCAGCTTGAGGTAAAGACCATCTATCCCTATTTTCTGTAGGGTTTTTTATTATGAATGTATGCTAGACTTTGTCAAAAGCTTTTTCTGCATCTCTTGAGATGATTATGTGGTTTTTGTCTTTGGCTCTATTGATATGGTGTATTACATTAATTGATTTGCATATATTGAACCACCCCTACATCCCTGGGATGAATCCCACTTGGTGATGATGTTAAACCTTCTGGATAATTAGCTGCATTAGCTGTTTGCTAATATTTTATTGAGTATCTTTGCATCTGTGTTCATTAGTGTGATTGATCTCTTTCTTGATTGTGTCTTTCTCAGATTTTGGTATCAGTATAATACTTGCCTCCAGAAATGTGCTGGGGAGATTTGCTTCCTTTTCACTTTCATTAAAGAGTTTGAGAAGAATTGGCATTAAATCTTCTCTGAATTTCTTGTAGAATTCAGCTGTGAATCCATTAGGACCTGGCTTTTCTTTGTTGGTAGGTTTTTAATCATATTTTTAATTTCAATAATTGAAATTGGGCTATTCAAGTTTTTCTTTCCTTTTTTTGGATAAGGTTAGCTATTTTATTTATTCTTTTTCAATTTTGTTACTCATTATTGGTTTGTTTAGATTTTCCATTTCTTTATGGATCAATTGTGGTAGGTTATATTTGTCCAGGAATCTGTACATTTCCTGTAGTTTTACAATTTATTGGCATATAGTTATTCATAATGTTCACTAATGATCCTTTGATTTCAGTGGTATTAGTTGTAACATCTCCTTTTCTACTCCTGATTTTACTTATTTGAGTATTTTCTCTTCCTTTGTAGTGTAGCTAAAGGCTACAGGAATGCATATATTCCTGTGATATGTTTTAGTGTCTCCTTTTTCATCTCTAATTTTTATTCAGGTCTCTCTGTGTCTCTCTGTCTCTGTCTCTCTTTAATTAGTCTAGCTAAAAGTTGGTTGATTCTATCTTTCTGAAAAACCAGCTCTTTGTTTCATAAAACCTTTGTTGTATGTTTTAGTTTCTGTTTCATCTTTGGTCTCACCCTCCTTTTCTAACTTTGAGTTTGATTTATTTTTGCTCTTTAAGTACTTGAGATACTTGCATCAGTCACTCCAGTCAGAGTGAAGTTGCTTTTTCCTTTGCTGTGGTCCCTTTTTATAAGGAGGATGAGTGACAGACAACTCTATTTGATCATTCTTTTAAATTTCACTCTGAATGAAATTCTGTGTTTAGTTTTGAACTGATCGATATGATTAATAATGTTTTAGGGTGAATTAAAATTAACTTTGGAATGAAGTCTGAAATTTAAAAATATATAATAAATATTTTGTTGACTTCTGAGAATTAGTTCTCCAAATTAGTTCTCATCCCATACTAGGGATGGTTAAGTTTAAGTTTATTTGAATCTATGGGGTTAGGAGTTTTACTTAAACTCCATACTTTTAGGAATTATGATGCATCTTGCTGCCTGCCACCCCTGTTTATGAGATGTATTCGTACATTTTTTCAGAGAAAGAGAGACAGTCAGACAGACAGACAGACACAGACAAATACAAAGACACAGGCACAGACAGAGACACTGCTTTTATTTTGGGAAAGAAAGAAGCTTACACTTGGATGGAAGGGATTCCAGGAGATTGATTGTACTTGAAATGTTTTTTATTACAAGCAGAATGCCATCAATTCTTGTAATGATGTGACTTGTAATCACTATTTTGGAGGAAAAATTTGCACCAGTACATTTTCAGTCTTGCTTGTAATCTACAATATTTTAGACTGGTCAGAATCTAATTATATCTACTTTTGATAGACATTCAAAATAAACTGTCTTCTTTAGCTCTTAGGCCTTATGAGATACCCATGCAGCACTAGTTTACTGGAGAACTTCAAAATACAACCCTGGCTCTGGCTCTTTTCGGGCATTGGTGTATCCACAGTGTACTCTTTATTCTCCAGATATCTTTCTGCAGTGAATGATTGTATCACTGAATAAAAATGTGCTGAAATGTAGAAGGATTAATTTATTGCAGACCATTTTAAAAAAAGTTCTGTTCTTTAAACTATGAAATATTGGAGAGCCATCTCAAACTGCCTGCTGGCTGCACTGTTACTCAGCCAAGCTGATTAAGACTAATTTTGGTCAAAACAGTGTCGTGTCTGGGCAAAAAACCAATGTTCAGTCTCAACCAAAGGCAATTAAGTGGAGATTCATTTTATGATGGACTAATAACTCTTATGATATCCAACATTATTCTGATAAATCAATGGCACCATAATGTCTCCAGTGTGTCAGACTATTCTAGAATTTATTTGCTATATTTTTTCTCACTTTAGAGTTGCTCTTTGATTCTGGCACATCATTCTGTCTGGTAATGGTTTCAAATCAGCTGGTCTGATTCATGGCTTCACAGAGAAGGGTTTCTTAGGAGCTGGTAGGATGATGGTTTAAAAAAAATGAGAGACAGATGGTAGACTTATTTTTCTGGCTCCTCTGCTTCTGCAGGGAATAATTATACATCTGAAGTAAGTGGCACCAGAAGTTGAATCCTACTGAAGTTCCTCTTTGTATTTTCTTGTTGAGAACCTAAGATTTAGCTGCAGGGATGGCAAATGTCAGGAGCAGGCCCCCGAGGACATAGTTACAATGTGACCTGGGCCTGGAACAGATCTGAGAGGTCAAGATGCTCTACCCCTTTCTTTCGTTTTTCCATGTAATCATTGTATTAATCAGCTTTCCCATTGCTAGGACAAAATGCCTGACATATATAATTTAAAGGAGGAAATGGTTTATTTGGTTCACAGTTTCAGAGGATTTAGTCCATGGTTGGCTGGCTTTGGGGTAGAAACATCTTGGCAGAATGGTGTGGGAGAGCAAAGCTGCTCACTTCACAGGGGCCCTGAGCAGAGTGCAGAGAAAGAGTGCTAGACAGGAAGCTGCCAGAGATGAGAAACGAACCCCAAGGCCATGCTCTCATTACCTAGCCAGACGCAATCACAAGTTTGCTTTACTAATCTTATTTTTTTTCTTTCTTTTGGTACCAGGAATCAAACGCAGGACCTTGTGCTTGCCAGGCAGATGCTGTGCCACCAAGCTATACCCCTGGCCCTGCTTTACTGATCTTATAGGTGTCTGTCAAGCCAATCAAGTGGGCGCTCAAGATTAACTGTCACAGTTAACCATCTCCAAGACATGCTTGATTTCATCTCTCTGGTGGTGAGACCTGGTTTTAAGATTGTGTGCCTCACCACAACCTTGTCACTTAATCATTTATTGACCACTACCATGTAAGGAAGCGCTATAACATGGGTGACTCAAAAAAGAAGTAAAGAGATGGTCAACACCCGGCAGTTTTGTGAAAGGGTAGGTATCAGGTACGGGGACTTGACATTATTATACTCCTCATTGTATTGTGGCAAAAAAATTAGCCCCTCATGGTCCTTTTGTTTTATCTATTCCACATAGGTGCCCAGTCTACTGTGTTTGATATGCGTCCTTGGTTATGCATGAGTTCATGTAAAATATGTAATGCTCCTTTGTATTTGTGTAGTATATATAAATAGTATTGTTTTATAAGTCTTGCTTCTTACAAGTTTCACTGTGCAGCTCTATTTCAGTGCTTTTGATGGTACAGAAATTTCCATGGAGGTAGCCCTCCGCCCAGCATTTACCCTCCTTCCCTAGCCTGTATTCACTCCTTTCTTAGCTTGAACTGAACTCCCCGATCCTACAGAAAATGCCCATGCCTGTAGAGCAGAGTGAGGGTTTGAGGTCTGCTTCCAGAACAGGAAGTCTGTTAAGAGTGCAAGATAGGAAAGATAGGCTGAATCAGCTTACATGCTTACTAAGTCCTTTTTTTTACATTCTTGCTACATTTTGGGTATTTTCTGTCTGCCTAGTCTGTGGGTTCAGTGGTGCCAATTTTTATGTTTCTGATTACTCTTGAGGTGGGGAATCTCTTCCTGTTCTTGTTAGCTGTTTGGGATTCTCTTTCAGTAAATATTCTATTCTGCCATGGCATTTTATGTTTTTTCTTATTGATTTCAAAACCTACTGTACATTCCTGATGTTACTCCTATGACTTTCCAGATATTGCAAGTATCTAATTATAAACATTGCTCTCTAATTGCTTGATTTCATCTCTTTGGTGGTGAGGCCTGATTTTAAAATTATATGCCTTACCACAACCCTGTCACTTAATCATTTATTGACCACTGCCATGTAAGGAAGCACTATAACATGGGTGACTCAAAAAAGAAGTAGTAAAGAGATGGTCAACACCTGGCAGTTTTGTGAGAGGGCAGGTATCAGGTACGGGGACTTGAAATTATTATACTCCTCTGGGAGTATAATCTGGGTTTGGTTTGCTATTTTGTAGCACTGGGTTTGGTTTGCTATTTTGTTTAGAACTTTTTGTTCTAATCTGGGTTTGGTTTGCTATCAGACCAAGCAACTTGGCTCTGCCCAAACTTGATGACTCCCAACTTCTTAGCCTAAAAACAACCCCCCAAAACTCACAATGCCCCCCTTGTTAGAGTGATGCATCTAGTAGCCGCCTGGATTATAAATCTGCTGTGCAAAGAGACATTACTCTTTATATTGCAAAACTGGAGAGTAGTTTTGGGATAAAAACAATCTAATGAGAAGAGAGGTATCTTATCTTTAGAAGTATATGTTTTTTACATTAGGGTAGATAGGCCTTTCAGGAAGGATGGTAGCAAATATTTCAAAGCAGCATTTCCATTTGTCTTTTTTCAGGGGATAAGGCCTTACCTGGATTTTACTAGTACAGATTGTTAAAAGAATGTGGACACAGGTCTTAAAACCCCATTGAATCTGACACTTGTCAACTGTATAATCCTGGAGAAGCTGCATATTTACACTGGCCTTGATTACTCTATTGTGAAATATGTGTAAAAGTGCGGACACTATTTTCTAGTTTGCTTGGAGGATTACAGGTAATTGAAAGGGTCTAACATGATTCCTGATTCATAATTCTTACCTTGAGTGTTGCTTCCCGGCTCCAGTGCAGATCTCTCAGCTTGCTGTAACAGATCCTTTATCATGGAGTATGTGTTCATTACATGGTGTGCTATCTTCACTTACTCCAACATAGTAGTGAAGTCTGGGAGGCAGCATAGACACCCGGCACATCCTTGGTGGGCAGAGGACTCTTTAGTAACTGATTACTGTGTGTGTGTGTTTATTTGTGTCAAAGTACTGGGGGGAAATGGAGATGAATATTCTAAAACGTTCAACTGGATTTTCCCATGGCAGTTCACTTACCAGTTGTTAAAGATGTCCCCTCAAAGCCTCATGTAGTCATATGGGCAGGTTTCTAGATTTTGTGATTGATTCAGGGTCCAGTGCTGGGACTAAAGGTGTGAGTTCTATACCTGTCCTAGGTAGGATAGCCTGCATGCAATATAAAGGATTCAAAGAGGCTTTTTTCTCTTCTCTTTCTTTTCTTGTTGCTTTTGCTGTCTTCTGCTGTCATGAACTGTTGTCCCTCTGCGATGTGCCACCATGCCTTGGAGCCAGCTAGTTGTGGACTGAAACCTCTATAAACTGTGAGCTAAATAAATCTTTCCTCCTTTAACTTTGGGTGTTGGGTATTTTATCTCAGCAATGAGAGAAAAGTAGTTTTGGGTGTGGAAGGCCCACCTGAGGATTATTGCCAACAGCATAAAAGAAGAATTGCAGAAGATGATGTGTTGTTGATTCTCGTGGAGAATCTGGTCCTGCTGGTTTTTCTGATATGAATTAAGCTGTTCTCATCATCAGAGGAGCTTAGATCCCCACTGTCACTGAGGATGGCTAAAGTTCTCTTTGGGGGGAGCTTTGCTTTTTACTGTGAGTGTCGCTTCCTGCTCCAGTGCAGATCTCTCAGCTTACTGGCACAGATCCTTCATCCTGCTGGCACAGACTTTCTAGCTTCCATCGCTGACCTTTGGGCCTTCCCAGTGCAGATCTTTGAAGCAGACTTGCATGAAACACTTATGGGACTAGGCCTTCCCTTGGACTTGTGGAGTACATTGTCATTGGCTCTAGTTCTTCAGCTGGACTCATGCAGGACCTTGCTATGGGATCCAGGCCCTCAGCTGGATTCTTTGGGTCTCTAGTGTGTGCACAGATCTCCTGCACTCTTCTGACTTTTTGGGTGAATATTATAAAACAATCCTATAAATCATGTGTCCTTTATTAAATCTATTCTCTTGTAAACCCTGACTACAACACCAATGAATGATCTTTGGTGATCTCATATTCTGTCTTTTGACATAGTTCATTTTCACAAAAGTTCTGTTTGCCTTTGATTTTAGAGAGTGGAAAGAAGTCCTAAAAAGATCTTTAGGGCTAAAAATGCCCATTGGAAAAGTTAGAATGAATGTACTTTTATATCTGCCCTAATATAAGGAGTGTGGCATCTTTCTAGCACTCAGGGTAAAACTGAGGAGTGTTTGTTCCTATTTCTGCATTTATTTATGGCCATAGGAATTTTCTGATTTGTTAATTTGAAGGTTTATTCTATGTGGATCTGCCTCCTTTACTGCCTTTCATATTGTGTACAAGAAAATTAAAATAGAGTACATTATCAGTCTATCCTGAAAGATACCTTATGTCACTTTTTATACTACAAATCTTTGCACCAAATGAAGTTTTGCATGGAAAAAAATGTCCATTAGCTTTTACAAAAATTTCAATACTGTACATATTTGTCCAGAAAAATTTTGCCCTTGACATACACTACCTGTGAGAAAAACTGATAATGTATAATTAAATGATTAGTTTATATGGACCTAGTTTTTT
This sequence comes from Chinchilla lanigera, assembly GCF_000276665.1. Classification (NCBI taxonomy): domain Eukaryota; kingdom Metazoa; phylum Chordata; class Mammalia; order Rodentia; family Chinchillidae; genus Chinchilla; species Chinchilla lanigera. Next base: position 15,989,651 of record NW_004955430.1, read on the forward strand.
CAGAGCTACTACAAGAAAATGTAACTGAGGGATCAAGTTACAAGGTCAGTTTGCATTAAATTAAAAGCCCCTGCATAGAGCGATCCATGCATATGGGTTTATTGTTGAGCTGTGTGAGTCGTTTTGGCACTTGAGAGCACATGTCCTTTCTCCAGGTGATGGGGAGCACTCGTTGGCTTGAGGAGCACTTGTATCAGATCACTATAGAGTTTCACCTTGTCAGGCCTGAGGGCCGCTGGCTTCCCCTGCTTGCCGTCTGGTCTGCCACTCTTTTACAGGAGTGGAAAGCACTTTTACTTCTGAATTGTGAGGCCTGACCTGTGGCCAAGTATGTACACTCTAGAAATGGAGGAGAGTCATCCCCGTTTCAATAATGGGGTTGACTCTGCGGAGAAGCAATAGTTCCTATGGGCTGTCGGAAGAGAGTCTTCGCAACTGAGTATTCAGTTTTTATGCTTGGTACTAAGTGCGGCAACTCAGCAATGCATCTAATGTTTGCTCTCTTTCCTTCTATGCCTCACTGCCTTTTGCCTTCCTGCCTGCTACCTTAGAGCTCTGCTTTCAGGGGAGCCCAGCCTAAGACGGCTTTCTTATTATTTTTATGTAACTTCCAGTCTATATTTTACAGATACACTTCATTTATGAGTTCCTTAGTGTCTGATATGAGTGAGCTCTGTCTTTAAAGAGTGTCACATGGTACATTTTCATCAAGTAGCCTGTGGATTCTCTTGAGATTTGTAGCACCCTACATTTCAGTAGTTATATGGTTTTTCTTTGCTTTGAACAACAGAACTCATGCCTGTTGATGAAACTAATGACAATTTTGCTTATTTACAAGGCTAAAGAGCCCTGAGTAGCTATGTATAAAAACAGGGCACCTGTTGTCTTCAAGGTGAGGGAGCAAACTAATACTGTTCTCCAGTTCCTCTTTAGTTTAGATGATTGGAACCGTCCAGTTTGTTCATGATTCCAGCTCCATTATCCAAATGAAGCCAATAGATATTATCGTAGTTGGGGTTGGCTTTGTCCGTAATACATATGAAAAACTCTCCAGGTAAAAGAAGTTAACTGATTTGGGGGGAAGGGGAAAGCAAACGTGCTCACCTGGAGTTGGCAGGTACATAATATAAAAAACATAAATATGAAAGTTGTATTTAGCATTGTGAACAGAGAATGGAAGAATTCAGAAAATAGAGAAAATAGTCATCTGTACTGATCCAGTCTAGGCAAGTAAGAAATGCTTGCTCCATCGTACCTGGACTGATCTTTTTCATGAGTCAAGGGGAAGGTTATCAAGCACTTCTTTTAGATAGTGTTTTTTTTTTTTTTTTTTTTTTTTGGTTTTTATCCGGTACCGGGAACCGAACTCACGACCTTGCGCTTGCCAGGCAGGCGCTTTTGCCGCTGAGCTAAATCCCCAGCCCCTAGATAGTGTTTATTTGGTTCATGTCCTAGCCAGCTCCTACTGAGCTCGTCTGTGTCAGAGACTCCAGAGTTGTGCTGAATACCATGCACTTTCAGACTAATTTTCCGTGTGACCACTTTTTGCTTTTGCTTGCCTACCATTATTCCCGCCCTTACTAGAGCAGCAGGACTTAGAACTGAGGAATCATTCCTGTTCCAGCTCTCAGTCCTTACTTTAGGTGGGGCTGATGATCCATCGTTTCAGTCCCCTAGTTCCAGGAATTAGCACCCCAGTTCTCCACACCCTGGGTTCTGATGCAGAAATGGGCACGACCCACTTTGGGTGCACCATGAGAATCAGCCCCAGGGTTTTCATTGGACATTTTGGGGGAAAGAAACTGTCTTTCCATTACATTTGGAGGTTTAGTGCCAGTTCTAGAGCTACTGGTGGCCACTGGAAGGTGAAAGGTTATTGGAACATGAAGTTTTGGGGAAGTAAAAGGCAAAGTGAGGCACTTTCTGACACACTGAGCGGCAGATCTGAGTCATAGCCTCAGATTTTCCAGGAATTAAAAGCAAAACTCCCTTTCTGCTTAAGCCAGGTTTTTTTTTTTTTTTTTTTGGTTTTTCTCCGGTACCGAGAACTGAACTCACAATCTTGCACTTGCCAGGCAGGCGCTTTGCCACTGAGCTAAATCCCCAGCCCCGTGCTTAAGCCAGTTTGACTTAGCTTTTTGTCACTTGTCACAGAAAAAGTCCTAACTGACATCTATTGATGGCGGCTACTGTCTGCATAATTCCATTAATAACGTTATGGAACATTTTGAGGTAAGAAAATGACTATATTTTTTGAGTTGCAAAAACCTCTTTTCTCCTTCTTCCATCTCTGTAGCCCCTTCTAAAGAAGTGACCCTCATAAACCCATCCCGCCTTTCCTCTCCTCCCACGTAAATGTGCAAGTTCAAGTGGATGTTTATGAAACATCACCCCTGGTGCCCTGCCTCACCCTGCAACAGTAGAAGCAACAAGAGCAGGCAACTTTGTGCTACTTAGAAAGTTATAATATTTAAAGAAAGAGACAGGAAAGTATATCCATTATAAGCTTTTTCTTTTTTTCTTCTTTTTTAGAATTTAAGCTTATGAGTTTATCTACGCCCACTATATTTATAATTACAATTTGATATCTGCATACAAAAGCTATGTAAAAATTCATTTCTCCCAAATATACAAATTTTCTTTTTGAATAGTTTAAAACATTTTGATCACAGATTTCAACAGAGTTTTAGGCTGAAAAATATTACCAATCTAGCAATATCACTTAACACTGTTTGCAAAACATAAATCTTCCAATGACTGTAAATCTTTTCTGTAGCATTTTTCTGATCCTCAGGGCATGAAAACAGGATAGAAAGAAAGGTGTTTTCTCTGTGCAAAGCAGGAGAACTAATTTGGCTCTGATTAAATTAAAGATGCCAAGTCCGTAAGGAAGAATCAAAAGAAAGAAATGGTATAAAGTCACATCAACTTCTTCATGCCCTGATCATTTCTGTGTCAATGCATGTGTGAAATGTCTTCTTCTCACATTGTGCTCCATAATTTACACGAGGACAATCTGCATCCTGATGAGGACAGATTGATATTTGATTGTCTTGTGCATAAGGTGGGTCAGCTTTAACTGTGCAACAGAAAGCCACAAACAGCATTTTACCTGCACGATATTGCTCTTGAAGGCGGCATTAGTAAATGTGGAAACACACTAGAAATGCACACGTTTTGCATTTGCAAACATTTATACAGCACAGTAAAAATTCTGTGATAAGGCCAAACCTTTTTTCCCCCTAGTCTGTTTTTTTTTTTGTGTGTGTTTTAATGTATTTTTTTAAAGAGTAAAGTACAATGTTTCAATTGTAAAAAATACACACTGGGCAAATCCTTACTTGGATAATAAATATCTACATCACAGTACAATAAAATTTCTCTATAAAATTTAAATATGGATTACCATCTATCACTATCGAAAGAAACACTATGCTAATATTTCCATATTATTAAAATAACAGGAAAAATTACAAGCTTATTTTAGAACCTGATGCCATGGCCATTGGAGAGGGCAAAGAGATTCAAATGTTTGTCCTTACTCTCCTTTTGAGGAGGACTGTGACTTGGTTAGTCACTTAAGTTCATGAAAAAGGTTTAGCCTTACAAACGCTGGCTACATTTCAAAAACCGTAAGACCGACTTCATAATTTAGGACTCATGCAGCAAAAGGTCAATATGACACGGATAGGTTAGAGTTCCATAGGATAAAAATGTATCACTGACATGACATGCTTTGAGGGTGCTCAGCAATTCCATGGAGGCTGAGTCAGGGTGCAGGACTTAGTGTTGGGGGACCAAGGCTTGTACACCTGTTTGCAAGGAGCAGTGAGGATGGAGAATGGCGTTGCTGGAGCAGAGCCGGGCCTGGCAGTCCTCCTGACGGCTGCAGCGCAGGCTGAGGTGGTGTCCCTTGGGGAACAAGTGAGGGGCATCGCTGGGCTGAGCATTACCACGTCAAGCACGTCATCGAGGACTGAAGCTCACTGGACTAGAAGCTCTGAGGTGGCATGTGGTGTTTTGAGCAGAATCATGAAGGAAATCGCTTACTGTTTTCACTGTTTTTGGAAGAACTGCATGTCTAAGTTGGAGAGCAAAGTACACTTGAAGGTTTATACACACGCACACACACTGGTACGTAAGAGCACATGGTGTATGCACCCACCCCTTCCAATCCCTAAGAGGGAGAGATTTATAATTAAGAACCCCTGTAGGTATGTTCTCTACTGGAATGTCTCCCGATGGGCGGGGAGGTGTGAAGATTGTTTCCATCAGGTCCATGCTCGATTTGGATGTCTGGACAGTGTAAGAAAAAAGATTAAAAAGAAAATCAGGAGCAAATCCCTCACCATCAAGTTTTACAGATGGAATCTTGAGATACACTCAGTACCCCTGTCAGTTTCACATGGAATGAGGTTAGTTGCTGTCATCACTAGGGGCGTGATCCTTCGAGTCCTTAAAGCTTTGCCTTTGAACCCGAGGCACTCTGAGGCTGGTTCTATCAGCATAAGGTGTTCACCCTTCAACACACTTCGAGAGCAGTGCTTTGGCTCTGCAAGGCAATCATTTAAGGAGCCAAGGATCAGACACTCCTTTGCCTGGATGCCTAGATGGCTATTGGTGTAAGTTACCATTTGGCCAATGCCCAGTTGTAGTCAGCGCCCCCAAAGCTTTCTGACCTGGACCCCGCCTGCTTGTCTTCCTCTCATTCCTTTAGGAAGGAAAACTTGCCCCATGTGGAGAAACGCCTCAAATCCCCTTGAGCTAGAGATGGCTGAGTGTTCATCTTTCAGAGAGTGCTCCCCGAGGTGAGGCAACAGAGGGGCCGCAGTGCTCACAGAGCAAAGAAGTAAGGAGACTGGCTGGGGACTGTGTGGAGAGAACAAAACCCAAAACAGCTGTCTGTAGACACTGCCAAGTAGGTAATATGCTTAGGAATTTCATGATTATATTTTTATTCTTTTCATCTACTTCCTATCTCTCATTAACATGTTCCATAGTGAAATTCTTGTTTCCTTTTCCCAGAAGCCAGTATAATTGCTTTAGAACATCACCTCCCACCCCAATTATTTCCAATAATTTCTGGTATTTTCAGTGCTGTTCCCTTCCTTCTCCCAAGGGCACACTGCTTCCTCTAAATAGTTGACTGGAATTGTATCAAATTCTTATTTTGAATCAGTATCAAATATACAGTCCTTCACTGCTAATGGGCTATACTTTTTGTAATCAAGCTAGAAATCTGAATATGAAAGGAACCATCCAAAAGAACCCAGTCTTCCCCCCAATTTATACAGTGTTGAGGGTGAGGATTTTGGAGATATTGATTTGCTCATTAGATAAGAAAACCAAGCCCCGAGATCTGGAATCTACCAGCCAATGGAGGACACACTGGACCTCAGGTGGCCTGACTTCTAGTCCAGTTATGCTCCACAAACCTAAAATGAAATTAGTCAACTTGGTTTTCACAGTGACTTTCATTCTTTTGTTTTTAGGTAAATCTCAGTGATATGGCTTATTTTCCCCAATATTTCTAGGATAAGGCAGTAAAAGGCAGGCAAAGGAATAGTTTATATCTACTATGCCAGCGAGGAATGAGGTACATTCAATTGCATGGGCACATTCTTTGCCCATGTTCTGAAGCTGAAGTGATGAGGTGTCACCACTGGTTTTTTGGGACAGTTCCTCCATGCTGGTTGGTAGGGGGTAGGGTGGCAGATTGGGCAGGGAAGGCAAGGGAACATTCCCTCGAGTGGTCTGCAGGAGTTTTCTGCTAAGGGTCTGTCAGGGGAAAGCTGAAGGGACAGGTGGATCAGCAGCGGGACTGGTGGTGTTTAGAGAGAGTCAAGCTCTGTGGTGCCTCAGAGTCAGAGGGAAAGGGGAACTAGAAAATGTGTGTGAACAAAGCAAAGCGCTGGAGGATCTACGACCAGAAGGAAGGGTCCTCAAGCAACCAGTACACAAATGCGGGCTGTCAACTCAGAATGAAAGCACACAACTCTTGCCTCAGAATTCCTCCAAATAAAACCCAAATTTCAGCTTGTTCCTCTCTCCTTGATTAGAAGATACGATCCACAGGGAAATCTGTTGTTAGCTCAGCAAGGATACAGCCAGGAGGGATAACTTCAGGAGCTTGGAGATGATAGGTCAGATGCCATTGAAAGGTGAAGACACTGTGTAAATAGGTTTGATTTCTGTGGGAAGGTTTCTGTGAGCCAAAACTGTAAAGAAGCCTTCTTACCTCATGGTAATACTACGTGAATTTTTGGAAACTGCAGAGTCACTAACATTGGTGAAGCCTTCTCATTTCTTTGGGGTGACTCAAGAAGATTATTTTTCTGGTGGCCTCAATCAGTCAGATACCTGTACATCTTTGCGTTAAACCCTTGTATCGCTGGAATTAAATCAAAAGGTTATAAAATGATATTGAATGGCTAGCTGATTTTTTAGGACATGTGTTCCTGCGCATTCCAAGTGGACCTGCTAGGAGAGAACAAGGGCCAAAAACAGATGGGTAGATGAAAATTTGTTCAAATCTTTCCCTAAAACACTGAAAATCACATCTAGGCAAAGGTTGGTGTGTGCTCTGCTAACTGGCACCCTGGAAAAATCAGATTGGATCAAGATGACGGTATGATCTTGGCTTTAAGGCTTCCTTAGTCTTCTGTGTGCCATTTCACTTGCTCGAGTCTTGATCAGGGATAGGTGGGAGCTGGTGATGGCTTGATGCTGGTGAAGTAATGATTATCTCTTGCCCCACCTCCACAACTGTAAAACCTTCAAAGCATTCACATCAAAGGACTGGGGAACAAAATGCAATAGTTACAAGTACCCGCATTCAAGGGGCAATTTCATCCATGTCTTTGCCAAGGACACCTCCCTTTACCCCCAAACGAGCGCTCCCAACACAAAGAGACAAAGAAACAAACACAAAAGAGCTAGGCAATGGAATGAAATGACACCCAGTAGTGCTGTAGGAATTATGAGAATGCATCCAGTCAGTCTAATCCTCAAACACTTCCAAGAACAAAGGGGGAAAGAGTTCTGTAGGGCATTCCACCTTCATGTGCAGGAAGCGGCTGGCATGGCAGGCGCCGATCATCCTCAGATCTGTCACCTTCATCAGGAGTTTTGGCCAAAAGTGTGTCACGTGATGTTTTCGGTAATTGATATAGTGTTCAAAAGCCAGCAGGAAACTATCTTGGTATTTCTCTATTCTCTCAACACAGGCAAGCCCTGGGCGATCTGGGAGAAAGGAAGAAGAAGGATGTTAATTCGCAGGTGGAAAGGAGAATGCTTGCTTGGTCCAATCCAGTCCTTCAGTGGGATGCAGGCAGACATGGGGCATTTTCACCTCCTAGGAGTGAGCATGCATTTGTGTGAATTCTAGGGTACCAGGGGCCAAGGGACAGGGAGGGGAGTGGCAGTGCTTTGATCAGATAAATACTTGTAGTGCAGGCAAATCACCGCCATAGATGTGAAAGGGAATGCCCGCTTTCCAGTGTAACAGCAGATTAGGGAAAATACGATGAGTTTCCTCTGCCTGGAAGAGGAGAGGAGAGGACAAACATGAACACACAGAGATGGGGAGATGCAAGAAGAGACTAGGGCATCGTTTTTGCAGGCTGAAGGGGTGCGGCGAAGGAATGTGGGACTGGAAGGGATCTCCTTGAAGACAAAGAAACACAACATCTAAGCTGTTTTCGGGGCTCCAGTGACACAGTCGTTCCCTTCCTTTATTCAACGGTCCCTACCTATCCATGCTGGATATGCTCTAAGATCTCCCCGGATGCCTAGAACTGCAGGTAGTCCTGAGTCTTAGCACCACAGCTGCCCTGCCCGTGGGGGAGACTGGTCCTAGACCTCTGCAGATATAAAGATCTAAGGATGCTCAAGTTCCTCATTACAAAATGGCATGGTATCTACACATAACCTAGGCACATCTACCCATAGCCTTTAATCACCTGAGATTATCATACCTAATGAAATGTATATGCTATGTAAATAGTTGTTATATTCTATTGCTTGGGGATTAATGACAAGAAAAAAGTGTGTATATATTCAGTATAGACACGTATCCCCCCAACTAGTTTCAATCTGAGGGTGGATGGTCTGCAGATACAGAACCGGAGGACACGCAAACACACCTCTGACAAAGTTAAATTTGTAAGCTAGGCTCAGTAAGAGATTAGCAATAATAATGATAGAGAACAATTGTAACAAGTATACTTCAAGAAAAGCTATGAATGTGTTTTCTCTCCCTCTCAAGATGTCTTTGCGTATTTTCACCTTTTCACTTAAAGGAAGCACTTTTTGGTTTCCTTTTAGCATATCCAAGTTGCCTGTTACCACTCTTGTGCTTTGGGGCTGTTGTGGTTTATATCTAGATGTCCCCTACGAGCCGCGTGTACTCATAGGTGGGGCTTCTGGAAGGTGACTGTAGCTGTCACTGAGGACGTGGCCTGGAAAGGTGTATCCCCCTTCCTTTTCTTGCTTCTCTTTCTGCTTCCAGGCTGTCATGAAGCGAGCAGCTTTCCTCAGCCTTGGCTCTTCCCCCACACTGCCAGCCACCGAAGGACTGAAACTTCTGAACTGTGAGCCCAAGGAAACCATTCTTCCTTTAAGTTTTTGATTGTCAAGTATTTTGTACCAGTGATGAGGAAAGCACCTAAAATAGGGTAAATGTGCACCCCAGAGACCAGTTACTATAGAGCTCTGCTTCCTCTGAAAGGAGGGAGCAAAGCTAAAGCTCACACATTACTCTAAGTCTAAACAAACTATATGGGTTCTGGAATCCTCTATTAGGCTCAAATGACAAGTTATGCATTTTAATATTATTTTCTTTCACATGTGGCAGTGTTGCTCTGTGGATCTAGTCACTCCCTCTGTCTCCCTCTTCTGTTTTTTCTTTTTGAGTGTGTAAGAATTCTTTCCAGCTGGGCATGGTGGCTTAAGCCTGTAATGCCAGCACTCAGGAGGCTGAGGAATGAGAACTGCCACGAGTTCAAGGCCAGGCTGAACTACATAGCGAGACACTATCTCAAAATCCTCTCCAGCATCCTTCAACTTTTGATTCAAGAAGAAAATCTACATAATACTGCTTTGGATGTCTCTCTTCAAAGAGAAAACATAGCCTGGGCTTTGTGGCACCAAAACTCTCTCCTTTGATGAGAGATAAAAGTAAGATGGTCATATAAAAGGTACAGAAAGAAATGACATTAATGATGCTCAAATCATACTAAAAAGTTATGGAGAGGGAAACATTTTAAAAACCAAAGACTTTTTAAAAAGTTCTTAAGGCTAAAGTTCTTGAAGAAATGTCTTTGGGATCTTTCCATTTTTGCTGCCTGTATCTCTGCAGCGTCATGGAACCCAGCAAGGGTACTCTTTTGTTTGAAAGAGAAAAAAGATAAACATAACAATGAAACTGAGTTTCAAAATAGGTCAGTAGGACAGTTACAATAGTGGCTACATTGTGTATGGCGTCTTCCTAGTAGTTATTCAGAGTAGAAGATATAGGTGTGATATCTTGTCTATACAATATTAGCAAAAAACTTTCTTTTCAATGAACAAAGAGAAACTAGCTGTATAACTATTTTAACTAGCTTGTGTATACATATATGTTTTCCTTTCTTCATTTCCCCTTTCCTCCATCACAGTTTGTCTTTTCTTTTGAATAGTTTCTTCCCAATTCACGATGTCTATTGTACATTTGGGGTGTTATTTACTTGTTCATTTTCTCACACTAGTGAGACAATATGATGTTTACACATGTGGATCTGATTTATTTCACTTATGAATACGGTCTTGAGTTGCATCCATTTACCTGCAAAAGACTCCATTTTATCCTTCTTTATGGCTGAGTAGTACTCCATTATATAAAAAAAAATCACATTTTTTTCTTTTTATCCATTTCTCAGTTGATGGGCATCTGGGTTGTTTTCCAAGATTTAGCTGTAATAGCACCCTTGCAAGAGCCTTTGTGTAACTGAAATACCAAATATACTCTGGGGCTTGGAAGACAAGGAAGGAGGAACTGGAGCATTGAACTGCGATGTGTAGCTATTGTTTGCCAACTGTACAGCATCTGATATTTTTGCTGGATCTGGCAGTATTATTGAAAAGGACCCACATTACTAGGATGGGGAACATTTTCACATTGTAAAATATGTCACGAAGCTGTCAAGCAGCGCGAGTCTCACAAAAGCAGGTTTGAGAAGAAGCAGTTAGGGGCCTGTGCTTGGCACTACACTCCCCGTGCTTGCCATCACCGCCTGCTCCCCTCAGCACGTACCTCCCTCAGGTCATTTATTTAATCCTCTGCCTCACTACAGGCCAGCAGCACTCAGGAACAAAAGCCCGTTTGTCATAAACAGAAGATAATCACAAAAACTGATGCATGACAAAACCCTTATTAAGTAATAAAAACCCTTTTACTAAAACAAAAGGTTCTTGAGAAGATTTTGTGCCTAAGATCACTATCGGTGTTAGAAAGGGAGGGGGGCGAGTACAGCAGAGGAGTGAGGGTCAGAGTAGCACCGCACCTACTCCCCCTTGCCCTATTGAAGAGACACAACCAGAAAGAAACTGCAGAAGAAATCGCTCTCTCTGTGTGATTTCGTGTTATTTAAAGCTGTCTTGGTCCATTAAAATCTCAGCTAAAAAGTTACCTTGAGTACTTCCAGGAATATAATTCCCACATACGTACTTCAGTTCTTTTATTTTAAAGGTCACGGAAGCGCGTAAAGGCTAGGTCTTGCGGGGAGACTTAAGATAGGTTCTAAGTCTTATTTCTTCAAGAGCAGCATCGTCCACTGCCGGGCTGAGGGCTGTGGTTGCTCCCTGGCTGTACCGCAGGCTGCCTCAGCTCTTGAGGCTGCTGCACTTTCCTGTCACGTGAACTTTCCTCACGTGGCCACCTGCCTCACGGAACCAGAAAGATGAGTCTGTGTAGCGAGTCTGCTAGCAACACTCTTACGCTGCATAACGCAGTCACCGGAAGTGGCATCTGAGTCACAGTATTCTATTGGTTAAAAGCAAATTCCAAGTTCTATAAATACATAAGGGGAGGGAATTACACAATGGTGTGACCACAGGGCTCCTACAGTCTGTCTGCCACAGTCTGTAGAGGGCTTATTATGTTACTTCATTTATTTATATTTGAAATTTTCCACAGTAAAAATAATTCCTTTTTCAAACATATCTAAACTTCCTGTAAGAAGTAAACTTCTAAGTCAACCTAAAAATAAAGAAGGAATTCTATTGAGTCAACTAGAAATTATCAACTGCATAAAAGATTCTCTCTCTTTTTTTTTTGGTACCTGGAATCAAACTCATGACCTCAGGCTTGCCAGGCAAGGACTTATGCCACTGAACTATATCCCTGGCCCAAGGATTCTCAGTATACTTGTGAGAGATATTTTACCCACATATGCAGCCATTCTCCCAATAAACATTTTTGGAATTCTACTGAATGGTAGCTCGGGTGCTAGGTGTACAGTTAGATGCATCTCTGTCTTCAAAAGAGAAACAGCACAGAGGAAGATGTGGGTGAACTAAGGATGGAGTTACAGACGAGTGCTGGAGCCCTGCTCAGAAAAGGCAGAGGATGGCTCTCAAAGGCTAGCAATCTCTGCAGAAAACTATCAGCATGCTGTCTCTCTTTCACTCACCGGAGCCAGAGGTCCTGAGAGTGAGCTATGGTGGGCTACACAGGGCTGCACATTCTTTGCTGTCACAGGACTCCCAACCAGAGGTGGATTGTTGGGTCAGGGCTGGTACTAGGGCTGGTATGATACCGTGTGACTACAGAACAGGACCTGCAACTTCTGCTTTTGTGTGCTTGGGACTCTCCTTGCAGGAAGTCTAAGCACCTTGCATGTGGGAGGCCATGAAGAGAGAGGTCTGGAGTTGTGTTGGATGTCTCAGCCATCTTGGATGTTTTAAGGCTGTAAATTTTGGGCTGTTGCACTACGTAGCAATAGATACCTGCAACTCAAGTTGTAGCTGAACCATAAGCAAATTCTAGCTCTCACACATGGTTCCACCACAGAACTTTTCAGAAAGCTGTAGTCACTCCTGTCCATATTTTTTGTACACATAAAAGCAGGAGGAGACAGGGTTGGCCAAATACTTTGGAACAGGCCGAGTGATTCCTAGTGAAGGTGTGTCATTCGATGGTGTCTTTCAGATAGCTCCTTGGGTTTCTTCCCACCACTCTGGGAAACGGCAGGGAGCCTCAGACACCTGTATTCTTCCGTTCCCAGCCCATGGGTGAACCCCTGTCTTCTCAGTGAAGGACAGTAAAGCTAAAGGGAGACTGAAAACCCAGCAAGCGACTCGAATCAGCACCAGACAACCAAGAGCTCTTCTCCCATCCATAACGAATCTAGGCCCACTCACCTGAAGACATTAGCAGGACAGCCTGAAGCAGGGCGACTTCTGTGTCATCCAGGTTGAAAGACGACAGAGACATGCCCAGGTCAAAGATGGCATCTGACACAACCCCAAGACCCCCATTTTTCAGCTGGCCCCGTGTCACTGCCATTTCCCCATTCAAGGTTAAAGTCTCACTTTCTGGGTCATAGCGCACAGCAGCTCGAAGGGACATGATCTCCATGCAGCAGCCTTTGAGGAGGATTATCTGGTCTTCACATGGCAGCTGAAAAGAAGCAGCCCGCATCAGCAAAGAGCAGGAGAACAAATGCCAGTCAGGAACAACAGGCAGTGTCTTAAAAGCAACGGGACCTCTGTGACCAACATTTGCCCTGCATTCTTTGAGCTCATGGTTGTCCCTTTTTACCTGGTGGCAGACCTTCTACAGGTAGTTTTTTTTTTTTTTTTTTTTTTTTTAAGACCAGGTTTCTCTCTGTAGTCCAGCTGGCCTCGAACTTATTATGTAGCCCAGGTTGGCCTCAAACTCATGGCAATCCTCCTGCCTCAGCCTCCCAAGTACTGGAATTACAGGCATGTGCCACTATATCCAGCTACAAGTAGTTTTCATACACCAAGTTGGTGGTAATCTTCAGCAATTTTGATCTCAGTAGTTTGTCTCTTTTATGACAGATATACGTCTTGAACTAGTATTATAGTCTTATGTGGCACTTTATAATAACTCCTTAGGTTGGGGCTTTAAATTATAATTGTACCTAATAACTGGGAGCAGAGTTTCTGCTAAATTCACCATTTTTTTGGGGGGTGGTCTTGTTTCTCTGATTGTTAGGAGCAGACTCCATGGTTTAACTCACAACTGGGCCTCTTAAAACAGTTAACTCCTTGAGTCTCACCAAAGCCGGAGAATTAGGAAGTTGCTGACAGATGTATGTCACCTACAAGGCCCACGGATGGAAAAGCTTGGCTGACACACAGAGACCAGAATTCAGACTTCGTGGCTTCTGAGGTTATGTTCCGCTCAGTAACTTGGACACCAGAATTGCTCAATACACTGTATCTTTTTGCTAGTGTTGTAATTTCATTTGAAGATCATTTGTTTACCCTGTAATTTAGGATTTGTGATAGTGGGGTAACATTAATAATAAACTTTAGTTTGCTCAGCAAAAATAGAAAGTTAATTTCCAGAAGGGGAGAAAGTTTCAGTGCTGTTATCAGATTCATTTGAAAGGGTCTGAGTTAATAAGAATTTTTGATGAATTAGGCATTATGCCAAGATTTACATTCATTACCTTGTTTAATGTTTACAGTAATGCAGTGGGGTAAATACTTTATTTCTAATTTCATTCAGAGATGTGAAACCCAGACACTGACAGGGGGAGTTAATGCTGCAGGTCACAGGAATGTTTTGAGGCTGAGGCTGGGATTTGAAGCTATCAAAATCCAATGCCAAGACAAGAAGCAAGCACACCCTTTTGAAGTGCCAGAGATGAATAAATTTCCATAAACAATGAATATGTAAATTACACATAATATGTACCTCTTCATTAAAGCTGCTACAAATATTTTTTGGGACATGCTCTTAGCAATACTTCATTAATCCAGTATAGCCATTGGGGTATATCATGCATAGCTACAAGTTCCATAGGATGAACGTGATCATTATGTATATCTAAACTGTGCCAATAAACTTAATAATAAAAAATTCAATACAGGTATTGTATAAAAGTGAAAGTAGGGCAGGGGATATAACTTAGTGGCACAATGCCTGCCTGGCAAGCGCTGAGGCCCTATGATCGATTCCCAGTACATCTGTCACAAAGTATGCAGATTTGGGCAGGCCCCACCTTTGAAGTTGTTTTCTTAGGAATGAAGTAAAGGATTTCTTCTTAAAACCTACTAACTATTGCTGATTAGTTCAAACTTGAATGAAAGCTGAGTAAGTGTTTGCAAAAGATGATCAATAGCTTAAAAGCTGGGTCAGACACCATTTCCTTTAAGAGGGGTGTGTAGCATCCTGGTGAGCTTTAATACATGGGCACATAATCTCTTAGGCCCCTGCTGCAGTGCTTTCATTGTGAGAATGTTTCAAGAGGGCTTGACAGGCAGAGACATGGGGGTCCTCCCACAGAGTCTTTCACCTCCTTAGGAGAGCATCACTCAGGTTGACTGGCAAAGACCATGGGATATTCCAGGGGTGGTGCTTATGTTTGGTTTTGGCAGCTTTGCTGGCAATGATTTTAGATTCTGTGAAGTCCTGGTGTCACACCAGCTTTGTTTTGGGTTAGCAGGGATCTTGGCAGAATAATTACCATGACACACTTTGAATACCAGATATGTCAAACTGCCTCTGGCAAGAGAGGCCTGGCTCCAGGACCACCTGGGATCTGCAGGCCGCTCAGTGGGTAGCTACCTCGAGGCCCTATAAAGTCCCTTACCCTTTTTGGGTTTAGAAAAGAGTGTAACAGGCTGGCAGGTGCCTGGTGGCCTTCAACACTGGAAACATATGCATCTCTGCCTTAAAAGTGCCACCCTCCTCTTTTTTCTAAGCAAAATATCATGTTTGAAAGAGAGATGGAACCTTGCCCAAGGAAGCAGGCTAATATTTCTAAGGGAAACTTGGAGAGAGAGAAGCCATGCTTGGAAAGTTCCTTGTTGACCCCTCATCCACGGTGCAGATGTAGGAATGTAGTGTGTTTATTACTGGGGATGGAGACGGCGTTTCCTCCTTCACCCCCTCTTTCTCCTCTTCCTTTTCTTTAGCTGAAATATCCTCTAGTGGTTGGTTTTACATCTTTAAAGATATATGTGGTGGGCATTGGAAGGGTGCTTGCTGTGTAACTGTCAGGCTTGCTTGAAGCAGTGAACTCATGAGAGTTCCTCTTCAGCTACCAAAATGGGAGCTGAGAGGCCCAGCGAGAGAGAGAGAGAGAGAGAGAGAGAGACAGAGACACAGAGACAGAGAGACACAGAGACACAGAGACACAGAGAGAGAGAGAGAGAGAAAGGGAGAGAGAGAGGGAGGGAGAGAGAGAGAGAGAGAGAAAGAACCTGGAAAGGCCCAGGCAAACAAAGCCTACCTGACAAAAAACAAAGGTAACTCTCAGAGTTAGCAAGAAGGGAAACAAGAACTTGCAGAACTCATAATTTAGGTTGTTCTCTCACTAGTTCAGCAATTCACTCCCAATCTTTGACTAATAAGCTACAGTCACCATTCTGGCAACTGTGGTCTGCTCACATCAGTAATTCCTAAAGATAAGTCCTAGACAGGGAATTTAAGGATCAAGTTGATAGATAGATGATATATAGATCGATAGACAGACAGATAAACAATAGATAGTATTTTAAGACTTTTAATATACATTGTGGAATTACCCCAAAAGAAGAGAGCAGGTTGAGAACAACATAAATTATTGCAGCACCACTTTTTGGAATACTATATGGTCATTAAAAGTCATTTTGTGAAAGGTCACTTGAATGATAATCCCACCATTGAGGGTAAAGTTGGGTGCAATGGCTGCTGGTAATATTCTTTTCCTGGATCTTGATGCTGATTGTAGGGATGAGTTCATGAGCTGCATGCTTATGATAGGGGTGATGAAAATATACAGCAAATATTTAAATAAAAGTTATTACAATAAAAGACACATGGGCATGAATTCCCTCAAGATACTCCCCCTCACTTTGGGTGCACTTATCCCATTGTTCTTGCCACTTTCTGAAGCAGTTCTGCAATCCTCTTTCATGAGTACCTTTATGAGATGTGATAAAAATATGGTGAATGCTGCTGCTGCGTGCCATCTAGCAGCAAGGCAGCATGTGAAAACAGTATGGGGTGTCCTCATCTACCTCATTCGCCGGATCGGGCACCATGTGATTTCTGGCTGTTTCACACAGTCAAAATGAACATGAAAGGTAAACAAACATTTTGAATTAATTCAGGACACAGAGGCAGCCAGAACAGCACAGCTAAAGATACTCACGGAAGAAGGATTCCTGGACTGCTTCAGAAAGTGGCAATATAAGTACGTTCAAAGTGATGAGAAGTATTTTGAGGGGGATTAATAGCAATGTATTTTTTACTGTAATGCATTAAAAAATTAAGCATTCACTGTACTTTTTGCTCACATCTCATCTATTTAAAAAAGACCAAAGTAGGCTCCAAATTGCTGGTCGTGGTATTGTGAATCATTACTTGTATTTTGTTATGTTGTATAAATTTTCAGTGAATATGTGCTGTTTTTGTAATATCCTCCAAAAAGTTTATAAAACACTTTAAAAAAGATTTCAGAGGCATACAGAGCCCCACACTGAATACAGATAATAGTCAAGACTCCCTTTTCAGAACTCTCTGACCCTTCCAGGTGGCCATGAACCCCTTGCAGGTTGCGGGTCCTACCGCAACAGTATGGGCTGAATGTTTCTGTCCCTCCAAAAACCCCTGTGTTGCAGCCTAATCCCTGATGTGATGGTTCTGGAGATACAGGCTCTGGGACGTGAGAAGGTCATAAGGGCAGGGCCTTTGTGAACGGGATCTGTGTCTTCATAGAGGAGACCCCAGAGAGCTCCTGCCTGCTGTTCACCATGAGAAGACACAGTATGAAAATAGTCAGTGAACAAGGAGGCAGACCCTCAGCAGATGGAATCTTCTGGCATCTTGATCATGTACTTCTAGAATTATGAGAACTTTATGTGGTTTATAAGCCACACACTCTTGTGGTATTTTGTTATAGCAGCCTGAACCAACTAAGGTACCTAACTCCCAGGGCAGTGAAGCTGGGACCAGAGGGAGGCAAATGCTCTCCCTTTCCCTCTTCCTCTCCTTCTCCCTCTCCCTCTCCCTCTCCCTGTCCTTCTCCCTCTCTTTCCCATATCCCCCTTTCCCCTCCCTCCTCTGGCCCTCCCCCTTGTGCTGTCTCTCAGTTAGGCTTGGGTTTCATATACTAACGTCCAAAAGCCACTGTCCTGTTCTTGTGGAGGAGGCTCAGAAATAGGCAATAAGAAGTGTCCCCTTCAATGTCTGAGGTTGCTCTGAATCCAGCTGTGTTCCTGTTATCGTAAACTCCAGCGAATAGATGAGCTGGAAGCCAAGGGAGCGTGGAGCCATTTCAGCTGAAGAAACCCAGCTTCTCTCGAGCTGAGAGTATAACCACTCGTCACTCAGGTAGCTTATGGAAAAGGCTCATAGCAGTGTGTGACCCTCTCCCCATTGTGTCTTCCCGGGGTGCCCTTGAAGGTATGAAGAGCAACAGATTGGCACCTGAGGGAGTTTTTCGAAGGGAAAAGTTCTCCAGAAAACATAATCAACACCACTTGATTTGAAAAAGGACAGTTAGAGGCAGGTTGAGAATATCATAGAGGAAATAACAGCAGTACTAGCAGCTAACATTCATGGAATACTATGACCTAGGCACTGTCCCAGCACTTTTTATAGATTGTCCCATTTGAACCTCCAACAGCTCAAGACACCATTACAATTCCCATTTTAAAGATGAGATCACTGAGGATTAAGGACATTAAGTATCTTGTTTGGGATTCTCACCCACACAGCGGACTGCAGAGCCCATGCCTTCAGCTGCCACATGATAGGACTGCTAAGTGTGGCAGGAAATGTGCGCAAGGAAATATCTGTGTGAGCTGTGGTGGCTGAGCTCTGTACATTGTACTGGAGCTGGGGCAAGAAAGAGTGAGTTGTTAAGATAGAAGATTTGAGGTGATGATACAGCCCTGCTCTGTGAGGATTACCAGACTTTATTCTTAAAGATTAAGAAAACTGTACAGCCTTTTTGCTGGGATATGTTGTGGAAAGAATATAGACCTAGGTTCAAACCATGGCACCACATTTGGATAAATCAACTTAATCTCTCCAATGGTAACTTGCCCCATCTGTAAAATGGGATTAATAAAATGTGCCCTGTAGGTCTGCCATAGGGATTGGATTTAATGCTAACACACTCAAAAATGGTTATTAGGATTTTATTGCCTGAGGCCTGGAGTCTGAGACGGAAGAGCCTCTCCGGGCCTCCCGGGGGCAGGTTAGTGAGTGGTGGCAGGGGAGAGCAGGTGGGGACACACGCATGAGATGAAGTATGCCTGTGCTGTACTGACACTGCTTTCAGATGACTAAGTCCTGCTAGTTAATAGTAAATTATAAACAACACCCAGTACTCCTGGAAATGGATGGAACATTAATGAAAAATAATGCAGAAGGAAAAACAGTACGCTCACCTCACAAAACATAGGCAACTTTTTGGCAAAATCCACCACTCTGGTGATTGCTGGTGTGATGATTTTTGTAAAATGGCTGAAGGCTTCCAAGTCAACCTTGCCGCCTTCCGGAGCGTTGACTATCGGTGCTTGTCCAATATCTTCCGGCTGAGGAGGAGAAACACAGATTTAAGTGAAGAAGCTGAAGGGCGTTCGATTTACCATCATTCTCCCGTGGCAGAAAATCTCTTCGGAGATGACATCTGCTGAAGTTTTCCATTTTCACCTTGTTCATTAACAAACTGTATGGCTTTCACCTCGCTTACATCATTTATCTCTCTGAGTAGGGAAGTACGTTTTGGTTGTTGCTTTATAGGCCCCAAGGATATTGTTCACAGGATTGGCCTGGGTGCGGGGAGAGGAAGGGAGAAGGAATTTGCGTTCTGCTTCTGTGCAGGTGAAGGGTGTCCCCTCAGGCAGGTGACTTCACAGGTGATGGCTGCGGTGCGGCATTTTCAGCACTGCATTCCGGCGAGTGTGAGGGTGAAGTGGGCACAGTGTGGGCAGCGACAGGGACACCTAGCAAACAGCACCTGCGGATGCTTTCTGGCTTCTGACCTAGCTGCAGGGACTCAAGTTTGAGGTGGCCTCAGGTGGCACTGAGGGGGATGATCTTGAGACTTCCTGTAGCGAATTGAGCTGGGCAAATGTGGCCAGTCCTAGGGCAGAGATGGAAATACACTAGTGCTCACCTCCGGGGGCATTCTCTGCTGTTTGCTTGCTCAGGAACCACCCATGGCCTTGCTGCCCAAGAAGTGGTGCGGCAGCCAGGGTGTTGCCTGGGACACAGGCCCCTCCCTCCCCAGACCCGAGCTGCAGAAGCAGCATTTGACCAGGGCCCCAGGTGACTTGTGTGTACCCTGGCTTCCCAGGTCCCCAGAGCCATCCAACTCCTAGCCTCACATTCTGTGCTGTCAGCCTCAGTGTCCCGCTTGCTGTCACCTTGTGCTCGCTGTGGGCAGCAGTCCTCTCTAACGCCCTCTCATCTCTGTGATACTCATAACCATTTATTCTGTGGCCTACAAGTGAGTCAGCTCCTGCACACACTGCTCTTTCTCAGGTAATCCCCACACAAGACGTGGTTCATAGATCAGCAAAGCAGAGGTCAGGCTGAGGACCAGCATCTGGAGGAGCTCCAGCCTGGGAGGTGGGTGGCCCTGACTCTACCCAGCAGCCTTCGCAGGAGCCCCATGTCCCACCCCCACCGCAGGGCTTTCGCTCCCTGAACACGTTCTGAGACCAGGAAGTAGACTGCTACTCCTCCTAGTATTCCCCTGCCAGCCTCTCCAGCTGTTGTCCAGGAAGTGTGACTGTCACCAAGGAGGTCACAGACTCCGGGCCTGCTTGATGGTGGTCACCTTTGCCTAGGGCCACTGCGAATAGACATGAACAAAGCCTGGTCTTTTTTAGGCACCCAGGGGATGAAGGTGGGGAGGGTGAGCAGGGGGAACAGGGAGGAGGAACTGACACGGAGTGAATTGAGCAGGACAGAACCCCTCCCAAGCAGAGTAGTGAGGACGCTGCCTATGATGTCAAGATTCTAACCTGATATCTCACGGCCCCTGACTTTACTGTGCATCAGAAACCCCTGATTTTTCGGCCCCACTCCCAGTGTAGCCACCAATACCAGCTTGGAGAAGCCCAATGGGAGTGGCTCTCCCACACATCCCGTTACTGCTCGCACCTCACTTCTAGTAGAGAGAAAGCAGCAGAGAAGCCTCTAACTTGCCGGTTGACTCCCACCAGGGAAAACAGAAGCAGGTAGGCCCTTAGAGACTGCGGGAGGAATCATGAAGCCAGCCTCAGGGAGGACTTTTAAACACGCCATGTGACGTGCTACCTGCTGGTAGCATTTACCTCTTTTTGATTATCTACGGGATCTTCATAGTTTAGTGTTCCCTGGTGCAGTGACTGAGTGGGTGAAATCTAGTTTCTGTTGTGTTTTCATGGTGAATGAATGATATTTTTGGGTCACTGTAGACATGACAAACCCATGAAAGCCTCCTAGCTTTGAGCCTTGCTAGATGTAGGGAGAATGGATGGAAGAACATACATCTCCTCCTCACGCCCTCCTCCCCACGTGGACTGAGAAGTACGACTCTTCTTTCCTTGGCTGCTGTTCCTCCCAGCACCCTTCAGACCTGCTGCTGCTCTTTTTCATTTCTTCATAACTTGAGGCTCATCCCATGGCTCTTGCTTGCTTCATGAGTCTTTTAGCAAGGCCAACTGATAAAAGGGATGTGGGTGCACATTCAGAAGAGATAGCTTGTTAATATAAAACATGTATTTCATATATGTGGGAACATTTCTTAGGAATAAAAATATTTAATCCTGTGGTTTTGGCTGAATCTCAAGGTCTCCTCCGTGAATACTGATGGGTGTAATCTGTTTATATTTAAATGGTAAATTCCATGTTCTTTGAAATGTCAGTGGGTTAATGCTGACGTTAGTTAATTCCATTTAGTCTTTGGGTAGGTAGGGTATTTGAATCACTGTCTGTGACCTCTCTAAAGATTTGAAAGAAGAAATGAAATTATGGAAAGAAATATGGCAACTTAAATTAACCTCCTAGGTATAACTTCAGAAACCTTTCTGTTGAAAAATACATATTAGGATAGGAAAAATTATGTATATGTAAAATCTATGAAGTAACACAAATTTACATCAGGTATGAGAAATCATGGCTGAGTAATGCAACCTTGTTCGTGACTTTCCTACAGATTTTTCACCTTTAAGGGCAATATGCAATTAATACCTGACTACAGTAGGTATCTGACTATAGCCTCGTGTACCACCACATGGAACACAGTGTTCTTACACACAGCACGCACTTGGTTAACTCAGGTACTGACGGTACGTCTCTGATGTGTAGACTCCCCAGTGCAGACTGTGGGGAAGGCCTGACTTTGCCTCTGTGGGCCCAGCTGCCCTGGCTTGTTCATGGGGAAGCTTCCAACTCTCACTATGGCTTCCTTCCTCTTTGTCCTCAACAGACCTATGGAGTCATCCCAGAGGACTTCATGTCTCCCCAACAACTTGCTTTACATTTTTCCATTTTGCTGAATCCTCTACTTCTGTATTTCACTTCTTTCTACTCTAAGTCTTCTCCATTTTTGAAGACCCAAGTAAAAACCTTGTTTTCTAGACTTCTTTCTAGGTGACCTGTTTGAAATGATGTCTACTTGACCTGAACATGCATGGTGGCTCAAATATATCACTCCTCTGGCATTAGGCATTTATTATATCACTTTTTATTGTAGTCGTTGTATATAGGTATACACCAGTGATAAGAATTTTTTAAAAGATTGGAGGATGAGCCTTGTGTGTGTTTGGCTGCTATGTACAAGGTACTGACTCAAATGGTGGGAGACAGAATGCTTGATGATTGAGTGGATGAATAAATGATTATTCATACATTTATTCAGCCAGTATTTATTGAGCAAGTACTATGGGGCCAGATCTAGTTCTCGAATAGATACTCAATACTGAGATTACCACAATGAACAATGTACCATCAAGGAATCTGTACTGTAGTGAAGGAAGACAGACAGTAAATCAGAAAAAGACATCCATCAAAGAATTACACTTTGTGATAAGACTGGAGGTACTCTGCAGGTACCTGGAGGGAGGGTGGTCAGCTAAGGCCCCTCTGAGAAACAATGTGTGGGCTTTGACCTAAATAATGCCAAGGAGATAACCTCCCCAAAAGCCAGAGGAAGAACATTTAAGGCAGAGGGAAAAGCCAGTGCCAAGTTCCCAGAGACCCATGTGGGAAAAGCCCAGCAATGACATGAGATGAAGAAGAGAAACAAGGGCCCATCATGCTGAACCCTGTGGACTAGAGAGAGGACACGGGCTTATTCTACATGCAAATGGGGCATCCACTGACGGGCTGTGGACAGATGCATGGTGAGGTTTATGGTCATGCATGGGAAGGGATCTGCCACAGGGAAAGTGGCTGGCAGTAGCAGTAATTTGAGTATGCTGAAACGGCCGGCAGTACGGATGGACAGAAGCAGAAGAAGCTGAGGCATTGGGACTGAAGATGCACTGGATGTGGGTGAGGGACTCATGCTAACTCACCCAGGCAGGGGGCTGGAGAGGTGCAGAGAAGAGAGGAGGGGTATGTGCAGGTGTGGCATCAACATTTGCTTAGCATTTGGGGAGGCTGGTGTTGGGTCAACTAGCTTTGACTGCTGCATCAGTGTTGTTCAGGCTAAGTAAGAAATGCTGCCAGCTGACCTCTTCTCAAGTGGCTGGCTGGGTCAGAGCCAAGGATGTCGTGGCTTGACCTGGTAGCTCCTTGGCACACACAAAGTAGGGTGGGATCAGGTGGGGCTGTTTCTCTGCTTGTTCACCTGTATCTTCTTGCACCTTTCCAAGGCTGGGCAAGAAGATACGGTGATTCAATGTTCTGGGGTCTTGAGATGTGAGGTCAGGCTCACACTTTTCCTGAGGTGAGCAAGAAAGATAGCAAAGGTGGTAGTGATGATGCATATAGTAACCACATATGTGGTTGTTAGCAATATGTCAGGCACTGTTAGATCCTGCATAACTTCTACTCTTATGCTATGTAGTTAAAGACAAAAGGCACCTGAGCCTTAGAAAAGTGAAATTACTTGCTCAAGGTCACACAGTTAGAAAGCAACTGACCAAGGGCTGAATCTAGGATGTTTGGTTCCAGTGTCCATTCTCTTAACTAAAGGGCTCCCCAGCCTTCTTCTGAAGCGATGACAATGTTGGTGATAGATGCCTTGACTGCTCTTGTCCTATGACCTATTCAAACAAGGTTGGTTCACCCACCCTACCTGCTCTGTTTATGCCTCTGCTCTGAGCCCTTCTACCCTAGTTGAGAATATGGGAAATCAGACAGTGACGCTGCCGGGGAAAATTGGCAGGCTTGCTCTGATTCTAACGGTCACATTTAATATCTGGTAGAAAGTCCACACAAAGCCTCTTTTTGCTATGAACTAAGAGAGAGAATAATGAGACGAAGCTGACATCTAAGAGTAGTGTTGAAAGGCCAGACGGTTGCTGCCATGCGGTGTATGCCAAAGCGAACGACTTGCCACCCTGGGGAGGTACAGAAGTGAGCGGTCCTGGGTGGGGAGACGGCTTTCCCTGTGTGACACCGGACTCTGCTTGTTTTCTTCTCCGCCGCTGTCTCCTTGCCATCATCGCCACCATCATGCAAACTGTTGCTGGTAAAACTGGGCGTTTCTGTAGCCTCAGGTATTGGAGGAGATTGGCGAGAACTGGAAAATGACATGATCTAAATGTGTTTTGAAGTAATTTTAATGCATGACTCTGGGTTTATTATGAAAGTCTACATAGATTTGCCAAAGTTCCTCACTTGCCAAAGATGCTAATTCAGCTTTAAAACCCAGGCCCAACCACTGGTCTCTTTTTCTGGCTCGATTCCTAGTGCTCGGGTGGAAAGAGATGAAGTAGCTCCTTTGGGGGAATAAACTACTAACCCGTTCCAGGTAAATGAATATTTCTAGCTTTTATGTAATTTTTAATCTCTCAGGATATATTACTATACCATTATTATTATTATTATTAATTATTATCATTATTATTATTATTCTTTTGGTACTGGGAATCGAACTCAGGACCTTGCACTTGCCAGGCAGGTGCTGTGCCACTGAGCTATGTCCTTGGTCCTCCACTATACCATTATTAACATAATGAATATTTTCAAATTATTCTTCAAAACAAGGTGGGATATCAACACATACAAATCAATGAAATAATATGTGTAGCAGTGTTGCAAGCACAAAAGGGATCAACCACACAGGAGCTGCAAATTCTAATGTGTAAAAGCCTATCTATCCCTGGACTGTTCAGACATGGACACCATTTAGCAAAACTGTCTTTGAGTAAGGATTCTGAATGTTCTTACAGGCAGAAGATTAAAGTTTTTATTCTGAGCATAAGTACTCCACCAGAGGCATCCCTCTGCATGGAGTACCTATAAATATATAGAGTACTAGGACCCAGAGCGTGACTGTACTATCTCTAAGGATGGGCCAGTGGAACTGTATGTTCAGCTTAACATGTATATTTTGAGTTCTGTTCTGGTTATCCAGTGTTGTATAATGAACAACCCCAAAATACCACGGCTTAAAACAACAATTTAAAAATGATCTTTTAGTGTTCTAGGGTTTCAGGGGTATCTTATTTGGGGTTTAGGGGTGACTTACTTGGTGCTTCATACAGTTGCCATCAAATGGCTGTACAGGCTGGTGTCACTGGAAGACTTTTCCTCTCTTTCACGGTGCCTGGGAATCTCGTCTTCCTCATGTGGCTAGCTTTGGTTTCCTCATGGCATGGTTATCTCAAAGTACTTGGACATTTTTACCTAGTAGTTGGTTTCCACCTCCAAGTGACCCAAATGGGAACTACAAAGCTTATTTTGACCCAGGCTTAGAAATCTCTCAAGCATCTCTTCTGCCAAAATCCACTGTTTAAGGGAATCACAGAATAGCACAGATTCCAGGAGAGGAGGAACTGGCTGTGAATACAGGGAGAGCTTGGAAATGGCAGCCATCTTGAAGGACAGCTACCATGAGTTCCAGCCCCTGGGGCTTCAGGGGCTGGTGCTGAAGCACTCATACTGAATGGAATGTGGTTTCTGCACACCAGCAGTTGCTGGGCTGACACAGAGCAGAAGGCAATTGGCTGCTACACATGAAATGCACTGTAGAGACAGATGGAAGAGTGGAGGAGTTCTCATCTCTCCCTGGGGCCCTTTTGGAATACTTGCCTTGGAGAAGAAATTATTTATATTTGGATCAAGAATGACAATTTTTTGAACAGATCAACAATCTACAAAAGATATATTTTATGGCGGCTCTATGGGGAAGGGAGACTAGTATAAAACAGTTGCTCTGAACTATAGGTTTACTAAAGAAAGCTCCATTGTGAGTGGGCAACCTCATGGCCCAGGTTTAAAAAAAAACCACATCTCTGTGCCGTACTTTTTTGGTTCCTTCAGACGAATGAAAACCATCAGGAAGCTATAAGTTACAGATACCGATCTCAAGGCTGGTTCTTATTACTAGATACTGTGCTGTCTTTGCTGAGGGGATCACCAGGAATGGGGAGATTCAATATTTTCTTAGAGGTTGGCTTTCTCAGTTTTCAGTCATAGCTCAAATGTTACCTCCTTAGAGAGCTCTGTTCTGTCTACACATCGCTGTCTAGAGAAATGAAGTCTTTCTCCATTTCCAATTCACAAACACTCTGTCCTATTATAAGATTTATTGCCTTCATTGCCTTTCTACTGCCTGTATTTATCTTGTTTGTGTAAACCTTATTGTCTATTTCCCTTCTCTGGAATGTGGCTGACTTACTTCCTGGCACATAGTAGCTGTTCAATAAGTGTTTCTTAAATAAAATAGTAAGTGTTTAGAATCTGGAAAGAAGTACCTTAATGACCACTGAAGTTGGCTTAATGATTCCCTTTAGTGACTACTGGGACTAGTATTCTTTTTTTTTTTTTTTTTTTTTGAGAATAAATAAAACAAAAATGTAAAATTCTCTAGGAGAAGTCCAAGACTGGTCCCATATCTTTATCCTGTACTTAGAATTCAGCTTGAATTTTACTCCTGGGTCACTAGTTGAAATCAGAAGGCAACACCAGGCTTGGAAGTGGTGGTCAACCATTTGTGGCTGATACCATCAAGGAAATGACAGATTTAGGCTTGTGGTTAGTCAGGACTCTGTCTTTCTCTGCCCTATACATATTGAGTAACATTGATGTATTGATTGAGAATGAGTGTTTTTTCAGTTTCCTGACAGATACAGCAGTGTGAGGGTAAGGATGTAAGATGACTGTACCATAAGGCTGCCTTTGCAAGGAGCTTGTTGCTTTTTGCATTTGTGCAGGTGGTAAGCTGCATGGCATACATGATTGTCACTGTGTATGACCTGCAGGAGCTTGGAGCTTCCTAAACTTCTCTGCCTCAGTTCTTCCTTCTGTAAAGTGGAGATATCAACCATATCTACCTGTTGGGTTGGTATCAGAATTTATTGTATGGAAAACACTTAGAATAGTACCTGGCATATAGTAAGGATCATCTAAGGGTTTGCCAACATTGCTATTAATGAAGGCCATCAGCAAAGTACCGGTATTATTTCATTGTGACAATAAAAACAATTGCTTCAGGGCAGGTAGATTATATGCAAACTTTTTCTTTCCAACAATTTTTGTAAACTTGTTATATTAACAAAAAACTATTTCATTATAACACTGATGTTGAGGTACAAGAAGAATTATACTGCTGTCTCTCTCTGTTCGCATGAGGA
Organism: Chinchilla lanigera; assembly: GCF_000276665.1. Classification (NCBI taxonomy): domain Eukaryota; kingdom Metazoa; phylum Chordata; class Mammalia; order Rodentia; family Chinchillidae; genus Chinchilla; species Chinchilla lanigera. The sequence continues at coordinate 16,016,618 of NW_004955430.1, forward strand.
GGTCCTCTGAAGATCCCTGGGGATACAAACGGACCTGCGGGATGTCTTATGCCAGGACTCAGCAACTACTCATAAAGGACTTCCAGTCACTCTCTAGGAGCAGGGTCAGTCTCTGAGAGGGCCAGGCGTGGGCTGGCGTAGGTAGTCCATTTGGTGAGGTGCTTACAGAGCCCGAGTTGGAACCAAAAGACCTGAGATAGCTTTTGGACCCAGCTGAGTCAAGTTTTAGCACGTGATCTTGGCTGTCTGCATTTTCTGTAAAATTCCCGCCTCCTTCAAATACCCTGGAGTCGAGATGGGAAGTAAATGGGAAAAGCTTTCACAACTGCAAGTTTACATAAAGCTACCAGATACCAATATTCCAAGGGCCTGGAAAGGTTTGTGTTCTCCACACACCTCCTCTGCACCCCTACTTCATTTCCATCGTCTTTCTGGACTCAATCTCATTATTTGAAGCTAAAAATTTTGATCTCAATTGATGTCAAAACACATTTGTGGCATGGAACACTTCACCCCAGAGGTTACTCTAAAGGAGAATGGTATTTTGAAGTAATCCTAGACGATTAAGCATGTACCTACAGGAGAAATGAATGTAAAAGGGGGAAGCTAGCAGGTAGCGAATTTCACTAGTTTGTTCAAAACTGGTCATGGTAACAGCAAACACAAACTGAAGTAAGGAGTTCTAAGAAACTGCTTTGGAATTCAATCAACTGCAAAGAGGAGGAGGGACTGTGAAGGTAAGAGGGGTATTAAGTCTCACATGGGCCTGATTTGCATCTGGGCTCGCAAGGTCCTTGTCCTATCAGAGCTGCGGGTTTTCCATCAGTGAAATGGGACATGGCAGCAGCAGCCCAGGATTCTGAGGACGCACTGAGTTGAGGCAGAAAGCACCTCCTGTGTGCCTGATGGAGAGCTGTGCAAGGATACCTTACCAGGAATTTCCGTTTTTGCTTCCAGTGGCTGCCCTGGGCGTTGGTGGCCACGTGTGCTTCAGTGACAGTTTTGATGAGCTCCCATTCCTCATCCGTGGGCTCTGGCTTGTGCCCTATGGATTTCTGCAGCTCTTCCCGCCGCCTCTTTTCCCGGTTCTCCTCAATCAGCTTCCTCTTGGCCAGCCTCTTGCTGTCATCCAGCACCACTGGGAGGGAGAAAGGTGAGGATACACATGGATACTCCCAAAATGTGTGGCAGATGGCACATCCTGGAGCCTCAGGGGTGGGGGCCGCTGAGGCACAAGTGGCTCTGTGGGTTGCTTAGTGGGGGAGGGTAGGTTACATGGGGGATTTTTCTCCCTTTGGTAGCAAATTGTTCCTGGTCAGCCATTGGCCAACATGAGCCCTTGGGCCAAATTCCCAATGCCCAGTCAGCTCTTGAAAATAAAGCTCCTGGGGAAATTAGGTACCAGGATCTCTAACTCCACAGAGGGGAGCCCTAGGAACAAGTGAGGTGGAAGGAAGTGAAATTTATCCTACTTGTGGGATTACAGGTAAATCTGTCTAGTCAGGCAGCTGAATTCACACATGGCTTTTGTTCTTCTTCCTTAAGATTCCTCTTAAAATGGTAAGGAGTCTTCAGGTCAAAGAGAAATTGTGGAGTGGTAATGGAGGCTCCTACTTCCCTCCTCAGAGGAAAAGGACCCCAACTCTTCATTGGCTCCTTTAAGGGCTAATGAGAACATGGCTGGGCCTATCTTGAGCTTCACAGATATTCACTTTACATTGTTCCCTACTGGATCAACTTGCAGCGGTAATTCAGGAGCCCAGGCTTCGAACTCTAGACAGATGTGACACTGTCTTGAATTCTGACACTAATACTTCTGGTTGTGTGACCTCTTAGGCTCTCTGTGCTTTCTTTCATCTCTTCCTAAATGAAATGAGATTGATAATACACTGCCCAAGGTACTGAATGCTGTAATGCTCAGTAAATATAACCACAACTTTTATCATTTGTGCAAAAGGGAAATAAGAAGAACAGGTAACAAGAAACCTATATTTCCATGGTTAATTTCCAAAACAAAACCAGTTCACTCATCTCTTAGTAGCTAGCAATGGAATGGGAAGTTGCAGTGTCACCATGTTTTAGAATCAGAAGGGACCTCAGATATCATCCAACTTCCTCCTTTCACCAAGGAGGAGAAAATCGATTCAGAGAGCTTGTGACTTGTCTGAAGTCACAGAGCAAGTTCATGGCAGAGCCAAGCCTAAGATGCCTGCCTCCAGTTCTACAACATCACTGTTCTAGGACCAGTTCTTAATGACCTGGCAGGAAAAGGAAAAACAGCAGTGGAGGAAGAGAACCAAGGTGCCCGGATAATCCACAAATAGAATACTAAACCCTGGGTAATCTAGACTGCAGTGGGTTGTCAAAGTGAGCATTTATAATGGTAGGAGATAAGGATAAGGCCTGCTAAGTCACTTTGGTTCTTACAGCAAAGGGTAATAATACCCAGAGCCACATAGTCTGAAGCATCTAGTGTGTCAGAGACTATTGCATTTGACATGAATTATCTAATATAATCCTGGACACAAGCCTCTAAAGTTGGCAGTGATTTCAAAGCAGAGGAACCTAAGGCTTAATACTGGAGGTCACACAGCTAATAGCTAGCAGTGCTGAGCCTCAAAGACAATTTTTTAAATTATAAAGCCTGAGCTCTTAAAATGCCTCCCAAACAATTAAGGAACACCCCAAATTTTATCTCCATGCAATCTAGATTAACAGCGTTTCTTAACCTCAAAACACTCATACCTTAAAGTTCTTAATGAAACAATGAAAGAGACAATCAGTTGTAATGGTTCATTACAGTAACATATCTAAGCATTTGGTCCCAAGTTAATCATATTCACATATCCTTCTCAGGCATATTGTTGGCAAGGCTAAAGCCTTTAAAAGATAAAGAACAGACACAGCTAGAGGAGGGGATTAACTCAGGATTTTCAGTCTAACCCCATAACACAACCCTCTTCCTTTTGAACGATTCTGCATTCTGCCTTACTTATCATGCAAAGCAGCCTATTCCATGGTTTTTTTTTTATTGTTGTTCTCTCAGAGAGAATTCTATTTATCACATAAGGGTAAGCCATGATTATTTCCTTTTATATTAGAAAGAATCCTCACTGAATTTTCTCTTTCTTTCCTTTGCTTTTCCTTTTTAGTTTTTAGCTAACAGCGGGAATCCCTCATGGATGTGCGAAAGTTTACGGCAGTGGACATCATTAATACTGATGTCTGACGAAAGGCAAGCCTTGTTGTGAGGAACACGATTCTCCTTTTTATGATTAATTAAGGTGACTGGTGTAAGCCCCTCACCCAGAGTGGGGAGGAGAGACCCTAAGGGCTAATCTCACCACCATATGCTGTGGCATTGGGAATGCTGGGTATGATAACTTCAGCTCCAACGTCCTTATGGGAAAAATACAAGAAGCAACCAAATGAAGGATGCTTCATGTCAGAGCATTCAACTTTGAATTCTTCGGAAATTTCCTAGACATTTTCTGCTGCTGCCCTGTCTCTAAAAATGTCCGTAAAATAACTTACGTCTTTGCTTTTGAAAAAAAATATGAGAACTAGACCATGAGACTCTTACCACATGAACCCTGTGTGTGAAAAGTACTTTACAAGTTAAAGGGATGAGACCCCGTTCATAACATATTGCAATGCTGCTAACAGTCCGCCCTCCAAACGCTACACGAATAATTTAACCACTTTACTTCCCTCATCGTCTGGCTACTTTGAGAGTTAAGAGTTGATAAGACAGGAGTAGGATAAAGCCCACACTGTAATGGTTTCCATCCCCTGGATGGCAAGCGGGATGTGGGGAGGGACGGGGGTGGGAGAAGCCATGTATTCTCCTCTCTGTCTATGTGGGTCCTTACTGCTTTTCTGCCTGGTTAATCTTGAACCAAATCCTTCCCCAGTCAACACTCCTTGAATAGGAAGCAAATGAAGATGATCTACTTACAATCTGTTGCCATGCCAACATAGATACATTTCTTGAAGCGGCATTCCTGGCACTGATTTCGTGTGACTTTGTCTATGACACATTTGCCTTCATATTTACAGGAATAGGATGGATGGAGATTTTTCTGAATGGTTCTTCTAAAGAAACCCTACATGAGAAAGAAAGACCCAAGACAACAGTTTCATATTTTCTAGAAATAAATGATTCTGGTATTTTGAGTCCATATAATTGTGGGATGAATTGTTTGGGGCCTTAATATATATTTGGTCCTCTAGTTTTTTCTGCTTCCCCTAACATGGGATAGTAGGCCTTCACTCTAAGGAGCTGAAGGAGATGTTGAATGATTGCAGAGTCAATACCATTTTGGATTTTATTCAAGGAAATGAAGCCAATGGAAGAATCTAGTGCTTGCTTTTATTTTCTAAGCATTTTTTTGGTTTGTTTTTGTTTTTCTTCCGGTACCAGGAATCGAACTCACGACCTTGCACTTGCCAGGCAGGCGCTTTTGCCACTGAGCTAAATCCCCAGCCCCTATTTTCTATGCATTGAATAATATTTATTATTTTTCATAGCATGTTACACTTATGCTACTAAATGAAGCTATGAGGAGCTTTACTAATTTACACTAGGAAAAGGAAGAGCTGGATACCTGTAATACTTTACCAATTAATAATGTAATCATTTAGTAATTAAATAGATGCATTACCTGCATCTAGAGATTTTGCATAATTCTTGTTTTAACTTTTGAGATGGCCCTCACTCCTTCAAACATTCTCCAGAGTTTCCAGCAAATATTTTCCCAAACTGACTGCATTGAAGTTTTTCTTTTCACAATCGTCTTTTATGCTGATATCTGTAGACATACACCTATAAGTTCAGTATGGTTTTTGCTTTCTGAAGTACACTATTCAGTTCTAGGTTGGGGGGTGACATATAAAATCATTAAGGGGGTCCTACTAGAACTTTTGTGGGTGTGATCCCTATGCCTTAGCCACTGTATTCTGAATTGTGGGAATCAATAAGGGCAATGAGCACTTACAAGGAGTGCACTGCGAAGGGCTCTTGGATGGATTCCATATCTTCCTCTCTTGCACACAATCTAATTTATAAGGTACTCTTAATATCTCCATTGTAGGGTTGAGAAAAGCTAATTGTTAGTCAGGTTAAATTACTTGGTTCAAATCATGTGGTAATTGCATGCTGGAACTTGGTTAGCAACACAGGATATGTACTCCAAATCTCATTTGCTTAACTGCTTATATAAAGTAAAATGAAGTGTGCTTACTGTATTATTTAAATGAATAAATTATAAACAGTTTCCTCCCTCATCCATCACTCAAAAAACTTCCATTTTATCTTCCATTTAACTTCCTTGTTTTTGTTTTTTTTTTGAGACAGGGTTTCACTATGCAGTTCAGGCTGGCCTTGAACTAATTTTGAATCCTAGGTTGGCCTTGAACTCACAGCAATCCCCCTGCCTCAGCCTCCTGAGTGCTGGGACTACAGGTGTGCACCACCACGCCTGGGCTCTGTTTTGGTAGATTAGTAAGGTTTTAAGAAATTCTCTACTAAAATGTGAAGGGGGCCTCTCTATTAAATGGTGGACCTGAAATGTCAACTGTCCTCTCTTTAGCCCACATTTTGTTATCTTTTTGATTTAGATTATGTATATATGCCCACTTTCATAAAAAAGCTCTTCCTTATAAGAAAAGGTTCACAGCAAAACAAACTGTGAAAGCCCCAGGACAAACTGAGACTTGTAGACTTCTTGTGGGGACATGTGCTTAAATCCTCTATCATTTCCACTGTTCAAGTGCTAATAGAAAACTATCACGTTATATTTTGATTTTGTATCCTTAAATACTTGAGCCTGTGAACCTGTATGATACGATACACAGTTGCAGGACTATGGAATCACATGTGGGCATCAGTATGGGATGTCAGCAATCTTTCTCTGGGTCTTGAGGGTGGGTAAATTCTGCAAAAACTTCAATATCAGAGTGTGTCACATGACTGAAACGTATACTTGTCTGTGAAATGCCCTCCTCTAGGTGCCCCTGTGTCCAAGGAGGGTAAAGGAAGGCAAAACAAACCCTGAGATTCCTGGCAGGGGACACACAGGGGAGTGCTGGCCAGCACTCCTCTCCTGGAGGAAGCCAGATTTCTGCAGAGGGGGATATACCAAAAATCTAAGACCACCCAGCGAGAGAGTGCTGAGTGCTGAGTGCTGCTATAAGGACAGGAAAAGGGTTTCTCAGTCTGGAACTGGGATGACTTTTTCTCCCTCACACTCTGATGCCTGCTTGTACTAAGGGACTGGGGGCCAGGGCCTCCTGAAAAGTGAGACAGCCCTCAGGAGAAGGTAGGGTGTGATATGCCAGAAGGAGGGGCACCTATTTCTCCCAAAAGGCTACTCCGTGTACTCTTTAATGGAACGAGTGAAATAATTTATACTTGGCTTATTTTGATAAAGGGGCTGTGGTGGCTTGCTGTACTATTCATGGGGCTAGCTTTCCTTGGACACTTCACAGGCCCAATGCCTTTGATATTATTGCCTCTCTTAAGTACAGTGAAGCATATTTTTTACATATGATGAAGCGCTACTTTATATGAGTAAATGTCAAAATGCTAGGTCTCTTAATTTTTTAAAATGACCAAAGTTACCTCCTGGAAGTAAACTTGGTAGAAGACATTTATAATAGTATTTATATATAATATAAATTTATTTATATTTTACTTATTTAAAAGAAATCCTTTTAAATAAGCAGCAGCAGAGCGCAGGCTTTGCATTTGTGAGGTACTGGGCTCAGTCCTCAGCAAACACCAGCCCCGCTAAAAAGAAAAAGCTGACAAGTGATGTCCTTGGGAATAAATGAAGACACGTGTTTCATTGATTTGTTGGTGAGCAGAGTACTACTTTATAAATCAATATCACACCTGTTTCTGTGTGCTCTGAGAATTGGATCCACTTGGTGGTTCAAGATGATGTACTAATCAGTGAGATGAACAGCAATGTGTCACCCTCCTAGTTCGATATTTGGGCAGCTTTGGGTATTTCTTAGAAAATAGTTCATTGTGGGGAAGCATCAACACTCTTTCTATAAGAGCTGCACAAAAACTGGCACATCACAGCAACAGCATATGTCCAAAAGATTTCACTTTTGTCCAGGCAAAATGGGCAAAAATGATTGTACTCATGTTGTATGGGGTAGAACTATTTTTAAATGACAGACTCGAGTCAATAGTATAGAATATAACCCCTTTTCATCTTTCACCACTCTTAAAAATTATGCATCAAGTGAAAAAAAGTTGTCTTTTTCCAAAATACTTTGTTATTATAGTAAATGATCCGCAACCCCCACCCCTGGCACCCAAGGAAAGCTCCTTTTTGGTTTTATGATGGAGGCAATCCTACAAACAGTACTGCTCTCATCGGACATAGAGGTTGAAAATATAAAGACATATACAGACACAGAGGTTGAAAAAACTAGCGTTTTGCCTGATTTTTCTTCTAAGCAAACTCAGCTGAATCAGGCTGCAAAGATCCAGTGGTCCTGGGAGAAGAGGCTAGCTGATTTTAGTGAGGTCGTACCTTAGGTGAATGGGCTCAATTCTCCCTTTGTTAAGGGGCAATTGCTACTATTGCATTCAGTCCTCTGGATGGCACATGGACCTTGGAGAGTACCTTAGTAGAGTTAAATATTAAATGTAATTTTCATTAGATTCTCTCCCAGAATTCAAAATGTATCATAAGAAGCTGATTTAAAAGAATCTCAATACTGCATAATCAGGCAGGTAAAGCCTTTTAAATTAAGGCTAATATAGAAAGAAAGGCCAGCTTTAGTCACTGGGCTTTTGTAATTAGAGAATGGATCTAGAGTTATGCAGTTTTATTACTTTCAGTTCAAGCCAATAAACTGTGCTTTCAAGAGAGGGTTTGCAAGTCTTCTAATTAATAAATAGCCAGGACTTACTTGTAATTAGCTTCATTAAACTTGTTAGGACATTATTTTCATAGCTGTAATGGCAACCTTTAGCCCAGTCTCTGTTGAAGAACTACAAAATCCAGATCAAAGGGGTCTGAACATGAAGAACATATTATACTATACTCCAAATACAGTCTCACAGATAAAAGGCCTTGGGACCTTAGAAATTACCTCTTTCCAATGCATGTATAATTGCGACCTTCTCAGTAGGCTTCTCCTAAGCATATCCTAATTTCATGTACAAAAAATAGGGTATTTGCATGGAAAAATTTCTACTAGGGAAATGGAACACTTCTTGATGTAAATCGAAGTGACATGTTAATTTTGGAAGTCTAGGGGGAAGGGAAGGAAACAAGGGGGTCTTAGAGGAAGGGAAGAAGAGGAAGTTAGGTAGGCAAAGGAGGAGGGAAGATGGACTTTTTTTCTTCAAATTTTAGTACAATTGTTGCTCAAGAATTGACTCCTTTGGTAGGTTTTAAATATAAAACATTCAACAAGAAAATAATTTTAAAAGTCCTTCCCTGATTTTAAATACAGCATCATAAGGCATTAGCTGAATGCTGAATACGGTGCTAGGCTAAGCTTTCTTCGTGTTTATGATAGATCTCATTTTCTAGGCTAGGTTGTTTGCCCAAAAGATATTTTCCATAAAGCTCATCTTAATTTTGTTGGGGAAGAGTGCAATTAGGCAAATGTAGACTCACTTTTGGGAAGTGAATGGACTGTTGTTCTCTGGTATGTTCTTGTCAAGTATCTCTTAAAGAAAGGGCTGCAGAAAATACAATTACTTGATGGACGACCTGAATCTCCTTACTGCAGGCTGTGCAGAAAGCCACTTTGGATCAACTTCAGAATATAATTGAACTTAAGTAGCCTCAAAGATATTTCCTAATGGAACACTTAAGTGGGCACAGCCATGCAGATTAACAGTGGAAACAGCCTATGACACAGAGCAAGGCCTATCGCCTCCAATTTTGGAGATAGAAGAAATGTCAGTGTGCTTTTAGCTTGTTAATTTTGTGGGATAATAATGTACTTAAAAATTTATGTTTTTTAAAACTCAAGGTAAAGGTTTTATTAATTTCTTTTGGTTTTATTGATCCTCTTCCTGTTTTAAAACACTTGCTGAAGAAACCAGACCTCACACTTTTGCAAATTCATCTCCTAAACATGTCAAAAATGAGGGTACCACCAGACCCGTGGATGGTCACAGTGAGGAAAGTTGAAATCTGGTTTTAATTTGAACTCAAATGTTGAATTCCAGTAGAGCACTAAGAGGGGGCCAGCAGGGCTCTTACCTTGCAGCCTTCACACGTGATACAGCGGTAGTGGTACCCTGTGGCTTTGTCACCACACACTACACAGAGCTCATCCTTGTCCAAATAGCTGGGGATGTACCCTGTGAAGGAGGCGAAAGGAGAGCGGTGAACAAATGATATCATGTGCAAGTCAGAGATACACCGGGGCTGAGGTTATCCGAGCAGTGACAGAATTGGTTTGCCGAGAGGAGGTAGGTTGCAGGAGACTTAATGAAACCAGCAGTAAGTATCTTACATTTGCAGAATAAACATCGTCTGAATGCTGATGAGATCCTGGTGGCTCTGCAGATGAGATTAGCTGGGGAGGCTGTTGGAACCCATAAATCAAGTAGAGAGACCAGGAGTTAGACTACCTGCAACACTGAATTCTGGATAACACAATTTCCTTCACAAGGCTTATTTCACAACTTATTCTTAAAAGACTTTAACTACTTTGGGGTCAAGGCACTATGCACTGATTTCAGAAACTTTCATAGCTGGGAAGGTCCTGGGAGATCTCTAAGTACTTCCGAGGTGAAGAAACTGGCCTTTTGGGCTAGGCCCTCCTCAAGGTCACACTGGACTTTACTAGCAGAGACTAAGACCAGAGGCTCTTCACTTCCAATGCTGGTCTTTTCTAAAAATAGAAAGTTTAAATAGCATGATGAAGGCCACCTAAAAGAATGCGGTACACTTGCGATATTATAATACACAATCCAACAACCTTGGGTAGCATGAACTAATAGTGGTTCTCTTGAAGAAAAGAAAATCCAACCATCCTAAGTTCCTTCCATAGGGTACTTTTAGTTTGTTGGTTTAAGTTTCTTAACCCAGGAAACTGAAGTTTTAAAAAAAATAGGAGCTACCTGCCTGTCTTTGTTTCTTCTTCTTGGAGACAACACCCTCACACAAGAACCTGCTTCAGAAGAGCAAGTTCAGTTCCACTTGTATCAACCCTTCACTACAAAAGCACACAGTTTTTAAGGCCAAAACATCAAAACAAGGCACAATTATTTGGGGTGAGGAGAAGAGAGAGATTGAGAAAACAAAACCATCCATCATGGTTCTTAGGAAGCTCTTTGATTCAGCACACTCAGTCTCAGGAAAAGATCAGTTAGATTGAAATACTGGTAACTTACTGTACATTTTACCATGATATTTCCACAAACCTTTTATTAAACTAGGTTTCTCAGGGCTCATTTTTCAGAGAAGAAAAGTCATAAAGAAAATAGAATAAAACGAATCCTTTACATAATTTCTTTGCTCAGTCTTTAATTTAGAAAAAATGTTACTTCTTGGGAGGCAGGTAAATGATTTCAAAGTGAGATTTTGTAATCTATAAAATTATATTACAGCTTTTCTTGATTTACTTTGGCTTCATGCAAACCATGATTCATCTCTTGAGTTCACTTCCAGGTTTTCAGAACTCTCATCAGACATTTTAAAAAGAGAATTCTGGGAGGGATCTGGACCAAAAAAAATGGAACTGATATGGTTTTTATATTACTCAACCTCTCATCTATTCATGAATTAGCAAACATTTATTTAGCATCTACTACATAGGTGCTAAACACCGCAATAGGTGCTGAGAAGACAAAAAGGAATAGAACATGATTTCTTTCTTTGGAAAATTTTAAGCAACTGAGGTCTGTTTTTGGCTCTGGTCTTTCCTCGATAATATAAAAAAGAGAACATGATGGAAAAAACATGAAAAGATGCTCAACTACACCACGAAAAAATGCAAATCAAACAGTGAGATACCAGCTCACATTCACAGAGATAGTTTTCCTGAAAATGACATTGTAACAAGTGGTGGAGAGGTTGGGTGCTCATGTACTTGTATGGCAAATAGACATAATTTTTAAACTACGTGCTAACACACGCATCGTCCTGGCAAAGACAGATCGATTACATATTCACATCAGAAGAGTTACATCTTAACGTCTTAATAAGCTCTTCTCAACTGTGTCCAGTTGATCTGACAAAGCAAAGACTTTTCAGGTTTTGGTCTCAAATGTGGACTACAGAGATAAGGGAGAAAGAGGTCCAGGTCATTTCCCTCTATTCCAGGAACCAACTGTAATCCAGTTGGGCACTGTGTTGTTTATGGGACATGCTATAGGCAGAGCCACAATATGGCAGCTGAGAATGCTAATTTATAGTTGGGAAGATGGGGGTAACCCACCTTTACCTCATCATACCTCATCCTGCCTCACTGCACCTGCTGGCTCCATCCTGTAACACTGACAGTAGGGCACTGGAGAGTTTCTCTTTTCTGTAGCTCATTTATTTAGGTTTGACCTTTAAGGTTCTTGTAAGTCCTGGAATCCAATAGTAATTGAGAAAGTGGACTGGGCTCCTTTCATATTCTGACTGCTCTTGAGAGAGGGGGTTTGCTTTACTCTCTCATTTCTCTTAGATTATTTTCTTGGTAGGTGGAAATGACTAAACATCTTAAATCACCAAATCTACAGAAATGTCTACTTAAGTTAATGGCAGCTGCTCACATGATCATACTAGTGCACCCTACTCATTGCTTTATTTTCTTTACAATATTAGTTTGGAACCATCTTATTTATCCAAAACAGTCAGTCACACGTAATGATACATCAATCATTATGTTTTAGTCCATTATTCATCATTAAATAACTTGCACCAGGGAATAACATCCCACACATAATGACTAGGTAGGTAGGGCTTCTCTTCAGGTTAATGGATACACCTGACAATATCACATGCTCACCAATCCTCCTATAGAACCTATTTCCTGCTGTTTAACTTCAAAGTCGTCTTCTTTTCTCTTTTTTCATGCTCACTAAATGAGTAACATGCTTCCAACATGCCCAAACGAGGAAAATGCACATATAACATTAGTGACGTTACCATGCCTAGACACCAATGCGTGTCACAATGTCAGTGTCACATGTGACACAGTTCAGAAGCCCAATCATCTGAGGAGCTGCATCTGTGTGTTGTCCCAGGTAACTGCTGAATAAGCTTGGTTAACTGCCCCCCCCAAGCAATTAAGACCCAGGACAGGATGTGATAGTTCAAGAGTGATATTTTTCTCAGTTTTTATTTGCTCACACACATTATTTTTCAGAATAATAAACTCCACTGTCACTTTATCAAATATATTTTTATGAAAGCAAACTCCATCTGTTTGTTCAACAAAGGAATTAAATTTGTTTTTTTTTGTTGGCATTTGGCAATCTCTGATGAATCCCTGAGTATCTTGCATATGAAATAAGTTGACATGGTAAAATATTACCTTTTTAAAAATCATCTTTTGGTAACTACTTTATTAAGATACAACTCACATATCATATTATTCAATGGCTTTTCATATATTCAGAGTTGTAAACTGTCATCACTATCAATCTTAGGACATTTTCATCATCCCAAGAAGAAACCTCATACCCCTAAGAGTCACCCCCTCATTCTACCCTTCTCCTGCACCCTTTTGGCCCTTGCAAACCACTGATCTGCATTTTGTTTCTACAGATTTGCTAACTCTGGACATTTCATACAAATGGGGTCATGCAATATGTATCTTTCTACTTAGTAGAATGTTTTCAAGATTTATCTACTTGCAGCTAACAGTAATTTTACAAAATTTGATTCTGAGATACTTGGGATATAGACAGGAAAACTTGTACATTTGCATTACAAATTGTGTACCAGATAATGAGGTTGTCTTTTTGGCTTATGCTAAATTCAGTGCTTTCCCCTACATGGGTAAAATCGGAAGCCTGGCTAGTTGAATTCTTTTGAGTGAATTCTAACAGCATGGCGGGTCCTAGGAAGAAATACCTGGAACTTCTTGACACACATATGGCCCTTAGGTAATACATATAAAGCAGATTAATCTTGACGGTAGATCTAGAATAAAAGGTAATGCCTAGGAAGGAGGGGAGAGGAGCTGAATTTGGAGGCCTTTTTCCATCTGATTAATCTTACCTTCTGGGTGAGACTACTTGCCTAGCAGAATCAATCCTGGAGTTTTAAAGGAGCCATTGTTATCCATGGTAGTGGCAAATACTCTGGGAAGCTCAAAGGAGTGAAGAACCTGCGGGCTACATTGTTTATTTGAGGACCTGCATTGGTAACTAGTAAAGAAGCCTGATGAATAACTCCCCTTGCACCCAAAAATAGTCAAATGAATTCTGATCCATCTTTAGAACTAAGAACTCAGAGCCAGCAAAAACCCTGGGTAGGTTAGGATTCAGGATGAGTCTATATTTTAACACTTCTGAAGAAGCCACTAAATTATGAGTATGCTTATTCATTCTATTTATTTCCCGGTACTGGGAATTTAACCCAGGGACTTTGCACCAAGCTACATCCCCAACCTTTTCTTTTTTTTTGTATTCAAGACAGGGTCTTGCTATTAAGTACCTACTTGCCTGGGCTGGGCTTAAACTTGCGATCCTCCTGCTTCAGTCTCCCAGAGTACTTGAATTATAAACATGTACCATCAAATCCAGCTCATTCTTCCAATTTTATATTGAACTTCCTCAATTCATGCAAGAGTTCAGGCCCTTCTGATTTAATCTTTTTCTTTATTGGTAACCTCTGCTCTATGGCATTGCTTTACAGACTTAAAAACCTTGTATGGATTATCCTTTAGTTGTTTTCTAACATACTAATCCTGATTCCTCTTACATTTAATTCTTACTATTAGGAACAAAGCTTTGCATCATGTTACTCTTTAACTGCTGGGAGATAGCAGTCGTGGATTTCCAAGGCTTCAAACGCCATTCACAGGGAACAGAGCAGGGGAAGAAACAGAAGTAGGACCAAGTCAGAGATTAATCCAGAAAATGGGCTGAAGACACAGTGTCAAGGGACCCTCGATTTTCATCTTAGGACATAAAAAGGGGCAAAGCAGTTTCGGACTATTTCTTCTGATAAGAACTCCTAAAACTAAAGTGTATTTGTCAGTTTTAGAGCCAGTCCTGGCATCATGCACAAGAAGTCTTAGCTAAGTTTCCTTTTTCCTGTCCTTGTAGCCCACATTACCTTTCAACCTACAATTAAGAGTGAGAACACTTGAAGATGCAAATCACTAAGAAAGGAAATAGATTGGTATAACGAATTTTAATCAAGAGGGCACGTGCACTGGTAGTCTGCAGTGTTTGCTTCACAACGTGTTTCTAAAAATCCTAGCCAAGTTTTAAAACCAAGAAATTTCACATAAAACCCAGACTCCTTGCTTCATGTGAAATCGTGATGGTAATACTGAGCCCACATTTTCTAAAGGTAACAACTGAACAAACAGGCCTGCACCCCAAGAAAAAGACATCCTTTCTAGGTCTCTGCAGTCAGTACTAATCCTTATTATACCCTAACTCTAATGCTACATGTCAATTGCCATTTGTCATTGTTCTTGCATTACATTATAAGCAGCATTTCACAGAATTTTTATCTTAATGAAAAATGGTAATATAAAAGTAATCCATGAAAAAAGTACATATTTCTTTATAAAAGTGAGAATATTTTTATCATATAACACATAAACATTGTATGTCTTGACTGAAAATTTCAAAATAAGCTGCCATCATGAGATAACTCTGCCTCTTTTCCAAAATATCAGCTCTCTGGTACTTGTGGGCATTGACATTTTAGAACCTTGGTACTGAGGTCATTTCCTGTTTTGAAAGAGGGTTTTGGTTAGGAAGCAACAAGGCTAAGTGTATTAGAAGAGTAGGAAAGGGTGGGGAGGAGGAAGGTGAACAGAAACGGTTGACAGTAGCCTCTGATTTTGTTTTGAGTGTCAGTTTATGGCTTTTGTTACACCCATAATTATTTCTTGTCTTGCATACTTGAGAAAAATTGGTTTCCTTTTACTATGAAATCTATTCAAAACAGGATTTAGGATTATAGCTGTAAAAATATGGGCTATCAATTCTTCAGCTGTGTATGCCTAAAGGGGAAGGAATTGTTACATTTGTCATCAGGACGATATCATTGTTGCCACGAGCTGTCCTGAGCTCCCTCCAGGCAGGCCCTGAAGCTGCAGTAGCTGCACACTTTACAGAATGTGAGATAGGAGAACTTTGTGCCTTCCTGGTGCTCAAGATCTAGACAGATTTGAGAGAAACACGCCTTCATGCTGGAGCAGCCTCAGATCCAGGCTATAAAACTGACTGATAACACATAGGTAAGTATTGAGTTGCACGAGTATATGTGTATCTATGTTGGGCATATTCCACTTTGGCAGGACTCAATATTTAGCAATCTAAACTTTTCATTTGGAAACTGAGGAGGGGTATTTACATTACAAAAAGATCCTCATAAGCATCTTTTATTTCAGATATTTTCTAAATGCTGCAGTGGTTCTCAACTGGGGATAATTTTGTTCCTCAGAGGACATTTGGCAGTGTCTGGAGATACTGTGGTTGCTATTACTGGTGTGTGTGTGTGTGTGTGTGTGTGTGTGTGTGTACCTACACATATACGGTACTGGCACCCAGTGTTCAGACTCCAGGGATGGCACTAAACTTTCTGTGCTGGACAGGACAGAGACTGTGACAAAGGTTTATCTGACCTCAGATATTCACAGTGTTAAGATTGAGAAACTCTAGTCTATTCACTTTATGTATGATAACAGATTTTAAAAAGGTGATTAATACAAATGATTGAGACCTACTGTATAGCAGAGGGATACCAGCCCTCTTTGAAGGAAAGGCTGGCTAGAAGCAAGGGTGGCAGAATATGGTGTTGGTTATATACAAGAGGTTGGCAGGATGTGAGATGAGCTAGTGACGTAGGGTCATGCAGGCTAGGGTGACAGAACAGCACACCAGAGAGCAGCTGGTAGTGGGTGCTAGCAGGAAGAAAACATCATTGGTTCCGTGGTGGTGCTGGGGTAGCAGAGAGAGGAGTCTACAGAGAGACTGGCCAAGACTTTTGGAGCAGAGGGTATGGGTAGAAGCACAACACCAGAATTAAAATGGAATGTCAGGGTTGCAGGCATTTGTGTTTAATAGGCCATGGGGAAGCACCTGAAGCCATCAAAGCCCTGTGTGGGGCACAGGTGTGGAAGCACCACTACTGAGAGTTTGGAAACAGAAACCTTCGGTGGGGAGGAGAAGGCCCATGGAGAGAAGGGCCGGATAACATAGTGGGAGTTATCTGCAGACAGGGAAGCGGACGGAGGTGGGCTGATAACTGGGAAGTCCATTTTAGAGTCTCCAGAAAAAGCCAGGGAATGCTCTGAAGCAGCTGGTACCGAGAAAGCTGAGAAGTGGATGGTACCAAGGACAGCGCAAGGCAGCCCAGCAGTCAGGAGACTCTGGAAAGAAGGCTGCCTAGGAGAAGGTGGGATCTTAAGAGCGGGGCCAGCAGTTGCTAGATTGGGAAGCAGCTTGGCCTCAGGCTGAATGCACTTGAGGCTGAGAGCTGAGATGAAAGCTCTGATCTTGGCTTTGGAAAGAATTTAGGCAGGGATACAAGAGCGTGAACCCCGAATGTAGGAAATAAACAGCACCGCTGATCCTACCCAAGCCTGTTTATAATGCCTCAGACTCCAATCATTAGCTTTGTAAGGAGTGGCAGTACATGATTTAGGATGAGGTTAGGGCATCCAGCAAGATTTCTGAAGGATGTGCCTTTGATAAGACAGACAAGCAATTCAAAAACGAAAGGGAAAAAGAGGCAGCTCATTCTTTTGTCTGCCCTTGGGGTGGGTTTGGAAACTATTACAACTCCTTTTGCTTGCATTTCTAGGTGCTAAGAGGCACTTTCATTTAACCATTTGAAGAATAAATGTATTATTATTTTATTATATAGTGGCATTGTTTTCTGGAGTAGTTTTGTCTCAATATTGTGTGAATGACAGTGCTTAACTTAAAATAATAAAATAAAATTTATGTCAGCATCCTCAAAATTGCATACCTATTACAGAAAAACCTGCAATCACATTAACAGTTTGAGTATGTTTTAAAAAAATGTTTGGGTGGACTGATCACATCTGTGTTTAGACAAATACAACTTGATAAGAAGAAAAATGAGAGAAAGAGGGAGAAAAAGAGGAAGATAGGAAGCAAGATGGAAGGGAAGTAGGTGGAGAGAGAGAGAGAGAGAGAGAGAGGGAGAGAGAGAGAGAGAGAGAAAGGAAGAAAGGGAGGGAAAGTTCATGGAAGAGAAACTGCAATAGTATGATCATGTTATATTTAAATTTGTATTGGGGAGTGACTGGCACTGGGATTCATAAATCTTCCCTTTTGGATTTTCTTTCCTATCTGTTTTCACTGGAGTGGGTATAATTCTAGGGTTTAACAGTTCCTATTTTTCATGTAACAATTTTTTTGGGGGTAGATTTTGTAGCCTCTCTATCCCCAACTACTGTATAGCAATCCTTCTCTAACTTTAAAAGAGGCCAGAGAAATTCTAATTAGAGACCCTATTTCTTCGGGGCTTAAGTGTTCTTTTTAATCCAGTTCTCTTGATGTAGGTTGCTTCAAACATGTCCAACTTGTCATTTAATTTCCATTTTTAATATTACATGGATACAATGAAATATGAAAAAAAACTGAGTCCTGTCTTGGAGACAGGGGCAATAAAAGCAGATTCAGAAAGTATAATTCCATATGGAATTTCTGTTTCAGTTATTAGTTTTTTTGTATAAAACAAAAAAAGTGATGGAGCAAGAACATGTACAATCAATACAAGAGTAAACAGGACAAACACACCCGGGCTCAAACCAGGAAATTCTTGTCCTCTTGGACAGATAACAAACTTTGATACAAACACATCTAGTGACGTTTTGAACATCCTCCCTTATAAAGACAGCAGGTTGTGGAAAGAATCCTATGGAGCAGAGCTTCACAGGGCTGACTCTGGGGAGGGTTCCGTTCAAAGGGATCAGAAGACTGAGGGGCAGCTGGTAAGGCAGCCTGATGCAAGCTGTTGGAGGAGTGTGGAATGTAATTGGAATTTCTGGTGGAAATAGCCAAAACTGAGGAAAAAAAGAAGAAAATAAAAAGACAAGACATTAACTTTTAACTATGCTGAAATTACAGCCACAAAGAGGAAGGCCCAACATCCTGACTGCCAATTCTCCTTTGTCTGATTTTGAAACCTGGTCTTTCTCTTTCCTTCCTAACCTGTGGGGGACAGAAGAGTGCAATTCGAACTGGCTGTGAGGACTGACTGGAACACGACCCATAACACTTGAAAGACAATAAAGGAGGAGCTTATGCTTTGTGAATAAGTGGCAGGTTCTTTTGTCTCTAAATTTTAAAAATTCAAAATCTGTTTTCTCATGTTCTGTATGAAAAATAAGAGATACCGTATCCTGCATTTCAGCTGTCTTCAGTGTGAATATTTTATTGACTCCCCCTCCCAATTCTTGAAGTTCTTTTTTAAATGCCATTTAATGAACTGATCTGAATTGGTTCATGTTCTCAAAGCTTTTTAAGTCTGGTAACTTTTTTCCTTCTTGGCTATAAATGCAAAACCATAAACAACAAAAAGAAAACTAAGTTATTCTAAAGTCTATCTGTTAAGTAATCCCTGATTTCATGTTTTATAAGCAAATATTCCTCAGGACTTGTAAGTCAGCCATTCTTGTACTTTTAGTGTGTACCTATAGTACCTTTAAAAAAACAAGATCATGATAAATCTTTACATATTAGAAAATTCCACTTAAAGGCTACAGAATAATTATCCTTAAAAAATAAAAAGCTTTGTAATTGAAGATTAATAGAGCTATAGTGACAGTAACAAATAACACTTAAAAATTTCATGAAAATAGGTAAAAACCCAATTGGAAATGAGGTCTGTCCCACTGAACACCTGTTTATAGTCTTAATTTTGCCTTAATGAGACACTACTTATGTCTTCCCACAACAAGAAAAATCAATACTGGATCAATATGGATAAGCATGTTGGGTGCAATCTTTTGTCCTAAGAGACAGTTAACAGCTGGGTTTAGTTTTACTGGGATTTACTTGAAGACTTGTAACAGTAAATAATGGTACATTTAAGAATATTTGTCTGCTTTGATTTAGTGAGTTTGGCAGGTGGCAGTGGCCTTTCAATGACATATGGCTTTGAGAAATTACATCAATATATGAATACAATGTCTTTTCCTCTAGTTCATGCATCACATTAATTACTAATGAATCCCTGGTTTCATATTTGATAAGCAAATATCCCTCAGTGCTGGCTGAAGAAAACAGAGTGAAAAGACAAAAGGGAAAAGAGCCTGAATACTTTATAACAGTTTTAAAGAACAGAAGAGACAGAGAGACAGACACCCATATTTTCTTGTGATCCTGCAACAAAAGTCACATCCAATATAGTTTAATGAGACAACATCCAATTCTTCTTTTCAAAGCTGAATTACTTCTAATGTTAAATGAAACAGAGGGCCCACATTCAATATATCTCAAATTAAGAAACTTATATCGTATACTCCTTGTAATAGCAATTCTGATGCTCTTTAAGAGGATATGAAACTAAATGAAAATATAGATGAACAACCCTCAAAGTGTTTAATGTTGTGATCTCTTTCATATTTCACATGTAGAAGTTGCAGAATTTCACTATCTATGCAAAAATAGCAATTTTAGTTTTTAAAAAACATGTTTTAATAGCAGGCTAATTTTAGATATAGTCACATTAGGAAAAACAAATGATAATTTTTATAGAAACCACAGTTAAATGAGCCACATTATGTTTTAAAATTAATTTCACAGAGAAATTTACCTTTGAAGACTAAAGGACATTATGTTCCTGCAAATTATAGAGAACTGTAAATTTGGTTCCTTCTGCAAAATCCTTGTAGATCATATTCAGGAAAATCAAGTTTCTGGCATATCTGCACTAGAATTTAAACTACTCTAAAAAAGGTTTCTATTTGGTAACTGCTACTAAGTTTCCTTTGTACTATCCATCTGCTTTCTTTTTTAATCTTTTAGTAACACAAAAAATATTCTATTGATAGAAAATTAAGTATTATGCTTGTTAAAATAAATGGATATTGCTCTTATGATTGGATATTTTGAAAGATATTTCATTTGCTTTTACACAGGGTGTTCATTTAATATGGTTGTAGACATGTTAAACTTTAAGGACACAATGCAAGGTCATTATAGTCCGTTTTAGTTTGAATTATACATGCTTACAATTTGTGCAGATATAAATAAGTTCTTTACAGTTTATGTGGATAGGTAAACATATGTAAGTACATTAAAATGAATATTTTAAGATCTAACATAATGTTATAGTTATGTTAAAGAAGCTAATAAATTATTTTATTAGTTAACTAAAATAAACTTTTTATATGAAGTAGCAAGAAAAAAGTCAAATGAATTTTTGGTCTGACTTTGAACTGGGGAGATTTATCCCACTTTAAATGCCAGTACACCTATTCACAAAGGGGGAATGTTTTGCATATTCTCTTTAGCAAAGAAACCAGTAGTACTCGCTCAGGGCTACCTACACCCATATCTACATCTATATCTACATCTTCCTACACGTGCCAATACAGTCTAGCCAAGTAAGTATCCAGGTTTCACATATGAAGAAAGAAAGTGCCTAGAAATCTTCATGTTCACAGACTCCTTCAATCACCTAGCAACCTCTCTTACTGCAATTTTTAATTTCGAATATTCAGTGTTCAGATTGAAAGATGTGAACAAGCAGATGCAAACTAACTTTATAATGAAATGGAAATAAACACTGAAACTTTGAATACATTTAAGCAAAATGGTCCCTACCTTTTTTTGGAGAATACGATGGCGACTGCACTTGAGAAAAAGTAGGTTTTTCTTCAGTGAAATATTCAGGTTGGCTGTATTGATTCAGGGCCATGTCCAAGTCAGAGTCCTTGCTTTTAAACATGTTTCCAGGGTAACTACTGGTATAAGGCTGATTCACTGCCCAGGCCTGTTCCATATATATGCTGTTACCGGGCACAGCCTGAACATCGCAACTGCTGGAACCCGGACTATCTTCAAAATATGTGTAATAACCAGTAGATTGCATGTAGCAGTTGCTACCGGCAGCTGGGTGCACTTCATATATTTCTTGCATACAGTAGTTCATTTTGTTAGCCTGGCTTAGTTTCTACTTTACATATACACACACTCTACGCATGCACTCAGCAGCCCCATACACCCTGAGAGCCAGGCATATACGCCGAGAAGCATACATACATACACATGAAATGAGAAGGGGCGATGAATAACCACCACCAACACAGCAACCCAGCCTGCCTAACTTCAGAACAGCACCTGATGTGCTAAACCCTATTTAGACAGAAGTGTCTTTTGAGCTCTCCTGCCATTCAAACATATTGGAAAGAAGATTTATGACTACAAAGGTCTTAAGCTGTGCATGCAGCTAATGCCTGGGGAAGACGATGGGCAGGTAGGAATGACCTTCTACAGGAGCTACATGACAGGGGAGTGACAGCAACAATGTTTCTGTCACTCTGAAGCTGGGGAGGTTCATTTTATATGTGGTTTTGAACCCCTTTCAACATGATTAGAAAATGATTACTCATAGTTCTGTCATTATGGTTGACAACTTAAGCATGAAACATTATAAAGACATCTTAGGGAATATCCTTAGATACACAGACAATCCTAAAATCAATAATCTGGTTTATTAGCACGAACAGAGAAAATCCAGTAGTAATGAGCCTGATGACTGACTCCAATGCATTAATCTAATTGTACAAACATTAGTGCTTGAATCTGGTGTGGAAGGTTACCACTTGGCTTTTAATAGCAGGATTGGACCACATTCCCACTGGTTTTTAAATCATACCAAGGAAGGATACGTTTGAAATTGTGCGTTCTTTTCCACTCCTTGTACCTGATCACTTTCTACATCATTAGCACTGATCTATACGAGAGATAAAATTTAAATTAACCATCTTTGTGTTACTTTTTGGGGGAGGGTACCCAGGAACTGAACTCAGGACCTTGCGCTTGCCAGACAGGTGCTGTGCCACTGAGCTATGTCCCTGGCCCCAGCTTTGTGTTGTTTATAAGGAAATCAAATCTTTGAGAGTATGCCAATGCCCCCGTATGAGGAATACTCATATTATAGCAGTTTTTCTATTCCATTTGTGCTTAGGAACACTCTGATCAGGAGTATGTGGAAATAAAACTTGTTTTATTTCCATTCAGATCTGCTTTGAAATTATTCTCCAGCTTTTATGTGATCTGTGTAGTGTTAATACACTTGGCATTTAAAGATATTGATCAAAAAGGGAGTATTATTTTCTGTAAGAATCACTCTATCTTTTAGCTATGAAGTTAACAAATACAAAATTAGACAGTAGATGCTTGGTAAGATGGGATTTTCTCCTTGTGGAGGTGACCCATATCGACGTGTGTGTTCGTAGGTATGCATGTGTTCCAGATTATGAGATCAATAAGAGTGAAGGTGCTTTCTGGTAGGCCAGTGGTTTCTTCTCTTTTTCTGGCAGACTGCTGGGCTGGCCCACAGGTAGTGATGTTTATCTTTGGGTCCTTGCTGGTCCATGAATATTTGACTGTGGTATTCTTTCCTGAGGGACCACAGATAATGCAATATTGTGGTATTTTACAATAAGCCAAAGCAAAGGCTTTGGACGTGTAGCTCCAGTCATGAATTGCAACATCGAATTTTGTGGCAAGAACATAAGGAAAAAGGAAAGGATTGCAGCTATTCAAGAAACTATGGCGCGTCTGCTGAGTACACAGCAAGGAGGTAGTGGCTACAAAGATGGCTATACAAAAAGAGCCTTGTTTCTGCCGCCAAATAGCTAAATAGCAGGTGGATTAAATGAACAAAGTCAGATGGGCTGTCATGATACAGTCTTTGAGTAATGTCATTTTACACCTGTAGTAAAGGGGCCACTGACTTAGAGAATAAGCAGAAGGTGTATTCAAATGAGAGAAGAAACCCAGGCCAACCTGTGTGGATAGTTAGTAATAAGACTCTTAGAAAACCATAACTGGACCATAAAACAAGTAAAGAAATGCTCTTCAACTGGTATATCTGAACCTGGAAAATGAATTGTAACATCCTAGAAAGCACTGACATTACCAATAAGGAATAAAGAACACAGCTATCATTTCAATAGTGTTTCTGCACTGATCACTCTTAAAACAAATAAAAGATTTATTTGCAAGCGTTTTAAAGAACACATACACATAACATTACAATTAACATTTCCTCTCTACTGAAAATGTCAAAACATTTTATTGGAAGCAGTGACTATTTTCTGCAAACCCCAGGAAAAAGGATCCAGGCCTTATGTTTTTTATCTGATCTCATTTATTTATTTCAAATTTCCCAAAACTAATTTGAAAATTAACCTTTCAATAAAGCAGTCATCTTTCCTGGCAGTCACACATACTCTGAGGCCTCTTTTTGTGCTTGGGAGCTGTATGTTGAATCCGTCTGATTTTGCAGTTTTGCCCAGCACATTTCCTGGCTTCCTCTCTTTTTACTGAAGGCACAAATCCAAGCTATTTCTTGCTTTTCACCAGTAACAGTATCAGCTAAAGCCAGAGCCTCAACTTTCATTCCACAGGAACACTTAAAAACAATTTTCAGAAGTTTCTAAATGTGCTTGAAAAATCCAAGTGTTATCCACCCCTGGAACTGGATATACATACTGCACTGAAAAAAAAGAAGCGCTCCTGAGAATTCTACTCCTCTCATTTTTTGCTAAACATTTGAAACACCCCTGAGAATCAATGAAATTTTTATTGAATTTTTTAAAAGGCTAGATTCCTTCAGAGATCTTACTAAGAGAACTTATTTCCTTTCATGGAAAGCAGAAGATGACTCCTGAAATGTCCTCCTTACCCCAAGTGGGAACTCTCCTTAACTCCTAATGAATGCACAGGAAACTTGCATTGCTGCTAGCTGAAAATGGAGTTTAACTTGAAGTATGCCCCTTCACATCCATTTGGAAGCAATCATGTCTGTTACCAGTGATCGATCGTGCATGCTTCTTTGTAAGTCGATAAAGCAATCTGAATATAGTCCGTGTCACAAGTGAAGTGAAATTCAGTGAAGGTGTTTTTTTATTCTCTTGACTAATGTAGTTACTTAAAGAGACACTTAAGAGTTATCTGACCCACAGTGCCTCAAACAGTATTAGATAAACTCGGGGAGACTTTAATAATTTTCATTGGAAATGTTTCAATCAATAATAATTTATTATATCATTGCACCTTTTCCTGTGGCTGGTAGGAAATAGCTTAAAAGAACAAGACTAACTACTCATACCATAGGTAAAAATAACAAACCCTCTAGGTTTCAGAAGGGCAAATGTTGCTCTCTCATTGTCTCTGTTTTCTTTTATTTTCTTTTATTTCCCAAATATGACTGCACACTGAAATCCCATGGGAGGCTTTCCAAAGCACTGACACTAGGTAACTACCTAGGTGTCACCTTCAGGAAGTCTGCTTTAGTCACCACGTGAGGAAACCACCCACCAAGATTTTTTAAATTTCCCAGATTATTTGCATAGGAAGTGAAATTTGAGAACCACTTAACTACTGGGTATGACCCCAGCCCTTTCACTGTGGGCCAGCACATCCTGCATTCTTACCTTTTTCCCCTCCATTTGAAGATTCGCTACGTATTTCCTTTAGTTCTTAACTGACCCTTCACACCTGAACCTGGTTTCGCCTGTCCTTGAATCACCCAGTTAAGGAGACACACCAGGTGAGAACCAAGGGCAAGCAGGCAGTGCACTTGTGGAGATACAGGAAGCATCTGCCCAGGGAGCCAGCCACAGCTGCACACAAGAGGCATCCTGTGAGCTAACTTTTGAGGAGTGTGTGGGTCTTCAACACAGGAAGCCTGAGCAATGAGACGACTGAGCAGAAATGACTTAGGAAGGGCGCTATCAACTATACTTGCAAAAAGGCACATAGAGATAAGGACTAAGTCTTAAGGTGACTGAATGGTAGGTATTCCAGGACCTAGTGACTGTTACTATGTCTGCTTTAGTAAGAGACTCCCTATCTCTTATTTGGGCACCTAGCCCATGGGGCAGGAGCATATTTTCCAGTCTCTCTTGCACCTAGGTATATTTGTGTGAATAATTCTGGCCAATGAGATATAATAGAGCAAACAGGGCAAGACGGTTTTTAAGACGCTTAAAAGACAGCTTATGAGACAATTGGTGCACTCCATTTACTTCCCCTTTGTCCTGTTTAACTGCTGCCTGCAATAATGAATATGATGGCTGGAGCTCCGGCCACCATTTTAGTTTACGAGGGTGAAGCTATACTCTAGGGATGATGGACAAATGATGTATGAGGAGTATAGGGTGTGAAGTCCACAGCACTGCCACACTAGCCCTGGACTGCCAGCCTCTGGACTTTTTGTCCACAAAGAAATAAACTTACTTATGTCACAAGGTTTTTGTTTGTAAAATAGGGGTACCAATACCCATCTTATTTGTAAAATACCCACCTTATTTGTAAAGTAAGGATAACAGTATCAACCTTATTGTAAAGATTAAGGGAATTTACATAAGTAAAGCACTTAGAACAGTGACTGGCATAGCAGGTGGCATAAATATGTACACAGAATAATTATTATTGATATGCCTTTCATTCTGTGTTAGGTTTTCTTGCTCTTTTCGGTCTAAATTTTCACTGTGGGTCAGAGGTCAGAAAACTGTGGCCTGTATGCTAAATATGGCCACCACATGTTTTATAAATAAGGTTTTATTGGAACATAGTCACACTTAATTGTTTACATATTATCTATGGCTATTTTTCTTTCTTTCTTTTCCTTCTTCTTTTTTTGTCTTTTTGAGATAGGGTTCCACTATGCAGTTCAGGTTGGTCTTGAACTTGCAGCAATCTCTCTACCTCAGCCTCCTGAGTGCTGGGATTACAAGCATGTGCCGCTATGCCTGGCTCATCCATAGCTGCTTTTCCAGAGAGACTGTATAATCTACTGAAAATATTTACTGTCAGGGTATTTTAGAGAAAAAATTTGCTAGCCCCTTCTCTAGTTGATTTCATCCTGTCTTATAGCTTTAGACAACAGTTATGGGGCTGAGGATACAGCCCAGCGACACAAGCCCTTGCCTGGCAAGTGCAAGGTCCTGAGTTCGATTCCCGATACCACAAAAGAAAAAAGACAACAATTATACGCTGCAGACATCCCCATGTATCTTCATCCTAGAGATTTTTCCTCTGATGCCAGAACCTTTGCTCCCACCTCACCCAGACATTTTCATTTGCACAATAATAAGTATCTTACACTTAATTCCTCCTGAAGCCTGTGCCTTCCACATTCTTCCCATTTCAGTACCACATTCTGCTTGGGAGCTTCAGCAAGTAACCGTGGAGCCCCTTGCTGGACCTGCTCCCCCTTTCCCTTCACTATCTAAATCCAATCCACTGGCAAGCATGGGTTCTTCTAGAACAGTTTCAATCCATCTGCTTCTCTACTTCCATGCCCGCTGCTGCATTCCAAGGAACGCCACCATCTCAAAAGGGGACTTCCTAAACGGTCTTGCTAGCCTTTCTACGCTTTAGGTCTTTTTTGATACAACAACCAAAAATTGCAAACCAGACTGTGTCCCTCCCTAGTAAAACTTCAGTGGCTTCTTACTGCATTTAGAATAGAATCCACATTCTTTACCAAACGTGGCCCTTCC
Organism: Chinchilla lanigera; assembly: GCF_000276665.1. NCBI lineage: Eukaryota > Metazoa > Chordata > Mammalia > Rodentia > Chinchillidae > Chinchilla > Chinchilla lanigera. The sequence continues at coordinate 16,043,504 of NW_004955430.1, forward strand.
CCACTTCCCATCAACCCTCCCTTCCTCTTGTCCACTCGACTCCAGCCAAAACAGTGTACTAGTTCCAAGAATACTCCAAGCTCTCACCTGCCTCAAGGATACTTCACATGTTTTTCTCTGTCTGAAATGTCCCTCCTTTGGGCTCTTCACAAAATAGAGCCTTCTCAACCTTCAGGATTGAGCTTGAAGGCCACTTTCTGTGCATTTCAGGAGCCTGTTGATTTTATCATAGACCTGAAAGCCTGTGGCACTCACTCATCAGGTGGATAGCAATATTTGCTCTCTGAAAAAAATATGGAGGGCTCAAATATGGAGGGCTCTCACTGCATCAAGACCTCTGTGTATCTTTTTTTTTTTTTAATAAAGAGAAACATCTTACATACTGAAATACATGAATTGTCTTAGGCTTGGAGAGTTTCTGAGAGATATCTATCTGTCTAAAATCCATTCAGTTTGCTTTTTTATATCTTTAACGCTAGAGAATCAAGACAGACTCATTTATTAAGCATATTTTGTTGAGATTATTTATGAATAGTTGTCACTATCAATCACCTCTGCAGCCCAAGAGAGGTTATACAAAAGTCCATAACATTTCCTGCACCCTTGAAGGAGCTACCCAAATAAAACATTCCCTTTATAAATACAAAGGACTGAAGTACAAGTTGTACTACCCAAGGGCTACAAGATATCTGAATGCTAGCTAATGTATTTTGGAGGAGTCTACAGGACTGCACAATACTTCTGAGCATGCTTCCTTCATCTTTTAATGTCTGGAAACTTCTGATTCATTGCTTTTAGAAATTAGGACTCCAAACTATCTGCAGTTCCAGTACTTGGGAGGCTGAGGCAGGAAAGTCACTTGAGTCCAGGAGATCGAGACCAGCCTGGACAACATAGCAAGACCCCACCTCAGAGAAAGTGGAGAGGGTAGAAACTGAATCTGGGTTATGGGACATAGCTCAGTAGCAGACTGCATATTTATTATGTGTGAGGCCCTGAATCTGATACACAGCACTATGAGGAAAAAATCAGAACTTTAAATTCGTCCAGCTCCACAGCTATGGGCAGAGGAAAGCTCCTTTTACTTTGGGACCAGTCTATCTTAAAGTAGCCCTTCAATATCTCCCAGTACAGAAGAGAAATCTGTGCAGGCAAGGTCCTCTCCCAGGCTTCCCCAAGGCCTTAGGATATTACAATGGCAAACACTGAGTTGTGCATTCCATAAGTACTTTGTTTGACTTATGAAGAACTTATCACAGAATATCTCATTGCTATTGGGCCCGGTACCCTCTCCTGCTTTCACCGTATCAACCCTTCTAGTCCAGGTGGGGGCCTTTATTTTCCTAACTTGATGTAGTGCTTTAGAGTTAAAAAGTGCTGTGGACACTAATAAAAAAGATGTCAAACAAACAAATGACAAATAAAAAACTGCTGTGGGGGAAGGGGACTAAAAGAACTCATCCAGGGCCAGGGGACTGACATTCCCTACTGAGGGTCTGCCCTTCCTCCTTATGATTTGCATTCACCCATCCTGTAATTGTGTATTCCTTATGGAATGAACACCATGGTTACTGGAGTTAATGCTCTGCCTCTAAGCATCTCTGTGCTCACCATGGCTACTAGATTAACATTCAGATGATATTTCAAAAGTGGTCCATAATATCAGTCCTAGAGATGCTCTGAAGAAAAGAAATGGTCAAATGATGTACTGTTGATTTCCATTGGAGATTCTCTCTCTCTCTCTCTCTCTCTCTCTCTCTTTCTCTCTCTCTCTCTGTCTCTCACACACACACACACACACACACACACACAGTTAAGTGTTGTGTTACTTTGTACAAAAAAAATCTGACCATCTGATTACAAAAGCCATGTATCTTGTAATATCTGATACAAATGCTCCATGAAACAGCCTTTGAGAAATGCTGTGTAACACAGGGCTGGATATATATGCTGGAGCTGAGGCTGATGATGGCATGGATTGGCATATCACCCGGAACGATGGCAGACTTCTCCACTGCATACTGAAAACAGAAAGGAAGAGGCTGGGAAGCTGCTGAAGAGTTGTGTACTATTTGGGGTCTTTTCCATGGAGTAAAGCTACCGGCTAGAGAGGCAGGCTGGACACACAGAAGTGCAAATCCCAGGCCAGGGCCTTCAGGCTCTCTCTTTTGGTACAGAGAGAAACGCAGAGCTTCCCTCTTTGAAAACACTGTACTCTGAAATTGTTTCTAACTTTTCTCTTTTGGTATTTAATAACAGCTTTTTGGATAGTTCTAGCTTGTTATAGCTCTGCAAAAGGTTAGCAAGGGGAGACTCTCGCTCATAATCCATCACAAAGCAAAATTGTGCTTTTACTAAAATGTATTTGAAAAAATGACTGTGTAGGTTACTGCTAGAAAGGGGTCTGGTTCTGACCTGGTACAGTGGAACAGAACTGGCTTGCTGAGCTACTAAAGAGGGAAGAAGATGCTCCCTGGCCCCACTGATGGAAGCAGGCCCACTGGTCAGGTTCACAAAGGAAGGAAGTTTGCATCCGGGCAGCCCCGGTCGCCTCCTCCACCGGGACACTGTCTTTTTGGGTCTAAGGTTCAGGGATAGTTTTATTTCACTTGGGTAGGTTGATTGCTGCCTAGCACATTCATAAGTCAGTGATAGTCACCTTTTACCTGATGAAATATGTCAATTTATAGAATGAGTTAACAAATGTAACCCTCTGTTGTTCCAAGAGGATTAGAAAACAGACTCCAAAGTCCTCAGGGAAATGATCCTCAAAAGTGCTTCCTAGATCAGCAGTATTAACAATGCCAGGAAAGTTTTAGAAATGCAAACTCCCCATCCCCACCCCAGATCAACTGGGTCAAAAACTCTGAGAGATGGAACCAGGCAGTCAGCCCTGCAGGGGATTCCCCAGTGGACTAAAGTTTGAGAGCCAACCTTTGGGAAAGGGAGAAGTCCAATAGCTAATTTCTGTTAACTTTAACAACCCAAGGAGATAGTGAACCAGCTGACCAGTAAAGGTACAGGCCTTGTGCATTTTTGACAGAAACACTAAAAAAAGTTGTCACATTACATTATGTTTGTGCCTATAAAGACTTGAGTTTAATGTATGATCCATAAAGTTTCCAATCTTCTAAACCGCCTATGTCTTCATGTGAGAAGGCCTGTACCTGTTAACTTTTCCAGCTCACTGGCTGTTATGCTGAGTCTTGGACTCTCAAAATTTTGACTTGTTTGTATTTGTCTCTGGCCCTGGGTGGTATATTTATTGGCTCTGTCTCTGATCTCTGATAGTCTAAGAAAAGTATCATGGTCCTTATAGCTGGGGATTGAAAGAAAAGTAAGATTTTCAAATACATTTTAGACCATGTTACTATCATGGAATTATTCTTTTTTTCTTTTTTCTTTTTTTTCTTTTTGGTACAAAGAATCAAACTCAGAACCTTTCACTTGCAAGGCAGGTGTTTATGCTGCTGAGCTATATCCCCGGGCCATATACTTCATTCTATCTAATTTTCTAATCTAACAGTAGAATGTCTGTGCTTTTTCATTAATGAATATTTTTATTCAAAAGCAACTTATGACTCTGATAAGTGTCTGACAGGACTAGAAAATACACAGTAAAATTTCAGTTTTGGTATAACTCTAATCACAACACTGGTCAAATAATAAAGTCTGAATTTCAAATATCTTCTAAAAGCTCATGTGTTGAAGCTTGGTTCCCAACTAATAGAATTGTTGGGAGGTGATGTATATGTGAGGAGGTGGGCCTAGTTGGAGGAAGTAGATCACTGGGGGTGTTCCCTGGAAGGCTAGATCCTGTCCTTGGTCCCTCTCATTCTCTTTCTCTTTCTGTATCCTGTTTGCCAGGAGGTGAGCCAGCCAGCCACGTTGCTCTACCACATGCTCCCTGCAATGATGTTCTTACTCATCATGGGACAGGAAGCAATGGAACTAGTGACCATGGACTGAAACCTCTGAAACCATGAACCAAAGTAAACTTTTCCTCCTTTAAGTTGTTATTCTTAGGTATTTTATCACAGCAACAGAAATATGACTAACATAACTGCAAAATAATATAATGAAGTCTATTGCATGTAATAGTCCTAACAGTGAGATTGGTTACGGGGTGTTTTCATTCATCCTTCAAAGCAGAAAACTGAGGAGACAGTTTTTGTCACGCTTACATAGCTGTTAAGGGAAGAAATTAGTACAAAATTTAGGCTCTTGAATTTCTATTCAAGAATTCATTTAGCCCAGGTCACCAAACTACTTTTCTATGTACAAATTTTTTAATGTTTTGAAAGTTCTGGGTGACTGATGCGTATTTCAACACATATTCTAAGGCAGCTTTAATAACATCTGTTTTTACAAGGTGTGTTTCATTTAACACCACTTTACATATCTATTATAGACAATTATTAGGGAATTTGTCTGTTTTTCCCCTGTCTCTTGAAAAGTATACATACTCTTGAATATTTTGGTCTTTTTATACATATCATCTAGGCTTTGAGTGAAAATCACATAATCATACATTCTATGTATTCTTTCAACACTTATAACAAGTAGATACATTTTCTCTTAATTTAATATATCAAGATGATTATTTGATCATAATTTACACTGGCCAACTTGATTTCAAAAGTTGAATGATTGAGTGGAATGGTTTTGAAATTTAAAAGCTATAGTGTACTTTCTTTACCCTAGAATAATATGTCAGAGATTAATTTTAAGACACATGTCCCTAATAATAGGAATAGTGATGAATCATTTGCATTAACTTTGCTATTTTCACTTTTAAGAACAACTAGTGCAAAAACCAGACCATACCACAATTGATATAGTTTTTAAAAGATTTATCCTTTGTTCATTAAAGGCTTCACTCCTCCTATACTTGAAAATGTTATCAAGAATAATTAAAAGTAAAAAGTTCACAGTGCTGATATGCAGTACAACATGAGTAAACCTCAAAACAACATGAGAAGAGAAGATGCCAGCCATAAGTGATCACGTGTTAAAGAATTCCACATTTCTGTAGCATCCAGAAAAGGGAAATCTACAGGGACATAAGTGCAAGAGTGGTTGCCAGAGGAATGGGGAGCAACTATACAAACTTTGGCTATAACTATATAAACTTTGGCTGAAAGTTTCTTGTGGGGTAAATCTCTGGTGAATCAAATAGGGGTGATGGGAATGTTCTAAAGTAACACTGTAGTGACGGCTACATGCCTCTGTTTATACACAAATTATTCTCAAACTGTACCCTTAAAACAGGAGAATGTGTTGGTATGTAAGTTGGATGCCAATATAGCTTTATAAAAATAGATGTGAGAGTACACATAATTTGAGATAATTAACACAGATTCTCAAAATACAGAAATTAAAACATTTACCTCATTAATGTATCAGTACCACACATGTTCTTTCCTCCATATCTAAAGGAGATACATCCTAGGAAGAAGACTTGGTCCTTGGTCTGAAATTCATAATCCAACTAAAAAGACAATCAACAAGCAGAAAACTACATCTTCTGCATGGAATACTTGAAGTGTTACTTGAAAATAGAGTAAAATGGAATTAATTATTTTTTAAAATTTAAATTAAACCTTATTTGTAAAGTTGATAAATAAGACATAAAAACTGCACATACTTATAAGGGGTATCATGTGATGTTTTGATATCTATGTACATTGTGTAAAGAACTGTCATATTTTGAACAATGTAGGAGAAATTCTTCATGACTGTTCTCTAAGACTAATACCGGCCAGCCAGTAAAATTTTCATCGTTGCTTCATTGTCATTGTCAATTGATTTCAAGCCTAAACTCAAATTTCTGCCAAGATGTCTGTTTGGAGAAAGGGACATGTCTCATTTAACTTTTGATTCTCACCACATAGTTCAGTATTGGGTACACAGAACACACTCAAATGAAAATATTTTTCATATGAATCAAGCTGCATTCACAATCTCTGGTGAACCAAATAGGCACGTTAAGAAGCCAAATTAGAATAAAGTAGAACACAGTAAACACTTTAATAAAATTTTGTGATCCCCATAAAGGAAACACATTCTTCTAGATGAGGAATGGAGAAAGGATCATAGAGGAAGTGATAACAGAACTGAGAATGAAGAGGATTTATTAGAAGAGTTTTCAAAAATAGGATCTATTGGTACCCTTGAGATCTAAATCTAGAAATGGAGAACTGAAATTCTTCATTTTATTTCAAACATTTTATTTTAGACGTTTTATTTCAAATGTCTACATGTTCAAGAAAGGTGCATAATAAAAATCAAGAATACCCTGAACTGTACTCCAGCCTTAGTTGTTTTATAATTTAATCTGATTGAACTATGAAGAGAAAAAAACGTCCAGTTAAAATATGAGAAGAGAAGAAAGTGGCAGAATCTATTCATGACCTCGGACAAGACCTCAGGCAGTGGAGTCTGTGTCTTATCCCTAGAAATTTAAGTGCCAGCTTGTCATTCCATCCTTCAATATGTGAGAAGTGATAGATAGACAGCAACTTTTATTCTTGAGACAGTATTGAATGGATACTTACTAAGAAGAGTTTAAGGAAATATACTTCATTCTATCTAACCCAAGGAGATAGTGAAACAGCTCACCAATAAAGGCACAGGCCTTCTCACATGAAGACATAGGTGGTTCAGAAGATGGGAAACTTTATGAATCATACATTAAGCTCAAGTCTTTATAGGTATAAACATAATGTAATGTGACAACTTTTTAGTATTTCAGTCAAAAATGTCATCTGATTCTAATCATGAGGAAATGACAGCCAAACTTAAATTGAAGGATATGCTGGGAAATAATCAGCCTGTATTTCTTCAAAAACGTTAATGCCATGAAAGATGAAGAAGGGCTGTGAATCTGTTCCAGATTAAAGCAGACTCACAAGAACCTGGAGGACACTGTGCTCGGTGAAACAAGCCAGGCATGGAAAGACAAACTGCGTGATCTGAGATGTGGGATGTGAAGGAGTTGAAGGATGGAATGGTGGTTACCAGAGGCTGCAGGCAGAGTGGCACAGTAGAGCAGATAGATGCTGGTCACAGTGTACTAAGTTTTAGCTCAACAGGAGGAAAAAGTCCTGGAGATCTATTGTGCAGCATGGTGAATACAGTTGATAACAATGTATATAGAACTATTAAAAGAATAGATGGTAAATGTTCTCAGAACAAAAGAATGATAGGGATTTGCAGTGATGGCTACTTGATTTAATCACTTCACAGTGTATGCACTTACTAAAATGACACATTGTATATCACATATATGTTGAATTTTTGTCATTTATACCTTAGTAAGGCAGGAGGTAAGGTGGGGAGCAGACTTAAAGAAACAAAAGTTAAGTGAAATGCACAATACTGGATCCTGGGCCAGAAAACAAGACTGGTTTAAAAGACAATTTGCAGTAGCCTGTCCAAGCCCTGTCCAGAGGGACAAAGCCCATGAAAACCTCTCCAAGCAAAGTCCTCCCTTCAGGCCTGGTCTTGGCCTCAGCCAACTCTTAAAAGTTAGCTAGTTAAAAGTGAAGAGGACAATTTGTAAAATTTAAATAAAGTCTATAGATTAGAAAATAGTATGTATTGATGTTAAGTTTCTCAATTCTGATAATTGTACTATGGTCTTTTCAGAGAATTTCTGTTATTTTAGGAGACATACTAAGATATTTAGAGTTAAGGGGCAGGATATCTGTGCCTAACTCTCAAGTGGTTCTGAAAAATAATAACAATAATAGGTATATACACAAGAAACACATCCACTCATATACAGAACTGTAAAGTGAATGCAGCAAAATGTTCATGGTGAACACAGGCGAAGGGCATATGGGAATTCTCTGCATTACTGCAACTTCTGGGTAAGCCTCGGGTTGCTTTAAAATAGAACACTGAAAGGAATTAAAGGTCTGCCTTAGAGATCTTCTAAAAAAACATTCAAGTTACTCAAATTTGGAGATGGATGGCTCTTTGCTACCAAGTTTGTTTTTTCAGTTCAACTCTTAGAAACCAATCCAAAAAGAAAGCAGACTTGCAATAAAACAATAAGCAGAATCAAACAACATTTGATTCCTTTGATGCACTTTCTTTTACATGAGGAACACAAAATAAAAGATCACAGAAAATTGGGAGATTGATCTTTTGCAAAAGGGAAGGGGACCAAGGGATGGGTGGGAGGAGGGTAAGGGAGGGGAGGGAAAAAGAATGAAGATGTGCTATGTACGTGTACCAACTCCCCACGAAATATGTAACCATTACGTACTGCAAGCATGTACTAATAGAAAATAAAAATTGAAAAAAATGAGTCAGGTTGATTCTTAGCTTTTAGTAGTGATTTCCAGGCTTATATTTTTAATATTACAAAGCCTTATAAAGAATCATAGAATAGCATATGAAGATTATTGCATAAGAAAGTTAAGAATGGGCATATCAGTATGCTCAGGAAAGAGTAACAAGAAAGCACTATTTCCCTATGTCTGGGCATAAATATTAAGTAGGATGAACCCATAGCAGATACCTGTTTCCTTGGAAACCCATTCAATTGAAACTGCTGCAAGAATTAATATGTATTTTTTTACTCTCTTAAAGGGCAGTAGCTCCTTTTACTTATACAGTTTTGACCTTTAGCTTTATATCTTAGGCTTATTATAAGAAGTTATTTCCAGAACTAGTCAAACAAAGAGCCCAGTAAGTATCTTTTCATTAGTTTTGAGGCTTGACTTAAAATAGTCTGGCCTTTATAGTTGCACATTATAAGACAACGTCTGCCACTCACAGAATATTGCCGTCTAGACTAGTAAACCATCAACCCACACACAATATTCTAACTCAAATGCCAAGGGACTTCATAATATAGGTAATTCAGTTAAACAGTCATATTTCCAGTACAGTTCTATATTTTAAGAGGCAATAAAGTTTAATAAAGTCAAATTCCTTATATAAACCAATACTGACAAATATCATGTAGCTAGAGTTTCACCAAAGATGATATGGTGCCTGGTCAATACCATGGAGAATTGTCCTTGGCCAGGGAGGCTTTCTGTCTCTCATCTTACTTTCAAAGCTCACCTGGCTCTGGATTTCTGGTACCACTGAACAGGTTCATATTTATACAAATTTTTTTTGTTGTTTTTTTTTTTTCTGGTACCAGGAATCAAATTCACAACCTTGCGCTTGCCAGGCAGGCGCTGTGTTGCTGAGCTAAATCCCCCACCCCTTTATACAAATTTAATCCTGGAGAATAAATGTGTGCAGACCCAGAAGACTAATCTGTAAGTATAGTTCGCCACTAGAATCAGCCACACGATAGAATTATTTAGACAGAAACCATTTCTATGCCAAGGTAAGTCATAAATTCATGTGAAGTGGTGCTCACCATAGTAGCACTTGCCTATTTTGTCTGCAGTGCCACTATCAGAGGCTACCTTTAGGCTCAAGAACCCCAAGGATCCTCAGATTACTTAGCAGGTCTGATGGATCATGTCTCAGGGATGTTTTTCAGCACTTAGTAGACACCAAGGGAAGCTTTAGAACAGACAAACATGGTTTGTTCCTTGGCTCTGACACTATTTAGTCTTGAATGAACCACTAATTCTCTCCAACAAAGAACTTTTGGGGAACTAAAATGGGGTATGTATAGCCTGCAGCCTCTCAAATTCTTAGGGAAAGCTGTTCCAAAGGGAAGTAAGGACACAAAAGAAATGGTCTAAAGCAACAGATTTCCCAATTTATTCTGAGTCTATGTTTTCATGGGGATCACAGCTTAGATTCTGGGAACAGTACTGATTTAATGCATTTTACCCTATTTTCTCCCACAAAGGGAAATGCAGTTATCATACTGGACAGCTACTTAATAATACAATGGAGACTCATGTCCTTGCTTTCTGTATGGTCAATTAGCCTCTGTTCTGTGTTGAGAGAGAATTAGAGCTATGTTCTTTGTTGGAGAGAATTAATGATTCCCACCAATTCCATTGCCTTTATTGGACGCCATCAAAGAGAGAAAGCAGTCCTGTCCAATCCATCCACTTGCAGAAGCTAGTGACTTGATCAGCTCTCCAGCAAGGATGTTTGCATTTTGAAAGACCACACAAAAAGGGCAACCATTACAGGAATTCAGGACAACTTGGAAGAAATATCTTGGGGAAGGGAAAGGCTTTGAATTCCAGTAGTCACCTACAATGTCTTTGGCAGTCTGAACCTCCCAATAATATCCTCTCCATCCATCATGTTCCTGGCTGAAGAAACTTTAATCCTGTCAGTACTGACTTAATGGTTGTCCTTACAGGATCATTTGATATTCCTAACATCCAGTCTGCCCCTCATGGTCTTTTCAGACTTTATTATATCACTAGTAAGTCCCACCCACTGAACTCTTGCTATGCTCTGTGAGATTATCTAAGAGCTTAGTATGTCTTTCCATAATTCAGTGAAAGAAAGTTTCATTTTACAGATGAGAAAACTGAGGCTCAGTCAGGCTAAATATCTTGGCCAGGGTTCAGTGGTGGGTAAGTGGTAGTACTAGCCTTATGAGCCCAGACTGTATAAGCAGGTGTATGGGGACCCCTATTGCTCCTCTTGTGGCAGGTGTGACGGCCCAGTATCTGCACTTGATAGGACATCAGTGTTTCCTCTGTGGTTCTAGATTCCTTCCTTGGGATCATAGGAGGGTAGGTATTAATTGTAAAGAGGTCTGCAATGAAGGCAGACTGCTTGAATTTGAGTTCCAGTTCAGCTACTTCATAATTTTGGTGATTTCTTAAATTTTTAAATTTTAAAAACATTTGAAAACTACTTTTATTATTGACATGGACTCTTAACTGTTTATCCCTCTACTGTAATTATGGTATGATGCTTTGTTTTGCTTCTCTTTATTTATCTTTATATAATTATACAATGTAATTCAAGGTTAGAAAGGGTATCAGAATGGGAGAGGAGGGCATAAGGCTAAAAGACTGTTTATATTTTAAAAACAGTTATCATTTGTTTAGTGTCCTGTAAGTACCAGGCACTGTGTGGGTGCTTTATATACATTATCTTTTGTTTTTACAATAGATCTGAAATCTTGGTATTACTTTTCCATTTAAAACTAAATGGAATAGGGGTCAAGGAGCTTAAACATTTTTCCCTAAGGTGATGAATTAAAGAGCAAGAAGTCAGTTTAAGCCAGCTGCCTGTAAAGCACATGATCTTACCATTTAGAAGTTAAAGTGATCCACTGTTATATTCCTGGAAAAATTTTGACTGAAGTTGTGTATAGAATTAAGATTGGCATTACCCTGTTTCCACCTGTTCTTGAAAGGTATCTACAAAGACAAGCTTGATGTACATCTTGGAACTTTTCTCTATGCAGATTGGTGCACATACAGACTTTTAAATGTGTAAGTGAAATGACAGTAGGATGCTTGCTTTTGCTAGTATTCTTAAAATCATTTTTTCAAAGGGAGTTTAAATTTTTTTCTAGTGAATGCTTTAGATATACCATAATTTATTTGAATATCCCCCTATGGAAGGACATTTAGATTGCTTATAATTTATCAGTAACAAAAACATAGGTGCAAAGCATGCTTTTGAACATACATCTTCATGTCTTTATGTGAGTGTTTCTGTGGGACAGGGTATTATTAGAGGGATGTCAGAATCATAACTTCATTTTATAATATCATAGGCAAACAATCTGACCTTGGAAAGTTCCTGATGGCCCATCCACTCCTCCATGTTGCCTCTCAATGAAAACAAAGTTGGACGGAACAGAACCTTGCATTTTTGCCTTCCTTTGACATTGCTCTGCCTCCAGTTTTTTCTCTGCTCTCCATACTAGCTGATAGCTCTTCTTTCTTTTTATATCCTCCTATTTTGGTCAGCCCTGGTCTACTTGTAAGTAAAGTATCAAACCACACAGATATCTTACTGTGTGAGAAGCTGGTAGAGACCCCTTATTCTCCTATTGTCCACTAAGACTCCTAGGGCCTTTGAAGTATAAGAATCCTTGCTGCTCTCAGCTAGGACTGCAGGCCCTAATATATGGTAAGTAGGGACAGAGTGGAGAAAAGAGATGGATGGAGCAGATGGTAGAAGGGCTCAAGCTTTTTAATCTTCTACCTTTGAAAATACTCATTCACCTGAAAATGTATTTTACTTAAGGACAAAGATAGTGATCACTCACTGAAAATGTGACTCCTTTGAAGGATTATAATGCACACATTGCATTTATGTTTCCAATTTTCAAAGCACTCTGTTATTTTGGTAAATGAGAATTGTACACCATTTAAAATTGTCACCGCTGATTTGATTCATCTTTTTCTCTTTATGAAGAGCATGAGTTAATAGTCTACACCTTTCTTAATATAAGATATTGTTTTAAAAATTACTATAATTTTTCTAAGCCTGGGGACTTGTTTAATAAATGAAGTTCTAGCTACAAGCAAAAATAATCTATAGTCGATAAAAGTCAAGATTCAGAAGAATACTAAATGACAAGAGAAAATGCTCACGACATACTGTTAAACACTGAAAGTTGGTTAAAAATGCCATGCTTAGCATAACCCCAAATTTGTCCAAATCAGACATGTGAAGATAAAAAGGACTGAAATATAATAAAAATTGTAACACTGCTTCTTGTCCTTGGGGAAATGGGATAAAAATGATTTTTGAAGAAGTTATTTATAATTTAAAAAATTATAAAACTTTTAAACATTCAGCACAGAGCAAATCTATAGAGAAATTTGAGTGAGATCACTGGGTTTGCTATTCTTCCTCTGATGGAACCAGGGAGGTAGGTCAGTCCAGGCCTTATTTTGCCAGGCACTGGTCCTTATGGGACTGGTGGGACCTCGTGGTCCTGGAAAGAAGTTCAGGGTGAGCTGGAGATGACACAGGAACAAAGCCTTATAGAAATTTAGAGGTAGATCAGGGCCTCAGTCAGTGTAGAATTCTCTGAAGGGCTCAAGTCCTTCGAGAGGCACGCATTATGAGGAGTAATGATTTTTTTTTTTTTTGGTTTTGCTTTTTCTCCGGTACCGGGAACCGAACTCATGACCTTGTGCTTGCCAGGCAAGCGCTTTTTGCCGCTGAGCTAAATCCCCAGCCCCAGGAGTAATGATTAAGCAGATCATCCAGTTGGCCAGTTGGTAAACCAAGCCTAAAGAAAGGTCCGAGCAAGAATGAACAGTCTCAGGGGGCACCCCATGTGCTGTCAAGGAGGAATACACGCTCCGGTAGTGCCCACTAGATGGCAGACCCTTTCCTTGCCTGAGATTTGAAGAGTAGTTTCAAACATTTCATGGCCCTGAGATCTACTAAGAGTCACCAGGAGACTGGTTAAAACACAGCTTCCTGGGCCCCTGCATACAGCTTTTCTGATTTAATAGTCTGGGAAGGGGCCTCGGGTTCTCATTTCTAAGAAGCTTCAGTGATGTTAGTGCCACTGAATGGTGGACACTGAGCATCAGACATATCACTTCAGACCCTGGGAAGGGCTGAGGTGAACAGAGAAGGTTGTGGTACTTATGGCAGAGCAAGCAGTCCAAATTGTGACAAAAACGGAATGGAAGTACAGCATGGAGAAAGAAGGAGGGTTGTAAGAAACGGGCAGGCTTGGGCGAGGGAATAGGCATAGCCCAGAGGACGGAATGGCCTCTGGTGCCACAGGAGATTTGGATTAAGGGCTCTGAAGCAGAATGTAAGTACGCTGGAGCTGTCATTCTAGTCAACAGTGTGACTGGGTATTACTCAGGATGTGTGTAGCAGATAAGCAGCACAGGTATGCAGACTGAAATAAAAGTGGTATTCAGAGCAAAAATGGAAAATATTAGATACACACTAAAAATAAGCCTAAAGAAAAGAAGTTGAGCATAATAGAAACATAAATGATTCTCTATTTTAAGTGAAAGACCTTTCAAAAAAAATCTCATGTAATACGTAGCTCTACTGTGCAACATGTTTCCATTGTTTTGGTCATACACGGCTGACCAGGCAAGGATGAGAACACGCAACACCCAACACCTTGCTCAGTGAAATGAATCCACTGATCATGCATGCAGATGCCAGTGGCAAGGCTAAAACACTATCAAAGTTTCTAAAGCTTACTCTTGTTCCGTGGTTTCATCAGTAGGGAGTGGTAATAAACAATTTGCAGAAGGGCACCAGTTCATGATAACAGAGGAGCACTAGTCTCGCTGCTCACTACTGATTTTGGAGATCGCACAACTTCAAAGAGTTTATTGTTTTGGATCCTGTACTGCAGACTTAAATTCTTATATCCTTTAGGACCATTTGATTCTAATCCATTATATTTGGAGCCCTTGGAATCATCTATTGGGTACAACTGCTATTTCTTCAGGCTTGGACATTCAGGACAATGTCCTGCACATAATAAACACTCAATAAATGCTGATGGATGAATTCGTGGGACTGGAGTCCAGTCTGACATATCATGGCTGCTTGGAGGATAGACAGCCATCCTATTAGACATAAATGCTCAGTATAAGTTGACATCAAATAACAATTTCCTCTCAGTACCTATATAAAGATGGCAGACTAGTAGAACAGATAGGGAACCAACTCTGAAAAGTCAGACTAATCAGTTTGTTTTCCTGGCCTCACTAGTGCCTTGCTAAATATAGGTGTTGATTGAGAAGGAGTAAAATTCAGTTTATAAGATTCTTGGGCCATGATTCCATACCTTTTCTGGTGGCATTTTCATGCTGAGATGAGACCTTATGCCTACGTGAAGGTAAACCCCAGTTGTTATCTCTGAAAACCATTGAAGAGTTTATCTTATTTGTGTTTCTTTTAATACTAGAATAGTAAGGATATACTTTAATAATCTCAGTGAAAGGGAGCTGAAAGAATACTCTAACCTCCCTGCAACTTATCTATCATTCTCCCCTTGTTTTATCTCTTTACTAATTCATAAAATTGATGTGATTTAATGATGCATAGCTAATACCAATGGTCACAGGAATAATGATACTTGCTATTTGGAGAGCAGTTTATATCAGGTACTATGTTAACTGCTCAAACACATTATCTTATTTAGTTATATTAATAATCAAATCAATTTGTTCAAGGACAAAGTAAAAAGGCTAAGATTATAGCCCAAATATGTCAATTTCAAAAATTTGTGGTGTTAGCCATTGTACTACTTAGGCTCTTGGGTCCAGGGAATATTTCCTCTTAGGTTTAAGGCTACCAACAAACTGAAAACTGTAATGTTGAGAAAGCTAGAAACTCAAGGCCAGGATTTCTCATAAATTATAGACAGTAGATGAACTCTATGAATAAATAAATGAATGAATAAGGATAGATACCAACGGTGAATGAAGCAAATTTAGTTCATGAGGTGCTGAAATGACGGTGTCACTAGAGTTTACTGCTGGCATTTCACTATAAACCAAGAACTGAGTTGGTTTTAAGAGTGTCTATAAAATTTGAAGATACACATGCTTGCTTCAGCAGCACATACTAAAATTTGAAGGTATAATCTGGTTACACATGGGAAGACTAAATCTCAGTTGTATTTCAAACAAATGCACACATGTACACACACACACACATACACCTGTCCTGCACCCCCACTCCTTGGAAAACTGTACTGTTTTTTCAAAATATCCCTTTCTATCCCTCAACCCTCCTAAATAATAAATATGAAAGACAGTTCAAATACAACATGTAGGGTTTTGACTGCACTCAAATCAGAGGTCATAACACTAACCATTACCTTTGGATGGCCTAGTTTTCAACTGTAACAATCTGTATACTCAATATTCCAGGTAAAGGGGTTGTTACAAAGAGCTTTAAAGTACTTTCAGAAAAGCTAAAAGACCTCAGCTTTTCTGTAAGTGTGATTAATATAACTGTGCGTTTATGTTTAAGATAGAATAATTGGGAAAGTCCTACTGGCTTCTTATAGAAGCAAAGAACTGACTTTCATTGTTATAGAGGATGGCAAGATCAAGCGCAAAATTAAAACTTTATCATGAGTTAAAAATCCTTAACAAAACCCCCAAGACAACCTTTTCCAAGTAAATAAACTCCTCTAAGTTAGGAAAGAATGGGAAGTTACATGAGCTCAGACATTTAAACACTCAAATTGATTTCTTGGATACTTAAAAATGCAAATTGATTTAAGAAGCACAGATTTTGGGGAGCCCTAAGACAATCAAGTGATCAGCACAAAGACATCTGTCAGGATAAGGGCACCCTGAGGTAAAGAACCGCTAAGTCTCATGCGATCAGGAACTTAGGGCAGTTTAATTTTTTTTTTTTTTTCTTATGAGGTGACAACCTACTAACACCATAATCTCCCCATTCAGGATGATGACACAGGATTTAATGAGTAAAAGAAAACAACTTAAAACCTTCCTTTTGAGCATGAATTATCTGCTTGGCATTGAAATTACTTTAACCAGTGGCACAATTGGGAAAAGAAACATATACATGTGCATGTACACACATACACTCATTTTATAACACTTAGTTACATGTGCAAAAGTGTGTGTTTCTACTTAGATCCAAAAATAGAAGTAAAGCCAAGACTAACAACCCTTGTGGTAATTAAAGAAAAATGTTTTCTTCCCAAGTGTCTTGACACAATATGAAACGGAAAGGAACTGCTTTCCTCTGGATCACACTTGTTTATTTATGTTTAGAAGAAGATTTGAGGACTAAGAAACCTCATGACAGAACAATTGGAAAAAACCCATGGAAATCATGCACTGGAAGAAACAGAGATGGGTACACATGACCGGGATTATTTTTCCTTGCTGAAATATGTGATAATGGTCTAATAAAAATATGGTTACCTTTACATTTCTTCTCTTCGGTTTGGAAGGTCTGGGCACTTGAGACACTCTGATCATTTACATCATCGTGGTCCAGATGGAATATGGAGTTTGTCCAAGTGGCCGGGATGAGGTGTGGTGACGACTGCTCATTTTTCAGTGTACTGCGCCTGTCAGAATGGCTCTTCCTGTGTAGGCAGGCTTCAGACATTCCTACTAGCTTCCAGTCCTGCTCTTGGTCTGGACAGTGCTTCTGTTTGTCCCAGGCTGGAAGGCCATTTTCTGGAGGGTTGAAAAACATGAGATGTCGAGCTGTTGGCATTGTCAGGATTTTGCTGAGATGCAGAGTTTTGGAAGGCAAGTTGTTTCTCAATTCTTTTGGGCTGACAGTTTTCACATGCACCTCCACTTGACGGCAGTGATAAGATGCAGAATTTGTCAGCCTTAGGCGTTTAGCCACTGTAGTTGGATTGCCTGTTGGAGTAATCAACACATATCCCCCCCTATTGTTAGTGCCTACCAAGACATCAGTTGCTCCATGGCAAGACTGCACTGTTGTTAGTCCCACTTCCACAGCAATGGCCCAAGAGCAAGTTTACATCAGTTGATGCTACTGCTTAGATGACCGTTTGAGGTCTTGAGAGTCCAGGCTGGCTGTGATCTCAGGTCAGATCCTTAGGACAAAACAGCCAGGATACAGCCTTGTTTGACTTAGGTTTTATCACCGGCTGACCTGAGTGACACCTTGTTTCTTAAGTGGGACGTGCTTACGTGGCCCAGGGAGACTGAGAACTCTGTTTTTACATGCAGAGTGACAACTATTTTTACCAGCCTGATGGCAAAAACCCAGAAAAAAACCCCACAACAACGAACTAAAAGAATAAATAAAAAATGGATCTTATAAAGAAAAGTTTTGTGAATGGTTTCAATGTGGTCCCAAGTTGGGAATGAGATCAGATGAAGGGGGGCAGATAGTGTTTTTGCTGTAGGGCAAATGAAGTGTCCTAATAATAAAATGATGAGCCCAAATTCTTTGGCTGGTTACTGTGTAGCTAATTATCTATGTATATTACATGCCTTTTCTATTCAGTTTATAGGGACTTGAGGGTCTGCCCTCTGGAAAATGGGAAACAAATAGAATACTACACATGATCTCATCCAAAAGGCCAAGAAGCAATAAACAAATAGAATGATATTGTATAGTTAGGAATTTTTCATGTTACCCTTCCCCAGTAGCAAA
Source organism: Chinchilla lanigera (assembly GCF_000276665.1). NCBI lineage: Eukaryota > Metazoa > Chordata > Mammalia > Rodentia > Chinchillidae > Chinchilla > Chinchilla lanigera. The sequence goes on from NW_004955430.1 coordinate 16,061,540, forward strand.
TTTTATCTCTTTTAATATCTTTACTGTAGGTGGGTATAAAGTGTAAAAAAAAGCAAGTGTACATATGCATATGTAGTTCCCCTATATATACATATTATATATATTTAAAAAAGAAGTCTGGCTGGGGCTGTAGCTCATCAGCACAGCGCCTGCCTGGCAAGCGCAAGGTTGTGAGTTTGATTCCTGGTACCAAAAATAAGGTCTGGTCATCCATATTTCCAGAAATTCTTAGGCCACTGCCAAAATTAGAAAACACAGACTCTTAAAGTGGTCATATATAGTAATTAGAAAAATATAATTTATATGTGAATTTTCTTTTATACTGAAATTACCAAAAGATAGATGGCCATATCTATGTGGGCGAACTGAACAGTCGGCTGCATCCTGACCTGTGCTTACCCAGGGAATTTTAAACTGCCTTTCCAACATTTAACAGGAGTTTAAAATTATTTAATTAAAAGATTAAGATGCTTTGGGTTTTCATAGATAGCCTCGCTAAAGCTACCAGATGTCTTCAGCTGAGGTTGGGCAGGGTGGTTTCTCTCAAAGTTTAAATTTCTCTCACGTTTGGAAGTTGCACTCTGAGTCCTTACGTTAGTCTGAGACACTTCTGATGCTCATGCACATCTATATTTACTTCAGGAGATCAGAACCAACAATAAGAAAGTAACAATCAGCATGTGATTTACTTGTTATACTAACTGGAAATACTGCGGCTTGAAGTAGCTTCATTGAGCATGTAAGAAATGCCTCCTTTTAAAATATATCATGTATTAATGGCTGGGTTAACTTTGGCTGCGTTACTATGTAGCTAATTTGGGGGCAACATTTGATCTTATCAAACAAGAGCTCTGAAAATTCCTGCTATGTAAAGGGCTAGGTGAGGTACTGTATTAGGTAAGTTAAATACAGATGGGTGCTTTTCTTCTCAGAGCTTCGGTGGCATTATTCACTGCATGGGTGAATAAAAAAGGTCTGGGCTGAGTTCTTCCACTTTACAACCACACTGGCTACTGGTGCAATTACAGACACTTATTCTCACTATCCATTTAAAGGAAAGACAGATTGAGATCTTGGGAGATTGTATTGCATTTCAAGATAAACACATCATTCAAATACCTACTTTCCATGAAGGTTTAGGGTTTTCATGAGCTAAATATAATGTGACTGAATGCAAGGGTTAATTCTGGGCCTAAGGAGATTGATTTTATTTCCACAGACATGAACAGCCTTTATATTCATGCATGTTTCTATAGTACCTAGTTTACTTTAGAGACTTGGTCTAGATCTTCAGCTAATTGAACCTTGTAAGGCTCAACTTCAGTAGTGTAATGTGAAAGTTCTCACACTGTTTTGTAAGGCCTCTAACATCCTATTTTTCTGTAGAAATTCTTAAATTGGTACTAATTCCCCAGCCCCAACGGAAATTAAGAAGCACAGCCCCACAGGGTAATCACTGCTGCCTAGGGAAGCCATACTTAGATGAAAGGTGCTGAAAAGCACTACACCCAAAAGGGGACATTCTTCCTGGAAGCATGGCCCATTACAACTTGCTCAGTAGGTCCCTTGGGCCAGCAGGAAGGGAGTTTCTTCTTAGCAAGGGAGGCTATGTTTGGGGTGAGGCAAGGGATAGGATTGCCTTCCACTTTTCTAAGAAAAGTGCTTCAGATGGTTTGCGAAAAGGGCTCCATTCATAGGAGGCATTTACAAGCTTATAATTACTGTCTTTAATTACATTCACAATAATGATATTCAGTTGCTTAATTGGCAGGTTTATTGGTTGGGGCAGTGCTGGGAAACCTGGAGACTGAAAAGTCCTAGTTGGGTCATGGGAAAACTCAATAGTGATTTATTTTAAAAGGATTCTGATTCTTATCCTCTCAAGAACTGGAGGGCACATGCAAGTCCTATTCCATTTCCAAGGAAGGATGAGACTCCCATTACACCAGGCCCCTTGAATCTACCCATGAGAACTACAAGTCACCTCCACATACATATGGTTGGTGACAATAGTTTTCAGGGATTTTTTTTTTTTGCTATTACTATGTCAAATGTTGCCCCAAAGCTCACACCAATGGGATATTTCCTTTATAAGGTATTCACATCCTAAAGTTTAAGTCAGTAATTCTCAATCTTTGGTGCATACCAGAACCACAGGAGGTGCTATAGTCAGGTGAAGACCTGACTTTAAATTAGGATGTGGCTTGGGTATGTGTAGATCTGCCAGTTTCTCCAGGTGATTGTGATGCTTAACAGAGTCTGATATCCAGAAGGCCGAGATAAATTTAAGGTAAAAAAAAATAAGCCATTGGCAAATTTTGCCTAAATGTGTGGTCTCTTCAGACTCTTTCACCCAGCCTCGGAGTAAATTTGCATTAGCATTGAAGAATTCATCAATTATTTTACAGTCTACTGGGCGAAGTATTAAAAGTCAGATGCTCATTGAGTATTATTTTGTAGACTGCAATTATGCATATAAATATTTATTTAAAAAGACTCTTCTAAACATTACTGGAGACTCACTGCACATGGTAGTGGAAATAATTTTTTAAAGGGGGGTTTTAGAAATAATCATATCTTGTTATTCACATGAAGTGTGAATTCTTTCTTCTTTAATAGATCTTAGCTAACATCTAGCCTTTTAGAATACTTCATATTCCTGATATCAAGACAACCAGTTTAATTTACCAGTTATGATACAAATTAATAAATAAGTAGAATGAAAGAAAATAGATACTGATACATGACTGCAAATAAATTAGTAGATACACAGTGACCTGTGTGTCTCAAAGGAGTTTAGACACAAATGAGTTAGATGACCAGCACTATAATGGCTTTGACACCACACTGACCAAAAGGCTCTTTTGCAAAAGAGAAATATAGTAAACATAAACATCATTATGTAACTACCTATCTCTGGAAATTCTATTGAAGATGACAGAAAATAACCCTTTCCATCAAAAAGGGAGAATTACATTAAAATATTCAAGTACTTTAGGACACAAAAAGTGAGCTGGTAATTCAAAAAAAGAGCTAAAGCAAAGGAAATAGGATTGTGACACAGTGGTCAGAAAGGGACAGCCCTCATTATAAAAGTATGGAAGGACCATCAATATTAGGTATTGAAACCTCAAACCGTATTTTGCATTAGGGAGATGTACATGTGATATGCTTTTCAAAGCCAGGGAGTGTGCAGAAAAACTATCATTGTATAACATCAGACTATTAGCTATGAAGTCTCTAATTTCCATTTCAATTTTTTACTTCAATCCATAAGGTCTAGCCTTGCTAAATTCTCAAACTGTATACCTATCAACTAATTTTTAGAATCACGCAGGATAGGAGAATAAAATTTGGCTTAAGATTTACTATGGATCAGTTGCCTAGCTTGATACTTTTCTGCATCTGCTCAAACATCCTAAAATTCGGATAGGCACTTCATCTATTTTTACCTTTTGAATAGATGTTTTCATTATTGGCCTTATTTGATAAGCAGCAAATGACCTATTTGTAACTATTGTTTAATCAGTACTTTGAAAGTTCTTTAGAAACTATACCTCATTCGGTTATCTTTCTACTCCTTGACATTCATAACAGCTCTCCCTGTGTTCTTTGCAGCTTCCTTCCACCCACTATTCATAGGAGGACAGCCACTGTGAATTTTTAAAAGTATAAATCAGAGTATATTTAAGTGGTGCTTAGAATCTTCTGACGACTTCTCATCAATCCTGGAATAAAGTCCCTAAGCCTTTCTATGGCCCTGAAGGCTCCTGGAAGCATCCCACTCTCCTGCTGAGCTCCCCTCAACTAAGCTTTTCTTCCACAGCTCTGCCTCTTGTTCTCTCCCCTCCAGCCATAGGAAATTCTAACAGGGGATGCTCCGCGAGAGTCTTCACCAGCTCACCAGCAGTGAGGTGTCAGAGACTCTCCTGGTTGGCACTCCAGTCATTTTCTTTAGATCTTCTTACTTTATATTCTCCATAATACCAATTACCAACTGGACCTTCCTTGTCTGTCCTCACTGGAAATGCAAACAGCAGGGGGATGGGGACCAACACTGTCATGGTCATTACATGGTCCAGCACTTGGGAAACTTACATGGCAAGGAGGATGTGGACAAAGTTCTTATGCCCATTTTATATGAGAACTAAATTTAGAAAGTGACATTGGTATAAACAATAGGCTAGGGCTCAAATCTGAGTCTTCTGATGCTAACACCTGCTCTCCTGTAGTTTAAAGTTTCTTCTAGTTGCCAGAGTTTACAAACTTTGGTCTAGTCTACAAGCCTTTTGAAAGAACGGTTCACTCCTTTTATTTCTTGATAGCTCTGTAAGAGATTCATTAGAGAGATAAAAAGAAAGGTTTCTTCTGGAAGTTTAGAGATACAAGTTTTCTGTAAAACAATGGCTTACTCCTCTTGTTTTGGTGATTAAATAATTGAATATATATAAAGGTTGTGGGACAGTGTTGGGTATATTATAAAAACTCAATAAAAAATAAGCTCTTTATTTCTGCATGTGAATTACCTCTCTTTTCCTTGCCTCATCATCCAAACTCCAGTTTCCTCTAAACATAATTTTTAAAAAGCATCCCCAAAAGATATGACTTTGGTAACTGACTTCATACCACTCTGCTAATGGCTGAAACCTTGAGATGAGATACATCTCCCAGCACAAGTTAAGATTTAGAGAGAAGGCCTGGAAAATGTGCTGCAGTGGGGGAAATAAATCTCTAAAACTGGATTCCTCACTGCTGTGAAAAGCAGAAGGAAGAGACATTTTGGTGAAGTGGCTATTTCCTTTAAGGTTGGCCTAACCATCATCATACTAGCTTGATTTGCTTGGTGGCTAAAAAAATCATAATAATAAAGACACAGTTTGGTCCTTATTCTACCTTCAAGATGTAGGCCACTGTTTAAACCTTGAAGAAATCTACTCACTCTCTAAACTTCTACAACACTTTCCATTTACCTCTCTCCTCCACATATTACCTTTTTACCTTGTGATACAACTATTTACAAACATGTATACAATTTCCTTATTTTCTGTTGTTTCAACACAGTGCATAGTACAATGTCCTAATTAATATTTAGTGACCTATAACAATCCAGTTCACTTTGCAAAGAGAAAACTAATTCCAGACTATTATTTTCTTATCCAAAAGCCACTGGTCCATCCCATGGAGGACTCACTACTATGGGAACTCAAGGCAGATTTTCCAGTACCAATAGTTTATCCTTCTAGAACTGTTGGGGAAAATGAAAGAGCACAGGCTCTGCTACTAAAGGTCCTGGCTTTGCCATATATTAGCTGTGATTTGGGGCACATTTCTTTACCCATTTGGATCTCTTTCCTAAACAAGCCTAGTATTTTTTATGCCTCTTTTGCCAGGCAGAATTTACCATGTCCTTCTTGTAGTATGACAATGACACACACATAGTTTTCCCTTGGACTCTCATCAGCCTTTCTTTCTCTGTCTCCATAATTCTCAGCACAATGTCTTAACATGACGGCGTCTCAATAAATATTATTTGAAATAGCTGAGCATAATAAAGATAGATCTAAATACCCCTGAGGCTGAGAATGGCACACAGAATCTTTTATTTACCCAGGAATTTCTGCTCATGGAGCCATAATACACTCCATGAAAGACAGAGTTGGCCACAGTTTGTTAGTATTAGAGTTTTGCAGCAAAGGCTACAAATGGATGCTACCATGCAGCCTCAGACATGCTCTGAGGACACAGCAGATGGAAGGGCATGTGGGTATTTTTATCCTCCCTTGTCCCAAGGCTGGGTAAAGCAGCCATTTTTACTTTGGCATTTCTATCTCACGGCCACTCTACCTAAACCACAGGCTTAGCTCACTGTTTGCTGCCCAGACATGTGTCTGGCAAACAGCTCCACAAAGATGCGCGGTAAGGTTGCTGGTGTCTCAATGCCTCTTTTCAGGACCTCTGTGACACTGATGGGTTCTGTTAGTCCACTAACATCTGGAATGGGCGGGCTTGTCACCAGCGGGCAGTCAGCTGCCTTGTGTTTCCTGGTGCCTTCAGATCTGCCTAAGGTGGCTCCGTCTGGCCTGAGAGAGGCCTGAAGCGCAAGGGCTCAGGTAGCTCTCTACTTCCACTTGTAAAGGTCTCTGCCAGGGAACGCTACCATAGTTGCTGTCATAAGACTTATAAACTTAAAATATTTGGGCAAGGAAGGGGAGATTTCTCTCAAATGGAGAAGAGTGAATTTGTTGACAATTTTTTAAAGTAAATTTCACTTTCACTACTTTCATGATTTGTGATGGAATGGCTACATGATCTTGTAGAGGAGGAAACAGTGAAAATATCTCACCTGTTGGTATGAAGATTCCCCAAGCCAACATTTATGCAAGATCTAGCACTGAGCCAAAGTACAATCACTGTTCCACACATCCCCTTCCTTTTTTGCTACTAATAAGTATACAGGCCCACATTTCTCAACTGGTGGGAAGGAACTCGTAGACTCCATGCCCAAGCTCGTTTTCTCCATTTCACAAACATTCTGAACCCTCCTAGGTCAGTTTCAGTTCTACCCACATAACCTTCCCTTATTATTTCAGTCTTTGATGGGCTCCCCCTTCTGGAAAACAGTGATTTGTCCTAATAGCATGGAACTATCTATTGCATCTGTGATGTTATTGGTATATGTTAGTATTCCCAGTATGAAGGTGGGAATCAGACACCACTGATATTATTATATTACTGCTACATACTAACTTGAGATTGGGACCAGACACTACTTTGATATTCTCCATAATTTAAAACTGTAAAATGAAATGGAATGTTCTTGCCATTATAGTTACAAAGGGGCTTTGGTAACAGCTGGGAAGGAGCCCTTCCAAGACACTGGCTTCTAAAAGAATTGGTAGTAGGGAGAATGAGAAAGGAAATCTTACTCATTGCAGTATAAAGATACTTTAATAATAATACTAATGTTAATAGCAGCTAAAATTTACTGAACCCTTACTATATACCAGGCTACTAGACTAGGCACCATAAACAAAAATTGCTATTAAATGAATACCTACTATGTGCCGGGCAGTGTTGTAAATACTTCTCATACACAACTTTACACAGAAACACATTTGTCATTTCAATCAATGATGAAATAATTGTGTGTATATGGTGACGTGTGTGTGTGTAGGGGGACAGTTAACTGATTGCTGCATTTTTATTTAGAATTCATTGCAATGTAACATGGTTATTCGTTCACCGGTTTAGATTTCTCAGTTGCTGAGTAGCTGGGACCTTGGCTTGTTTAATTTTATGTCCTTGTGTCTAATATGGAGTGTGGGCATTATTTGTTACATCATTTTGAGTGGAATTAAGTTAAACTCAGCAACTCTCTGTATCTCCCTTCCTCTCCTCTGTGGCACTGTGGAAAACAGGAATTACTGAAAAAATCCTTCTTTCCCTTTGCTCAGCTAATATCTTCTCTCATTACCTGCCTTTAATTCCTGTATGATTTCCCCCAAACTTCTCTTCCGTTATTTTGTCTCCTTTCCAAATGCTAAGTGTTGTGGCCATTTCAAGGTGAGGAGCAGAGGCCTCTAAAGGAACGTGACAAAGGTTTATGATAAATAATGAAATCCTACATACAATCTGGTGAACTGAATGAATCCAGTGCTGGCGGGGTGGTGGTGGTGGTGGTAACGTGCTCAAACATTCTGATCAGAGTGCACCGATCTCAAGAATACTTGTGCTGCTTTGCTCCCAAGACTTTATCAGTGAGGGTTCAGGCTTACCCAGCTGCTGAAATGAGCCCTCAGAAATATCTTTTAAGCAGAATCTTGCAAAACTAGCCTCTTTGTTCAGGTAGGCTGCTTTCCATTGCTATATGGTTTTGTCTTTCTTTAACCGAGTACCTGCCTATTGATTTTCCCTCTTGTTGAGATTGGACTTGTCAGTCCCTGTGTGCAGGTGAGTTTAGGTTTATCACACAGTTTCTCTTATTTCATTGGCAGGGATTCTCAGTCCATTAAGTGGGTGAGACTTGGGACCTGCTAAGAGACAAACAAATCTTTTCCTTATCTGGCTGCTCCCACTTCTCTGGTTTTCCTGTCTTTCCATTAGGCAGTGACTATCCTAATGAAAAACAATCATTACGGACACAGAAACCTCCTATAATTATTCTGAAACTAGAAACGACAATGCTAATCTCTTTACAACAAGTGAGAGCCACCAAGAATGTAAAAAGTGTATATTTAGAAAGTTTATATGGGATGCACATTAATTTATTTTAACATGTAGCCTGAAACAAAATTAAAAAAGCAAAACAATACAATGTGTTCAAGGATGAGCACGTTAGCATGCAATGATGACAGTGATTAGATTCATGGGCAGCTTCTGAAAATGATTTAACCATATAAAGAATAACTGACTGCTGGAGCACTAAGCAAAGACCTCAAAGGCAGAAGAAGTATTTTCTGGAGGACACAGTGGAATCCTCTCAGAGGAATGGTTATTTAGTTTTCCATAACTCACACTGGGTTTAATCAGAGAATCCTCAGGTTAGATTACTCAAACTTTGAGGTAATTACTGTAAGGGCCACAGAGAGTCCATTTAGGAGATTAGAAAAAGCTACAGCTGTTGCAGAAACATTCATATTTAAAGGGCCACAAATGCACACAAAAGGGAACAGATGTGTACTGTCAGGATTAGATTTCTCCTGTATGAAGTTCAAAGCATAATATTTATTGTTGTTGCCAGTCTGAACCCACAGTTTTGAAAAAACATTAGGTAGTATGTAAGATTGGCTCCATTTTATGTCCCCAGACATGAACTACCCCTTCCAAAGTAGGAAATACGTGTGAATCTCTTCCAACTTTGGAAACTAAGGACTAAGGTATAATTTGTGGATAAAGAATAAACTTTGAGTCTTATAATTTCTCAAACAGAAGGCAAAATGTGGCTCTTGAGTAATCAGACTGATTTTATACATCACACCATAAAAGGAGTCTCATTACTTGGCAGAAAAATATATATTTTTTCAATAAATTATACACAGAGATTAACAAAATGAACAAAAATATATGCTTTAATATCAAAACAAATCTCCAAGTTGTTCCTCCTCTGGGTTCCATAGACCCTAAGTGTCTCCCTTCCCCTCCCTTCCCCCCTTCCCTCCTTCCTTCCTTCCTTCCTTCCTTCCTTCCTTCCTTCCTTCCTTCCCTCCCTCCCTTCCTCCCTCCTTCTTTCCTTCTTTCAACATAAGTAACTAGGATCAAGATCCCTGCAGACCTTTCCCTCATTTTAGAATTCCATCTGGAAAACCTTGGTTTTTCCTCTTGTTCAGGAGCAGGGGCTCTGCCACATTAAGAAATCAGCCTTATTGCTTCTGACCGCAGGTGAAACTTCTAGATGTGAGGGCTCCTTGAGACTAGAGCCTTTGGGGAAGTTTTAAAGCCCTCAAATCACTGTTAAATACATCAAAGCATGGCTCCTTAAATGGGCCCTCTTGGTTGACACAATTACCCACGAGGATTTGATGATCCCTGAGGAGGGTCTGCTTTGTGTCTGTACCTCACATACTCCTCTCAATTGTAGAAAGGGGAGAATTAAGTTGTTTTCTACCTGCTTGTCTCGTGGATGAAAATTTGGCACCACAGATGTTTCAAACTGCTTGGGATCAGCTGTTCTATTTTTATGGCACAGGAAAATAAGGAGAAGTAGGTAGGATTTCTAGTCTTTTTCATGCGTCTGTGGATTTCTTTTCCTTACCACTTCCAATTACGTAAAATAGAGCTGGTGGGGCTAGGCCTGGAACTGGGGCGGGGGAAAAGTTCCCACAGGCCCGCCCTTCTCCAACATGCCTGCCCAGTGAGGGCCCTGCATGTCCCATGGCTCTTCCAATCCTCACGGCACTGTAAGTAGTGGTCACTCCAAGTGTCCTCTGAGAGGTCGTTAGAAACATGGAGTGAATCAGAAGTTGCACTTCTGTTAAAGTCCCCAGGTGACTGACATGCATACTGTTTCAGGGGTTCCAGTCTCCATAAAGAGGAGGCCGAATTTGTGAAACACGTGGTTATCCAATTTAAAGTTTGGTGGGATTTCACATTTATAGAGATAGATCCATGATTTTCCTTTTCAGGAATCAGGGGAAATAGCATTTAATAAATTATAAATTAGGGAAAGCAAATACCAGAAATAATGTCTATTTTCTATATGGTTAGCTGGTAAATTTGGTTCATAAAATGGAAAAATCCAAACGCTAAGATTTGTGAATATAATTTCAACTTTTTTGGGATAGGTTTTTCTCTTTACACACATCCAACAAAATAATAAAAGTAAGCTAACATTTTATGTGTGCTTGCTATGTGTCAGGTACCTGTGTCTGATCACTTTCCATTTTACCTTCAGAATAACTACGAGGTAGTAATATTATACTCACTTTTTAATATAAAGATGCTAAGGCACGAAGAGGTTAAACAACTTGCCTAAGGTCATGCAGTGAATAGATGGCAACATCAAGCTCTAAGCCCAAGTTGCTGTAGCTGACCACTTTATACCTCTACTTCTTTATGGGAAGCCAACACCCAGTGACGTAGATGATAATTACAGGCAAAAGAACTAAATTTCTCACGCTCAAATATGTAGTCTGAGTTTGAAACCATGGAAACAAGGCTCAGAGAGGTTATTTGCTTTCTCAAAGGCACCCAGACAGGGAAGAGCCGGCATGGGTCTTTTGGTGATTGGTTTCATGTTCTTTTAGCTGAAAGCATATTTTTTTGGGGTACCTAGCAAGCATTTATTCCTCAATCTCAATAACGTTTCAAATTCTGACATTTTCACTCTCTACCTCAAAAACTAAAGCTGTTCTTCTGGGTAAAACTTTTTCTTCCAGTAAATTTGTTAAACCAGAGACAGCTATGTGTGGAGGGATTCTGTGCCCCAACCTGCTGCCGATGATTTTTAAAAAGGTTAATGTTTATGGTGGGCCCTGCCTCCAAATGGCCAAAAGACTTGGGAAGAACTTGCGAAGAGGACAAAACAAAAAACAATCACGGTATTGAATTCCTGGTTTGCTTTTCTGCTGCACATCTAGAAGGTTAAAAGGTCAGCAAATCATTTAGAACTGACAGGAGGGTAATTTCCTTTTGTGCTTAGGACAATGAGAGCTGAGTAGGCCCTTAGAAGAGGGCCTACTACGTGCCAGACAGGGTACACACTGTGTTTTACTGGCTCACTACTATACTGGGAGGGAGGCGCTGTTATTACCTCCATTTCACAGATAAGAAAACCTTGGCTAAGACAACTGAAGATGCCACTCAAAGTTACAAAGAGTAACAAAAGCTGCTTTCCTGACCCCTCTGCTGCACTGTGCAGGGGAGACACCTGCAGCCCAGAGTGAGGCATTTGTCACAGTCCCCCGTTTTAGGGGCACCTATGCCCAGAACCCTCCTTCAACTGGGTCAGAGACTGATGACAAATGAGCATTTTCTGTAACATGAGCTGCCCCCAGCAGGAATAGTGCTTTGAAATAAGTCCCTCTATTTCCTCAGGAAACACCACTTCAGGAAGCAAAAAGCTTTTCTCTGAAGAAAGTGGAGTAAAGGGCCTATTTCTTTAGGTATGTACTAAAACTATTTTGTCTGGATTAACAGGCTTGTCTGATCTCGATAGACGTTGATGAGAACATTGCTGCTTATGGATTTGAAAGGCATGATTTTTTTTTTAAAAAGTCGTAGCTTAAAGTACAAACATTTCTAGCTGTATGTAATTCTGGCCTGAAATATTTTTTGAACAGTTAAATAGTAACCAAATGAAGAAAAAACCCCGTGCTGCTAGTGATTACCTTGTTTGTTCTGGTTCATGTCTGCAGATGACAGCTTCTGCCGAAATGGCATCGTCCGCATGCTCTCCAACCTCACTGTTTCCCTCCCGCACTTTCATTGCTATGTTTATTTAGGCTGACTTGGTAAATTAAGTCGCAGGTGTAGCAAACTGATCCAAGCTTGTGACATGGAGCAGAGAGGACAGTTTGCTTTCTGGGAGGCCTATCTGCCACCACCTCAATTCTAGGGATACACTTGCCTAGCTGGATGAGAAACTAGAGAAGGAGAGCCTGCTGAAGTGCAGTTGCCACTCTAGAAGAAGATCCCTCATGTTCCTGCAGGTAACCTGCACCAGAGGGTTAGTTCATGGCACTGTACATTACCTCAAAAAGAAATTCAGAGACTTCAGTTACTACCCACATGCTGAGGCTGTCCCCAGGAAGATCATCCTCACCCAATGTTTTTCTCATCTCCCTGGGGACAGTTGGTAATGTTTGGAGACATTTTTGGTTGTCCTTACTTTCGGGGTGTTGCTGTGCTACTGGTACCTAGTAGCTACAGGCCAGGGAAGTTGAGAAAACCTGCAGTAGGGAAAACTGTGGCATGAGTGGGTTCTCGTGGTTCTGATTCAAAATGCTCTTTATCTGACTCCAGACTGCCTAGCACTGGAGTTCCTTGTCTATCCTGCTATCATTTTCTCCCCACCAATCAGTGTGACTGATTTCTGGAGGGAAAGTCTGAATTAATATGCACAGGGGTATGAATAACTGATGGATTCAGTGCTAGCAGGAACACTGCTATTTAAGTGACTTACTAATGTAATCGAAAGTCAGCTATGATCAATGGATTTTTTAGCAAGGGTGCCATAATAACATGGACATCTATTTTTGGTAGATAGGAAAGATGGTGGAATTTATAAAGCGTTGCTCATTTTGTAAAGTCATAAAAGTCACACTATATCTAAGCACATCTATAATGTGCCAGTAGACGATAACCATGAGTGCTTTTTTCTTATGAGCAATGATTTGCAGTTGCTATTGATCACAGTTGCTTTCCAGCAAGGAAAGAAACACTGTAGGAAACTTCCTGTGCCCTCAACAAAACTTATTTTTATTTCCCTTCATTGCTAATATTGACTCGTAGGTTTTGAATGATGGGGCCCATTTGTTAGGTGTCTGAAATGTCCTGTCACTGTACATTTCAGGCTGCCCTCTCTCTGGCCTTCTGTGGACCTACTTTTGAGTGACATGCTAAGTAGGCTTTTCTCTAAAGCAACTGAAGCACACAAAGCTTGAGCAAAATAATTTTGCTTGAACAGAGTAATTTCTTCTCATTTTAAGGTTTAGACATGGAAAGTTTTATGCTTCTTTATGCCAGTTTATGATGGTACAAAACAAAGGAACCCTATGCTGGACAGCTAATACTGGGGTGACTATGAGTCACTTCATCTTGTTCTCCAGACTTTTTTTTTTTTACCATCAGCTAGGGACATCTATGGCAAACTCATATGCAGAAATATCCCATGCTGGTTTCAGAGGCAAATTAACTAGCTCAATTCATCCTGGCCCAACGGACCCTGAATAATATAATTCAGACCCTAGTTGGGGCTAAAAGGGACCTTGGGGTCACACAGGTTCAACTGCCTTACTTAAAGAAAAGGAATCTGAGGTCCAAGAAGGAGGCATCATTTGATTAAGGTAAGGCTACTTGGACAGGTACAAGGAAAACCAAGGCCCCCTGATAAGTGCGCTGACTCCTAATACATTGTTCTGCCAGCAATCTCCCTCATAGTGCGGGGAGAGCTGAGCACAGGATGGGGTGAAACTGGGTGAAGGCAGATAACCCTTACCAGGATGACTTTCTTATTTCCGGAACTAGCAGTTCCTGTTTTCTGTATTTCTAATTGATCCTCAAGCGGCTGATGGTTTAGGATCAAATAATATTGGGCTGGGAAGTTCAGATGATTCCTTGTGCCAGAATAACTGTTCTTTCTAGATCAGTGTGTTCCTGGGAAGTGGTAAACAATGGCATTCTGTAAGGGGGCACCCAGCCCTGGCACTCTGTCGTGATACGGACACTGGGAGTAGAGGACAGTCTTGAAATGTTTTAAGAGTGGCAAGTAGACTCTTAGATGGTGAGACGCAGAGAGACAGACAGACCGATTAGGAAGTGTGTCCATTGAAATTATCAGTGGACTGAGTTAAGCTGTCTCAGACACAGGAACCTTGTACTCTAGCCAGTTTAAACTGTGTCCTTTTGACCAATGCATGTGAGATCAAAGGCCTTTATTCAACTGACTTGGGGCACATGGAAAATTCTTGTGAAAGGTTCAGGCTTGACAGAGACAGGAAGCAAAGAAAATTCTTAATCTTGGAAATCTGGAATCTTACCCAGGCTTCTGTTGAACACGCTCTGCACTGCTTTATTTGCAAAGGAGAGAAAAGCTATGATGGATACAAGCGCCTCGTCTGAAAACATGGATTCGCCTATCTTAGACCTGGTCAATATTCCCAAATTCCCCTAAGAGAAGAGGCTGGACAAGGACCACACACAAAAGGAACTTGAGAGCATCCTTGTCTGGAAAGGAAGAAACAATAAATCAGATGACTGTGGAGGGCTGCCAGCGGCAAAGGTTCCCAGAAAGTTTAGTCATAGACTTTCAGTGGTGTCTTCTGCACAAACAACCAAAAGGGATCTTTAAAATTAATGGATAATTCTCTAGGATCAGGCCTGGAAAACAGAACTGAAAGATCCATTTCTGAATCAGATTGTGATATTTTCTTCTTGGACTGTGAAGTGGGTTGTTCGGGAAAGCTGATGGCATCTGGGTAACAAATGTCTTCCCCACTGTGTACAAAGAAAGATAACAAGACAGCTGCATTTGTTCTCTAAGCTTTTCTGGCAGGAGAGATACATGTGACCTGCAGAACTCATGGTGGTAGATTACAATAATGGCATCTATCATTTATTTTTTGAGGTTCACATTGTTCCAGACATGTACTGAGCATATTTCATTATTTCATTTCACTCTCACACTAATACTGATATAAATAACAGTCAGTTCCATTTCACAGATGAAGAAACTGAGTATTAAGGGAAACCAAGTTGCTCTGGTCACAGCTGAAGAGTTAGAGTCATGCTAGAGCCTTTATGGATTTGTCTCCAAGCCTTCAGAGCCTTACTGACTCTGTCACATTCAGGGGCTTGAGACATAAAAAATGGCTAGTGCAGGGCTAACCAGAGTCAAGATGGTACATACTTTCCTGGTGTGATGACATAGTATCACTATTTGCTCCCTGTCAATTTTATTCTACATTTAAAATAAAAAGATAAAAGGGAATAGAGAGAAGACGGAGCTTCACTGAAAGAATGAAGGAAGAGAATACAACATAGGAAGACAATCAAAACAAGTATGAAAGTCCTCCTTCCTGTTTGGAAATCACAGGAAGTAATAAAACAAGAGCTAAGAGACAAGAAGGAGCTGAGGAGGGTAGGAGGTGAGGCCTTCTGGGAGAGGCCCTCAGACAGAAGACAGACGGAGCCAGGAATATTGTTCTCTTCTTTCTCTTGGGAGCCTTGGATGCTCTTCCCTACCCACCAGGAATCAAGAGGGGTCACTGCAGCTCTCCGCGAGCCTCTCACCATCTCCGAAGGCCTCCTCTGCTGGTTTGTGAAGCAGGATTATCAACGGACAGGGCACCTGCCTTGAAGAGGGCTCTCTACTTTGATGTTGCTCTGCGACTGAACAAGTATTTGTTTGCAGCTCAAATTAAGTTTTAAACCTATGTAAGTTAAACATCCAACTTCAAACAACGAGAACGACTGACACAGTTCCCACTTGACCTATGCATCTTAGAGGTACACTGTTATTCACCAGTTTATTCCAGGTTGAATTTCTAGGAATAAACCTATCTTCATAGGCTAGCTGGACAGGAAGGAAAAGGAAAAAGCAAATCTGTTTTGAGCCGCATTTGGAAGCTCCCCCCACACTCTCATGTTTTCAGAGGTGGGGCTTTTGGAAGTTGATCGGCTCATGGAGGTACTGTGCTTATTGATGGATTCATCCACTGGTGATTTCAGCATCTGAATGTGCCATTAGGGGGTGGGGCATGGTTGGCAGAGATAGATCACTTGAAGGGTGACCAGGAAGGGTGTATCTCCCTCCCCGAATCCTCCCCTTTTCCCTCCACTTCCTGGCTGCCAGAACCTGAGCAACTTTTCTCCAGCAGACTCTTCTACCATGTCATTTCTGACTTGGAGCTGGCTAATCATGTACTGAAAATGTGAGCCAAAGTAAATCTTGTGGTTTTTTGCTTTGTTTTGTTTTGTTTTTTTCTGGTACTGGGAATCGAACTCATGACCTTGTGCTTGCCAGGCAGGCGCTGTGCCGCTGAGCTAAATCCCCAGCCCCCAAAGTAAATCTTTTCCAAGGTATGGTTGAAGGTATTTTGTCCCAGCAATGAGAAAGTGGCTAAGAGAAAATGCTATCCAAATTCAGGAGGTGCAAAAGCACTGACATTTATTGAGTGTCCGCTGGTGATAACAACTGGACACACCTCAGGGGCTCAGGCTCTGTGGCTTTTGTCCAATCTCTACTCTTCCCCGAGAGTGAACTGTGGGATTTGATACATACAAGGCACTCAATAAATGTTTACTGAGGGATTTAAGTAGATTCTTACCACAAGTCTAGGATGCTCTGTGTTCCCACTTTACAACCAGGAAATTGAGATGCTGAGAGCTTAAGCACCTTGCTCAAAGTCACCAAGTTAGTAAGTGGCAAACGGTGGATTTAAACACAAACATACATGACTCCAGAGTCCAAGTTGTCTTCATGATGTCATGCTAACTCTAGAAGTGACTCTAGATATCAGTTCTAGTTCTTTTCTAAAGGTGGGAAAAAATAGAAAACCAAGTGGATACTGGCTGGAGGCAGGTCAGATGACTGAAATAGATACTTAAACAAAAAAGATCACTTCATTATAAAGACAAGCACCTCCTGAACTCACAGGCTCCCACAGTATTAGCATACATTTGTACAGCTCCCGTAACAGAGGTTCATAACCAAAATCTCTGCACTCTGTGCTTACTGGCACACTGGACTGGATTTCTCATCCTCCCTGGTAGTGGGATATGGTCACGTGACCAAGATCTAGCCAACAGAATGAATGAAAGGAAGCACTGGGCTGGCCTATAAAACACCCCTTATGTGTTTCCTTATTTTTTCTCCCTTCCATTGAGTGGAGAAAATTCTGAAGTCCATAACATGGATGGGGATGTAAAGAAGGAAGGAGCCTGGGTCCCTGAGGGATTTGACAAGTGTCATGTGCCAACTAAGAACACGGGGCTCAGGTCTTATGACTTATAAATAAAATTCTGATGTATGAAGTTACTAAGATTTGGGAATATCTTCTTTCTGGAATTGTGCTGGAGAATATTATTTTTCTAATATATGCTATTGATTCCAAATAATTTTCTATTATTCAGTATTTTACAAATCTGATCAGAGTCACTGTACATTTAAGAAGTGTGAAGTATCACCTTTCAGAGCAACAAAAGCATCTGTGTGGGGTGTGGGTATGTGACCAAACACATGTTACTTTAAATTTGTTAGCTTAGATTTTCTGTCAAAATTTCAAGATTGGTCTCTAAGATTCCCTCCAATTCTAAACTTCTACAAGTCTTCTCAGAAGTTGCAAAGATATGTGCTGATGTGTTTCTAGACTGTGATCTCTTGAGTGTGACTTCCTGAAAGGTAAGGATGAGTTTTTGGTCATGTTTATATGCCCAGTAGCCAATTTCTTAGTTGCTTAAAAAGTGTACAGTTTAATTAGAATTTTCTGTTGAAAAACTCAAAGAATTTATGTTTTGATTTATGTCAATAACTTCCTGAGCTAATTTGGAGCACGGTATCAAATGATTGAAATTCTCATGAATATTTTCATTATGTACTACTGAGTATGACAGGGTATTTTATATTCATTTACATAGACTTAATCTTTGATTTTATAATAACACTGAAAGACTTTTTTGATTAAAGGTAATGCCAAAGTAATTGGTATTCTGATGGCTTCATTTATAGTTCATTTAGCTAAATGATATAGGAGTATAACTCCTACTTAGAGTTGAAAAAATTGGGTATAAGAATATTTAGAATTTCTCATTCCAGTGGCTCTTAGGGGCCATAACAGCAGTACTGGTGGAAACCATGAGAAATTTACAAAATTTGAAGGAGACCAAGGGAAACTGTACTATAATGTGAAGAAACCTGTGCCATTTTCATAAAAATAAAATCCTATGCTTTCCGGTTTTTGAAAAGAATACAGAAATTTTCCTATTTATCTATGCAGTATGGGAATATTATTGGTTATTTCATCTTGTACATGCATCAAAAATATCAGATTAGTAACTAAATCTATCACTGCTTACTAAAAATAGGTTAGTGAATTCTAATTCTTAGTAAATGTGGTTTGGAAGATAAAATGTTTAAAAGCACAGTGTTCAAGGGAATTGAAAGCAGAGGGCGAGGTCAGCAGAACAATATTAGGAAGCACAATTTGACACTGGACAAAATAAAATAGAGTATGAGAAATTAGTGATTTTATTAAGCCTCTTTTTCATTGATGGGCACTGGGAGATGTACATTTCTTCCAGTTTTCTGCAATCGCTTCCCACATGATGTGAAGACACCATGCTAAGTCTGACGTGCTAGGGAGTGCTGAGCACCCAGCAAAATACTGTGGATGATGGTACCTTTGCTTTGCCTGCCATTGAGACTGATGTCTGTAAAAAAATGGAGCAATAAGAATGCCAGTACCTATTATAAGATGTTTAATTTATCAGGCACTGCAGCAAGGAAAAGATTGTATTAAAAATTACTTCCGTTTGCACAAATTTTTTGCTCCAAGTCTTTTGTTAACTTATTGCATTAAAATATCTTTTCATAAAATAATATACAACAAAGGTACTTCTTGTTTCTTTTAGAAAAAGAAAAGGCCTTCTACTATATAAAGCATCCTTGCAGAAAGTCCTAACCAGGCTGCTACGTTTGAATGTGCCACAGAAGAGAAAACCTGAATTATGGGAAGGAGTTAAGCAAAGCTAAAGCATTTAAGCTTCCTGCAAAATACCCTTATTAAAAAATACAAATACCCAGGTACACCTGTTTTTTCCATTGTAGGAAAGCAGTTCTACTGATTGCCTCTCAACAATTAACAGTCGGCAAGGACCTACTCTGCATGTTATTGTGGCTAGTCTATGCTGTGCCCATGCCTCAGTCTTGGTGTGAGGCGATTTATAAAAATCTCACACTGTCACCCCAGTATCGTCAGAGAAAGGTTCATCATCTTCAGCACAGACATTTGTTTGTGATACTGGGGAGTGAACACAGGGCCTTTGTACTGAGCTGCATCCCCAGCCCTTTTGTGACAAAGTCTCACTAAACTGCTCAGGCTGGGTTCAAACTTTCCAATTTGTGATCCTTCTGCTTTAGCTTCCCAGAGTGCTAGGATTATGGCTCTGTGCTACCATGCCTGGCTCAGGCTGGGGACTTTTTAAAGCCCCCTAAAGAAGTCAGATGTGCAGCCCAGGCTGAGAATAACCCCAAAGGTATTATAAGCCAGAGGGCTGCATTAAGTAACAGAAGCTGTTTAATGTATTTAAAAAGTTTTTAAACTCCACAACAAAAGAACTACAGCACTAAAAACAACTCACTAAAAGAAGCATGGAACAGCCAGATGTGGTGGTACAAACCTGTAATCCCAGCACTCTAGGAGGCTGAGGCAGGGGGATTTCAAATTTGAGCTCAGATTGGGCAATTTAGTGATTCAGTGAGATCCAGCCTCAAAATAAAAGAAAATAAGATGGGCTGGGGTTGTAGCTCGTGGGAAGGGCCTAAGTTCAATCCCCAGTACCCCAAAACAAATAAAAACAAAAGCAGGAGCAGCACAGAACACCATTCTAAGCTCATGGTTAATAGACTCATAAAAGAATTTGTGAGAAAGAAACAAATTTCCTCCTGACTATTCCATTTCTTCCTTGAGCAATGCTGCCCTTGTAGTTCTGCCCTGGAGGGCTTTTTTGATTCTTTGAATTGAAGAGTTTACTCCCTTGATGGGCCATTTAGATAAGTGAAGATGCTGAATCCACTGGGCAAAGGGCTAGTTTCAGGAACAGTGTGGTTGTCATGCAAGGGTGAAAGTAACACAATCAATGAAAGGAAAGCATCAGTAATTACATTTCAATTTGTGATCCTTGGCCATTTTAGGCCTGGATTATGGAGTGGATAGTTTAGATGGGTATTGTAGATACTCAGAGGCTCAAACTAATACTTCTTAAAACATGGCCAGTGTGTGTTGTGGGGGCGTGGGCCACTCTAGATCAGTGGTTCTCAACTGCTGTGTATATCAGAATTGCCTGGGAAGCTACTTAAGTACACACAGGCCCTGGCACTTGGCATTATATAAGAGTTGCCTTTTGTTTTTTAAACACATTACCCAGGGATTCTGATACCTCTCACCAAGTTTGAGAACAACTCTTCTTAGCGCTGGATGCACATTAGAATCATATGAGGAGTTAAAAAACCAAAAATGCCAGTGGCTGCACCTTGGACCTTTAGACTGGAAGCTCTAGGGATGGGCACAAACTTCAGTACTTTTGAATTGCTTGCCAAGTGACTATAATGGATTGCCAGAGTTGAGAACCATGGTGTTTAAATCATGGCGCTCAGACTGGGTTAGAATTAGCTGGAGAATTTTAACAGAATCTTGAGTCTCAGGTCTCACCTAGAGATTCTGACTGAACTGGTCTGGGGTGTCATGGACATCAGCCTTTAAAAATCTCCCAGGGTAATTCTAAGCCAAGTTGGAGCAGGGCAAAGTGAGGTGTTCCGAAAATGAGATGGGTGTGCTGCAATAAGCTGAAGGATGACTGAGTAATGAATGTGCCTCAGGGGTTCAGTATGCACAGCAGCATGATTAAGAAATTCAGTTAAGGGCAAAAAAGAAGCCATAATCAATATTTGAAGTCATTTAATTCATAGTTTCCTAAGATTTAGGAATTGATGGTTTAACAACTCAACAGTTCACTGGGGTGAACTGGAACATGACTTCACCATGTTGGCCTTTACCAGCCAACAAACTGTGAAGCTTAGAGAAAATGGCTCTTGATTCAGTTCTAGCACCTGGAGAAGAAGTCCATCTGCACTCCGCAGGCTGAGGGAGTTGGAGCCCACACTGGTTTCCTCTTTACAGCACAGTCAAATTCCAGCGTGAGAATGTCATCATAGCCAAGACTTGAAAGAAAAGTAAAGATTGATAAAATAGGAGCCTGGAAATTTTCAGTTGGGGATGGTGGCGGGTGGTGGTGGCGTATAAAAATAACTCTTGGCTCACTGCAAACCAAATAATGCCATAAATTCATTATGAACTAAATTCTTGTTGGGAAAATTATTTTTAATTCTTTTGAAAGACCTTGCATCTACATACGTAGAGCTGCTCTGCTCTTTGATGGCATCTGGGAGCACAGACAGGAAGATACAATCTGACATAACAGAACCCTGTTGTGATACAGTTGTTATTTGTGAGTGTTAGGAGAACTCAAGTAAAGATAGGCCAGGCCATTCTTGATTACCACAGACTTGGAGGCTGAGATGAGTGTATCATTGGAGATGTACCCAGTGGGGTAGTCATAGTAGGGGTGGTAATCTTACCGGAGGGGTGGTGATGATAACAAAGGTGAAGATGATGGAAAGATGGTGTTGGGGTGGGATGAAGGGATGGTGAGGGTAGGGATGGGGGAAGAGAAGAAGCTCAACGTTGTGAAAGGTGGCTTCTAGGAAGAATGGAGGACTTGAAAATTCTTTTTCTTCACTCTCCTTCTCTCATATTTCATTCTCCATAAACTTCTATCTCTTTGATATTTTCCACTTCCTGATCACTTAGCTGCAGCTCAAGGCTGGAAACTGAAGTTATGTTGTAAGCAACTGTCTATGAGACTCCAGGAGTTTGAGAGAAGGTTTTCACTGGCTCGACTAGAGTTGGTGGGGTTTTGTTAATGTGGTGTTTTTCAGAAAGCACCTACTTTTCTGGAGGAAGTTTCTCCTCCAGCAGATCAGGAAGTTCAAGAGAGGAGGGGTTGGAGAAGGACAATCAGAGTATAGAAGGGCTGGTCCTGACCAGCAGACTCTATGGCAAAGCTGGCTGTTCTTGTATGACGGATTACTGTTTCTTTTGTTTACTCAGGAAAACGAACCATTTGTTTTTGTTTTGAATAAAAGCTGATGTGGTAATTGCATCAAAATGCTCTTTTTTTGTGGTTTCTTGATTTTCCCCTTGGTATGGTGGAAACTGGAGAAAACCGTGAGCTAAGGCGCTGGTCTCTTTTTTTCTTAGACTGGGTGGATACCATGGAGGGATT
Source organism: Chinchilla lanigera (assembly GCF_000276665.1). NCBI lineage: Eukaryota > Metazoa > Chordata > Mammalia > Rodentia > Chinchillidae > Chinchilla > Chinchilla lanigera. The sequence goes on from NW_004955430.1 coordinate 16,083,758, forward strand.
TTCACTCTCTTCTACCAATTTGTGTATGACAGGGAAAATATGTGAAGTAATCAACATTTATAGTTTTTTCCTCCCTTGTTTTCCAAGGTGAGCTCTCAAGAAAGATCTGTTTATTCTTCAGAGAGGGGCTTTATGAGGAGATACAAATGGGGGAGGTGGAGCAAAGGGGCCCCAATTCTCAAAGCAAGTGAACAGGTAGACTTAAGGGGTGTAGACAGGGAGAAGGAGGGGAGGCAGTGTGTGCCACAGGGGACACACCAGATTATATGCCTGTGGAAGAGAGGGAGAGGAGAACATGAGGTTTAAGCAGTTACTCTGAGGAGCTGGTCTGAAGATGAATTGAAGACATTCTGTGGGATGTGTGTGGAAGAGTCTCCCTTTGGCCCTCCAGGAATTTCAGGGGGAGCCTGACATTTCCTTTCAAGTCTACCTGTAGTGAGATTTTAATTTCATTTAGAAGTGATACCAGGTGGGAGAGGGAGCCAAAACGCTTCTGCCACCACCCCTTCACATAGTTAAATACCCAAGCAATAAAATCTAAGTTCCTTTGTAATTGGCTCAAGAAACAGTGGAACTAGCTAGTTGGGCAAGTTAGTATTTTTCTTTCTGCAAAACTATTTGTGGCAATGTTTGTAATGTGTATAGTTGGCTCTGCAAAATCCAAGGCCACATTTTATTTTTGGTCACAACTGGGGAAACAGGAATCCAGAGGAAAGTGAAATAAACCTCCAGATGCTTTGTAGAGTAATTGCGCCAGGAGTGTATAAATCAGTCTAAAGCCTCCCTGCTCTGGAGCACGTGGGAGAGAAAGCAGAGCGGCACGCTGGCGCTCAGTACTGCCAGCCTCCCTTGGCCTCTGCTCTTCCTTCCTTTTGAAAGGGTGACCAGGCAGAAGACCAGGGGTGCGGCTGTGCTGCTGTTGGGAGGCAGAACAGAAGGATCCCATCACTGTCAGCTTTCCCCTCCTCTCTCTTGATGGCCAGAGTGCAGTTACGTTGGGTAGATGGTTGGTGAACAAAAGGTATTACAAGAGGGTATGGTTGAGACAATTTGTGTGTCTAATTAAAAAAGGCCTATATGTAGAAATAAAGGTATGTATAGAAAGAGACCTGTGAACTCAGTTCCTTCACACTTAGCAGGAGCAACTTCCAAGCTTGACAATAAGAAATGATAAAATTATACCCAATAGAACTCACTGTCTATTAACTAGAAACTTTTGTATGTCCCCAAGTGCTGTAGCATCATGCTTAGAACTTATTTGTAAATGGTTCAAATAGAAATTAGACAGAGATAGAAAGGAAAGCAAATGTGACAAAATGTTACTATTTAAAGACTCTGTGTAAAGTATAGCTGGAAACTCACTGCATTAATCTTGTAGCTTTTCTGTGTAAAGTTATGTGAAAGAAGATTAAATATTGCCATAAACAAATAGGGACATGTAATAAATTGTGAAAATATTTGTGACATTTATGATAGACAGTGGATTAATTCCTTAATACAAAAATCATAAGACAAACACAATAGAAAGGTTGAACAGGTAAGTTACAGAAAATAAAGCTTTTGCAACCAGTTGGCATATGTCTGCACACATGAGCATGTGTGCATATGCACTGTATAGTAAAATGTATTCTTAGTAAGAAAAATGTGAAATTTGGAAGAGCAGTGTAAATGCTTACCTAATACATTGCCTCCTCAAAAACAAATGGGCTAATCATCAAAAATCACTGGTTGGAGGGAATATTATAGAGGCTGCATTGCTGGTGAGTGTCTCAATTGGTCCAATACTCTGTTTATAATTTAACAAAGGAAAGAAAATTTTTGTGGTGCTGGAAATTGAACCCACGGCCCTGGCATTAAACAGAATCACCAGTTCTTTAAAAAAAGGTTTTTTTTTTCTTCTTTTTTTTGAGACAGAGTTTCGCTATGACACTAAATTGCTTAGCTTGGGCTCAAACTTGTGACCATCCTGCTTCAGCCTCCCAGAGTGCTGGGATTACAGGTGTGTGCCTCCACCTTTTCTTTCTGACAAAAGAAAAGATTTTGAAAAGATGTTCGGTTTCTTTGATTTAGCACTTTCTTTGACTTAGAATTTATTTTGAAGAAATAGGTGTAAAATCATGTACAAGGCAATTAATTATAAAATAGTCCTATCATTTTCAGCAAATACATATATATTCATATATTATCATATATTATTTATAATAATGCTCATCATATATTATTTATAATAACATTATGTTAATGACCTAGGGATCAAGGATAATATCACTGTATGATAGATTACTAAGTAACCATGAGTAAAATTCTTTTGTGTGAGAGTGTTCATTGATAATGAACAACATTAACAATGTGTACACTGCTAACATTATTGTTACAGTTTAGATCTGCAACACCCCCCAGAAGTCTCATGTGTTTGGAAAGGGATTGGGTAATGGGGATGTTATATTCATCAGTGGATTCATCCATTAGTGAGTTCAGTAACTTAATATGCTGTTAGGAGGTGAGGCCTGGTTGGAGGTGGGTAACTAGGGGAATGACCTGGAAGGGTATCCCCCATCTTCCTCTCAGTGCTTTTGGGTTGCTATGTGGTGAGCACTTTTCCTCCACCATGCCTGCCTGCCTGTCCCTTCTGCCCTAAAGACTGCCACCCACAGACCGAATCCTCCAAAACCATGAGCCTGTAAGTTGTGATGTCAGGTATTTTGTTCCGGTGACAGCTAAGTGACAAATACAGGTATTTTTCAGGGGTATCATTATTTTGCTCGTACTGTGAACATATATTATATGGAGGAGGTTTAGGACACAAGTACCACTGTGGATGTATTTCTGAAGGAATGAAATAGCTTCTCAGGAGCAGCTGAAAAGCCTAAGGAACACTTCAAGATCCATCCTGGAAAAGCACATGGGCTTTAAGGTAAAATACTGAGTTTTTCCAACTTCAGCATTTTGATTGTGAAAATGTGTTCAGCGGGAGAGTCTCAAATCATAAAATACTTTGCTTCAGGGCTCCTTTTTCTTTATACTCAACCATCCATGTAAATATGTCTCACTTTATGAAAATGTGATTTATAATCTTGAAAGTGAATGAAGAGACGGACTAGTGTTGTTTTCTTATTTAATTCATAAGGAACAGGAAATTTAGAGAGACTGACTCCTTGGTTAATATTATTAATACATAAAAATTTCTGTAAATAATGAAAAATAGACAAAGATCTAAAGGGCAAATGGAAAATAAATATGAACAGCAAGTTACAGATAAAATCAGAATGGCCACTGAACACGTACAAAACACTCAGAAGTAATAAAAGTGTAAATAAACCTATGACATTCTTAATTTTGCATAACAAATGACTCCCTAACAAAGTAAGCAAACACAAAACAGTTCAAAGATCATACAGTGGAAAACACTGAGGCAATAGCTGAAATCTCTGAGAATCCCTGCAAACAGCCCTGCCTGGTTCTTGCAATGATAATGCTTAGATAAAGAGAGAAGAAAAGTACTGCAGGAAGGAAGTTAAATGAACAAGCAGGTTGTGAGGGAGAAATGCAAGTCAGATCACTGAATGAGGGGTGTATTATTTACATTAAAGGTTCCTGACAGTGCGGCTCTAAATGACTGGGGGCCTAGTTTCAATGAACACAATAAGTATTTGACCAACGTTATGCCATACCCTAATTTTATAAAGCTAGGTTCCATGTGGATATAACAGATCCTTGCTTCTGCCTCCTTGGCTGTTGTTAAAGGACTATGAGTTCTTAGTTTTCCTTTTCAAATAAGATCAAAAGCCTCTAACTTTATTATTAAAATTTTTAGGTATTCATAGCTTACAATAAATTTCCTTGTGCTGTGAATCATGGTGCTCTTCCAAATACAGCTCATTATAATGTCATAAATGGCAGCAGAATTCCCCTCAGATTACCTAGGAAGTGGTGCTTAATTCCACACTATTAAAATATCATAATTATTTTCTTCTTGTCCTCTTTAAGAATCAGTATATTTCAATGAGTAATTTCATACAGTCCTAATTTCAGATTAGATGGGGTAAAGCAGTGAGAGAATGCTGGCAAGGTGATATTAAATAACCCCAGAAAATAAAGTTTTCCATTCGAATAAATCAAAATACATAAATTTAATAAGCATTGCAGCCAAAAAAGCTATACCCAAAAACTGTGTGTCCTTTATCTGAGACTGCTGGTTTGCTTGTTTTTAGGGAAACAGATTCAGTGTTCTTAACTCTTGCTCATTTAAAAAGGTTTTTCTTTATATATGGTTAATTGATCTCCTGTATTACACAACAGTAATTGTATCTATTAAGCTTTTCAAACAAAAAAACTATGCACATTTGGCTTTAAAATTATGGCCTTAGAGCAAGCACTTAGTTCCAATGGCTTATAACTTTATTGCGGTCTCTGTAGGTTTCTTAAAATAAATGTAGCCTGAGCCCACAGTGAATGAGAAGGAAAGTAATACTGCTTTACATCATGTACAAACAAGGGTAACTAAAGTAATATTTTCTTCTCTGAGCCTATTCACATATGGTGAGCACATATACATATGGAGTAACTTTCTTTTGAACATAGGACTAGGATTAATTTCTACACTATGAAAGAATGCTGGAAGTAAGTATTCCTTCCGCCATTACAAGGTAGCTAGGCTTCCAGCTCAGCCAGAAAGGAAAGTACCCATCTCTGCAAGTTGGACTCAAAAGCTGGCTTAGGCTACCACTGTCCAGAAGTGAGCCTCATTCTGCTTTGAGCTGATTCAGCTTCAGGGATTCTGCCCAATATTGGGATGGCCTGGAACTAGAAGACACCCCCCGCCCCTGTCCCAGGACCATCTGCAGGTTTGTCTGCTGCCTGTTTTGTAAATAAATGTTTACTAAAACATAAGCAAGCCCATTTGTTTACATACAGCCTATGGACTTTCAAGCTGCAACAGCAGAACTGGCCAGATGTGACAGACAGCTTATGGGTTATGAAGCCAGAAAGAGGTATTCACTGGTCCTCCACAATCAATAAAATATTGCCAACCCCTGATCTGAAGGGACCCAGGATGGATGCTCAGTACTGTACTACATTTAGAACAGCCCTCCCCAGCAAGCACAAATCATTTTATTACCCAGTTTTATACCAGAGTTTGCCATTTCTGTGTTTCAGGAGGTTATGTTCTGAAATCTGTACCTTTGGGAGTGTTTATGGGTGCAGAGTACCTGTATAGAGTGACCCTGGTGTGGTACTTTCTTTTTTGGCACCAGGAATCAAACTCAGGACCTTGTACTTGCCAGGCAGGCGCTGTGCTGCTGAGCCATATCCTCGACCCTCTGGTGTGGTACTTGATCTTACCCTGTCCTTTTCTAAGAGGAGAACACTTTCTCTTGGTTTTGCAGTATCACTACTTGCTCACATGGTAGTGTTTTCCCAAACTGAAGCCCTCACTCTGTCGGACAGGAATTCCCATTCACTATCAGCATAAACATGGACACTATTGCCAAGGTTGAGCCACATCAATTTTCCACTGAGTGAGCAGGTTTATGACACAGAAGATTTAAGAGGGGAAGGGTTGACCTTGTTAATGGAATAAAACTAGGAGTGGGTAGGTTTTGGTATTTGCTAACGTGCAATAAAATGAGGAAAAGATGAGGTGTGAGTCTGAGGTCCTCATTTCTTACAGATGTGAATCATTCTGCTTTCCCAAGGTACTCTATCTTTTTGGTACATCAGGAGCTCAAGTGTGGGTAGAGAAATAGGGCAATGCTGCTGGGAGAGGAAATATTCTGGCTATTGGGAATCTTCCAAACTTTCAGAAGACAGAGCGACAACTTTCAGTTGCTTTTAGTTTTTCTCATCTACTAGAGAACAGGTTTTTAGATAAACTCCTGCACATTTGGCTCATCTCAGAGAGTGAGATGACACACACATTATCAAAAGACAGGGTGCATCCATGACACGCAGGGGTTTATGGGTATCTGCCATGCTGCCATAGTAACAAAAAGGATGGTCATGGGCTTGGTGCTTGGGTGGCAGATGTACAGCAGGGTGATAAACTGACAGCTGGGTTAAGTCCAGGCAGCAAACAAGATTAGACAGGCTCATGAGTCTTGAAATACTTTTTTCTTTCTCCAGTTTTAAATTTTCATTAATATATCTGCATTACTTAAAGATTACATTCCATGTGGGGAGCCATGTACAAAACACATCTCGAGTCTTTGTTTCACCTCCTTTTTCTCTCCTCTCTGCCCCATCTTTCCATCCTGTGGTCCCTTTTCCCATTTGAACACAATCCATTTTCCTACTTCCTATTATCTTTTTTTTTTCATCAGCTGTGTATCTATTTCATTTGACATTATGGTCTCAGGATACATCCATTTTTCTACAGATGACCCAAGATTTTGCTTCTTTATGGCAGAGTAGTATTTCATTGTGTATGAATACCACATTTTCTTCACCCATATTAACTGCAAACATGGAAAAATTGAGGTATTTCACTTAAAATCTGGATTTATAACTTCTCTAAATTTCAAAATATGTGAGCACAGATGGCCTGTGTCTGTCTGTGATTGCCTAGAGTGGAGGATGGTTTCTTTTTAGAGGGAAATTGAGTTCTCCAGTTGGTTTTTACCCACACACAAACATTTTATCCATTGGTGTCATCTGCTTGATCCCTAGGGCCTTGCAGTGTGCACGCCTGCTCTAAGGGCTTTACTTTTAAGCATTTGTGCTATTACAACCTTATATTCTGTTGTTTTGTCTTGTTTTGTTTTTGAGACAGTGTGTCACCATGGAGTGCGGGCCGGCCTTGAACTTGCCATGTAGCCCACACTGGCCCTAAACTTTTGATCCTCCTCTCTCAGCCTCCCCAGGCTGGGATTCTAGCCTGTGTCACCATGTCCAGCTGTAAATTTTTATTCTCCCATGAGTCATTCTATCTCTCCTTTGATCTTTGCTAAGAGTTTTATAGCTCATATGTGCCATAGGTGAACTAATCATGTTCCATTCTGACTCTACCGCTCAGTGGAAGAAACAGCCCACTTCGCATCGACTCCATGGTTAGTCACTAAGGACAGGGAGCCATTTATGACAAGGATAAAAACTATCCTTTTGTTGAGAATTATCATTTCCTCTCCATTATTTCTCTGGTGGTGATGTATCTCATAACTCTTAAAGAAGATGAAGGACATTTTGTAGGGCTATATTCAAGGGCTTAACAATACTTGGTGTGGAAATAACTGCTGCTTAGACTCAGCTTACTCTTTAAGAACCCTATACTTCACTTTAGGTGGAACAAAAATGAAGACACATGAAGAAAATTAAGAAAATATATTAGATACCTGTCATACTGTTGGGAGTCATAGGTTAGTAATCATTCTGGATCCTTTTATTCACTGATATCTCCTACAAAGAGAAAATATAAGAAAAAGTAATATAGATTATGATTTGCATTTCTATAATGTTTTTCTTCCAAACAATATCATATGCATTACTAGCTTGACATTTGCTACTCTCAGATCTTGGGAAACAAGTATAAGTGGGCTTTGTGACACATGAAGTTCAAAAGACCTCTTAATTTTCATTTCAGGGTTTCTTCTATAAACTTGTTTTTAAAGTAGTGTTTTTCTCAGGGTCACATGTTTTTCCACCTCAGCTTTTTAAGAAAAAACATTTGCTGTTTTCCCCAAGACTGGCTAAGATGTATCAACATCTTCAATTTAGATCTTTGCTTTTCAAAGTGTGGTCTGTAGACCAGCAGTTTCAACAGCAGCGGATCGCTTGTCAAAAACAGAAAATCTGGGTCCTACCTTAATTCGGCTGCAATGAAAAAGATACAGGCAATTCATGTGTACTTGAAAGCCTTAGCCTGTTATACAGTGAATACTTCATCTGCTCATTTATGATTTCTGCAGGCAGGGCTGACCTTCTTTTAACATGAACAAGAAGGAGGCCCATGGGTGTCACTGACCAGAGGCACGCCAATGGGAAGGGACACAGATGGGCACAGACAGATGATGAACCCAGGTCTGAGTCCTTCAGCATATTCCTGGGGGCAGACAAGGATTAGGTCCCTTTTTCTGGAGAACAGACCAGTGGAAGACAGTGGAAGCATACTGGCTTTGGAACAGCACCCTAACACATGGGTTGAAGGCCAATGGCTTTGCACACAGGATGTGGAATCATGACAAGTAAAGTCAAAGTGCTGGAATCACCATTTCTTTAGTATAAAATGAGGCCACTAATATACACTTTACTTATGTGTCTAGGCTGATGTTCCTGAGGTTTAAAGAGGATGAGAGTTAGCGACAGGCAGATGATAATGTACCATGCACATGGATTCCATTGGCTCCTGAGGAACCAGCCTGATGTTGAAGAGGAGGAAGCCCATGGAAGAGGAAGCATGTGAATTCCGATCACCTGAGAGAGTTATATATGACATTTCATCCTGACATCCTGACTCCACATCTCACACCAGACAATGAATTCATACCCGATCGTAGTTCTTGTCACACCCACTGGAAATTATAGGTTTACACGGCTGCCTTTCCCACTAGACTAGACTCTATTTATGGCAGAAGCTGTTCTCATTTTTGTATCTTCCACATGAAGCAGGCTGTCAGATGCACAACAGGTACTCAACAACTATATGGTGAATAACTGAGTAAAATAAAAAATAAGATAATATGCCATGACGGAAGCCACTTGAATTGGAAACTGATAGAAAAGATGAATCCAGGTAATACCTGGATTAAAATACAACTACCTAGAAAGTGGGTTCTTGCTACTAGTCAGCTTGCCAAGGCGCACAACAGCCACCATCTGCTGCCTACCCTGTCACCTGTCCAGTTGTGTGCTAACCAAGAGGTCCAGGTTTGGAGACGTCCTACAGTGCGAGCACATGCCATAGTACTGAATCTCTGGCCTGTGTTCTCTTGTTTAAAACTATCCTGCATTTACCTCCCTCTCCCAAAACGTGGGAGTGGCCATGTTTCACATGATATTCTGAAGGTGCTGGAGAAGATGAGTAAGATGGTTCAAGCTAGGCCAACCATAGTGTCCCACACCTCTGGCCAAAATGGTCCAAGACCTGAGGTGAGCTAATGAGATGGCTCCTCAGGGGAGAGAGGGAGAGCGAGAGGGAGAGAGGGAGAGAGGGAGAGAGAGAGAAGGGGATGCTATTCTTTGTTCTTCAGGAGAAGAATTCATCAGAAATTAAAACTCTAAAAGTCTGTAGCCATGCCTCTCAGCAACCTGGAGAAAGCCCATGTGAAGGTGAGCGGATAAATCTGACATTCACAGACAGTCTAAGGTAAAGCAGAAAACTATGGGCTCAAACCCCCTGGTTCTGTTCTCCCTGAGGCCCAGCTATGCCCCTCCTCCCCACCCCCAGAGCTCAGCTACTCAACTCTTTCCTGTTACTCTGAACAAATGTTCCCATGTTACACATGCTGCATGTTGCAAGTTTCTGTCACTTGCAGCCAAGAATCATGGCTGGTAACAACTGAATTAAAATACAACATTAATGTAAATATGTTAGAATAGTTTTGCATCTTTTAAAAATCATCTTAAAGCTATAGCTCCAAAATCCCAGTTACGTCCTTGCTATACCAGCAATTTAAAATATCCTTATTTTTAAAATCACAGTTGAATATGTGTATGAACTATGGAAAAGTGTTGTGTGTAAAACAAAGTATCTGAAAGCAGGAAAAATGTTGTTAATGGTTAAAATTAGTGCCAGCCCCACAAACCTTACTACTAATTTTCCTTTATTACTTTTTTCCCTTCAACTATAGTATGACTTAGTGCTTTAGTATTGCTATATCGTTGTTGGTACAGGAAAGTATTACTATCATTATTTAATATCATTATTTAATAGTATTTAGTACTATTTCCTTCAACAAGTGCGAAAGTTTTAAATATGATCCAAGTAAAGCTTCTAGTAACTTCGTGGGGAGGCAGGTGTCCCAGGGCCTCATTTTCTGTCATCTTGGAACATACTGTGGGTGGCAGCAGAGCGCTCTCTAATGACCAGGGGAACCCAGGGCTGGGTTCCGCCCTAGGGCCATAGGTTTGGGTCTGGGAGGGGGGGCACCCGCAATTCATGGCAGCAAAGGGGCAAAGAGGTATAAAAAAAAGCAAGCTGAGGGATTCATTTGGCAGAAAGGAAGCAAGACAGCAAAGGGCTTTGTTCAGTAGGGTGTCAAGGAGGAAGAGTCACAGTGCCGACTTGTTGGAAGGGGTGGCTGTGCTAGGAAGGACCAACAACTACAGCTTGGTTTGGGAAGTGCTGAGTCAAGGACCGGGCCTCATACCATTCACTGAAACCAGTCCCCTGGCTCACTGGTCAGGGTAGAGTTTTCACTGAGAAGAGAATGCCGTTCTATTTAGTGTAGTAGGCAAGTGCTGCAAAGTGGAGAAAACGCCTTGTGTTTTACATTCATTTGACTGGGGACAGACCTGGATGGAAGCCTGTTCTGTTTAGGCAAAGCTCTCGGGTTTGTTCCAAGGCAAGACTCAGCCTGCCCATAATGGGCTTCTCACCTAACAGATGAGATAATCTTGCTGAAAACTAAGTGCAAGAGAGACTGAGTTTCCACCTCTCCTGGGGGTGTGGGAGAGCGAGAAGAAAGGGGGTAGAATTTAGGTGGTGGCGATGGAGGTGGGGGACTTGGGCATGGAGGAGGTAGAAATGGCGGTGATGAATGTGACATTTACCACCTGGATAAGCTCTGGGGATGCAGACAGGTTAAGATGGAGGCTCTTCCCTCAAGAGATTTATAATCCATTTTAAAAGTTGGCTGGGCAGGAGCAGCTAAAAGTCACAGATGGCATGTAGCAAGGGAGGAGCGCTGCATCTCTAGGTAAAACTCATTTCCCTTGGAAGAGTGGAGCATGGGCACTCACCCTCCAACACATATATTTTTATATAGTTTCTAAAAATACAAAAGAGGACAAAGTTGTTATTGAGTCCTCTGAAACTGAAAAATAAATGGAATTATGCCATCGTTTAGGGAATAAGTCCAGAGATACTGGGTGACACTGGGATCCACATAACCTGTGGTGAGCTAGGGCTGCTTCTGATGACTCCAAGGCTAATAATTTGTAGGACAGAGGTGAAACCTATTGACGAAGGCCAGAGCATCTGTGGGCAGATGCAACCTAAGAGAGGCAGATATCTCACGTAGAATTTCCTGGATGATGTCTAAGAAATGTTGGAGGAAACCGAGGGAATGCCACAAATATTTGACGGTGGTTTTCCTGTATCTGAGATGCTGAACTGGACACATGGCTTCCTCTTGGTCTTGACATCAACCTTTTCTGAGGGAGTACTCTGCAGCCATCTCAAACTGTCTTCCTTAGTTTTTTTCTCCTTTGCTTCTCAGAAGAACAAAAGCAGAATGTTTTGCAGTCCATGTGCCACAGCAGTGAGAATCATCACAAGCGATTCTCCCCATTCATTTGAAATGGCCTGATGTCCATGTGTTAGGTTATCACAAACTCCGACCTCAGACCATTAACCCCAGCAGGCCGCTCAGGAAGGACAAACTCACTTTCTCACTGGCACCAAGAAAAAGTGACCAGACTGGCACCAGTGCCTGCTGTAATTTCCTAAGTCAAAGCAGTTTACAGGTCATCTGATGAGAGAGGGGCATAGCTTGGTGATGTTTTGAGGTGTTTATGCAGCAAACAACTGCTTTTTTGAAGCATAACTGGTATTGTGGGGCATTGGGCTCTGCTGCAGCTTATGGTATAGACTAAACTCCTTGCCTGCCATGTCCCCACTCTGGCCTCCAGGAGGTATGTCCACATCTGGAAGTGCTGTGGGAAAAGGTGCGTGGCTGCCCCTATAAGTGGCTGCCCTGCGGGTGTGGGCCGTGGGCCTCCTGGATGTCTCCTGGCCCCATGTTGGAAGGTAGTGCTTCCCCACTGCTCTCTTTCCCTCCTAAAGGAAGACCAATTACATCAAACCTTTGACCTTGACATTTGGGAAACATTCTAGAACAAGTTCAGTCCCTGGTATGGAGGAAAGATGACTGGGCTGGGAGTCTTTCTCAATGCTTTCGGGTCTCACAGCTCTGGAATTTGGGGTCTTGGGTAGGCTCCTGACCTCTCTGAGCCTCACTGGTAAAGTGAAATCACAATTCCTGCCCTCTCAGGGTGTATTTGTAAATTTTAAGCTGTAAATTTTGAAATTTAAATGTATAAAATTTTAAATACATCATCCTAAAAAATGCTTTGTAAATTTAGAAATAAGACATCAGTATTAGGCATTGGAAGATTTCTTCATTATTATTATGGTCATTATCACGTTCTACTTATTTCCTGGCTGGCCCTAACTAACCATCACTAAGGCATTCAGGACTGGAGTTCTTATCTGGACCCTACCTTGAGGTGCCTTAGGTGGCTTAGAGATTCACAAATGACACAGAAGTCCGCTTTCCTATTCACTATCATTACCAAAATATACGGGAGGTAGAATTGCTTCTTGCTCTCCTGGCGTTTTTCGTATCGTGTAAAGGTGATATTCTTTCACCCTTACATGATAGGTTCTGGGGCCATGGGCCAGGCAAAGTCCTCTTTCTGCTCTGAGGTCAGCTGTGGTAGGGGTGGGATTCCTGGAGTAAGAATGGGTTTTAAAACAAACCAAAAAGCCCCTTGAAAATGTAAAGGGGCATGAAAAATTTTTTTCCTTTCAAGGCCAGCTCTCATGTTCACTTAACCTGAGTAAGGATGGTTGGATGAGGTAATGAATTTGTCCCCAGCTCTGTAACATCCGAGATGGAGCCCTGGTTGTCTTTCTCTGAGGTCTCTGCTTTTTAACAGTGTATCTAGAACTCAATGAAGTGAATGTATTACAGCTGCATTTTGGATGGGAGGAATTAGATAAGAACTCAAACAGTAGGGAAGAGGAACAAGGTGTACTCGATCCCGCCATGCTGTGAGCTACCTTTTATACTGCGTGATACTATATTTGGGAGTATAGTTTCAAAAAAATCAGTAAGACACAAAAATTTTAAAAGCGACACAGTTAGACTAGAGATGGGGCTGATTGCAAGGCAATGTAAGTCTCCGAGTTACTTAATAAAGATTTAGAATAACAATAGAAGCTCTCCTTATCTGGTGGACTGGGTGGTAATCTCAGTGCATCACTCTTTGAGGGAAGGCAAAGTCAGAATGGCTCTGCTAGGTATGGCAGGAGACCCAAATCCCATGTAACAGACATTAGCAAATGATTGTTGAAAGGCAAAGCTATAATTTTCATTTTAGACTTTCAGCAGTCACTGTAAATGTTTTGCCTACAAGATGGGAGACAATACAACCAGAGCCTGTGGTTGAAACTGAGATTAATTTGCTGTGGCTAATTTTTTGGTTTTTGTTCTTAGCAAAATGATGAGCCTTTACTTCTACCCTACCCCTCCCACCCGTATAATTCACGTCCAACTCATGTCTTCTCCTCTTTTTACCTCTCTGTGTCCATGCCAAATATTGTGCTCTCCCTTCCCTTCTTTTTCTCTTGCAAGCAAAGTCCCCATGAACGTTGGGGGGAACATGGACCCTGATGCTTACCAACAGAGTGAGATATGGGATATTTAGAATCAAGATACACATTCCTAAAATGGGGATAAGATAGTCTACCTCAAAGGGAATGCGGAAATTAAATAAAATAGATACAGGTATGCATGGCAGTATTCTTTCACCCTTACATGATAGGTTCTGGGGCCATGGTCCAGGCAAAGTCTTATTTCTGCTTTGAGGTCAGCAGTGGCAGGGGTGGGATTTCTAGGGTCAGAGTAGGCTTTAAAACAAACCAAAAAGCCCCTTGAAAATTTAAAATACCCTGCTACATCTAAATTGGTGTCACACTGAGTGATACATGAAGTACTTTTTAGCCACATAGTAAAGTGGTAGAAAGTCAAGGAAAAGCCAGCCAGTAATACTTTCATGAGGTCAGCTCTGAGAAGGATGAACTTATCTGCTTGCTGTGTTTATGATATATTTTCCTTGTAGCTACCTTTCCCCACAAGTGGACTATCATCTCTGAACACTTCTCAGGAAGGGGAGAGAGTCTCTCATGGGAAGAGCAGTGGGGTGGTTTGAGGACAGCCCTACATAGCAGGAGCAAGCACTTCAACAGATGCTTTGGTGGCAAAAACCAGTGGTTCAAACTGCCTCTACTGACACCTGGTGGAGAGCAGGGCAGCTTCTCCAGAACAACCCAGAGAGAAGCTAAATGAAGTATATGCACACAGGAGTGTGTGTGTGTGTGTGTGTGTGTGTGTGTGTGTGTGTGTGCACGTGTGTGTGACAGAGAGCCTGGAAACACATTCGTCCTGTCAGGGGAATGAAATAATTCCTGAGGAATGAGCGTACCACGCAGAACCACAGGATGTCTGAACATATAATTGTGGTGAGGTGACTCACTGAGACACATGCATGAAAAACAACAAACAAGAATGTGCAAATAAAACATTCATGCCGAAGCAAATGATTTATTATTGATTTTTAAGAAGTGTTTGATGATGAATTAGACAGCAACAAAGAACCCACTCCTCCCCTAACCCTGTCTGGTTTCCTAAGAAAAACCTCTATTGCTTGACTTTTTGATAGAGGTATATCATCTACAGTAAAAAAATAATAAATAAATTTGGACTTAGCCCAGGGTGACAGGGTCTCCCAGGCTGAGCTGGTGCTCTGTCACCTCTGGAATCTGCAGGGAGCTTCTTGCAGATTTTTCACCCTGGAATGAAAACAATAATCTTTCTAAGGGGGTGTTATGAAGATAGCTTTGCTCCTAAAACTCTCCGAAGATGAAAATAAAACTCTAATAAATACAGTTATAGTTATTTATTACTTCTTGAATGCCAAAAGGTGGGCAGACGAAGGGAGCTACATTACAACATTCCCGCAGAAACAGACTCTAGGATTGTATACAGGTGCCAGGGCTCCTTCCTTAGGTCCTGATTGGCTCCTGCTTGGTAACGTTACATTCCTCCCAGCTAATCGTATCAGCAGATCTGTGGCTTCCAATAAGGTGTCAGGTGCATCATATGGCACACAGTCTGAATTTTGTCCCTGAACAATCTATTTTAAGGGTGACTTTCAGGAGCACATCAGAGCAATTATTTGCTCAGGTTTGTAAGAATTAACACATCATATTTAAATCGTGAAGAGAAGGCTGTGACATAAACAGGAATGCAGGGTTTATTTATTCTTTTAAATCATAGGAACTACAGTGAAGGGTTGAGTCAGGTGTCTGGGACATGTAGATCGGGCAGGGAGGTTAGGAAGAAAGGAAGCCCCTTGCCAGTGCGCATAGTTATAGCTTTCTGTCAGTATTTTTCCACTGCCATTTAAAATAAAATTGGAAAGTGCATTTCCTTTAATGCGGTGGTTGAAGGTGTGATTCTGCCAGAAAGTAAACAGATCAGACACACCTGCGGATGGAGATGTTATCACAGAGGACCACCCATTCTCAATGCAAGGCACTCAGTGTTTCAATAACATTTCACGGTGACCCCCAGGCCAAAATAAATACTTGACTGCTGTTTATTAAATAATTAGATCTAAACAGCCTAATAGTAGTTTCTTCATGGGGTCTAGCAGTTGTTTCTGTTTCCTTCAAAAATGAAACACAGCTCTCTGTGTTCCCGTGAGTTGGATGTGGCATGCCCAGGGGTGCCTTGGTACAGGGTTTGGGAATCATAGTAATAACATATTTGGAAATCACTGAAAAGTCCAAGGATATGATCTGCAACTATTTGATGTTTGTGAGATCACACCCATACAATTTGACCCTGTAAGCTTCCTACTGTTAAATGAGTCTGCGCATCTGATTACTGAGAGGTAGAAAATAAGAGACATGCAGAGTAAAGCCTTAGGATTTAAGACAGTCCTGGGAGTCTGTCCTGGTAAGGCTGTCATTCACCATTGCCTGAGCCCCTGTTACATGGGTAGCATGTGATGAAGAATCTAAAAAAGGGACAGAACCCAGATGTCAGAGCTGTGATGAAGGGAATACAATAAGCCCTGTTATTTCTGGGAGCTGCAGGGATACTGCAGCTTGCTGAGAAGCTGGCTGGATGTCAAACACTTTAGGTTCTTAAGTGAAAATGTGACAAAAGAGCAGGAGGGGTTAAACATGCCAGAATACTTGTATGAGTACCTGAATTGTTGGAAAAATGGCAGGTTGCCTGCATTTCCACATCTTCTGCAACAAGCTACCTGTAGTTAGCTACTGCACAAGCTGAGCTAATGGTTTGCTAACTTTGTGAGCACACAGAGGGCTTGTTAAAACAGCTTGCTGGGCTGCACCCCTAGAGTTTCTGATTCAGCTAGTCTGGGACCATCAGAGGGTTTGCATTTCTAACAAGTTCTCAGGTGACCTGGCTACACTTCCAGGGACCATGTATAGAGAACTCCAGCCTTTACCACTTAGGAATGTGTTGGAGGAACAAAGGAGCCCTCCTGGTGTGGGGCATCACCTCTCCATCCTAACAGCACACACTCGGCCTTCTCTGAGATATTTCTAGTGAAAAGGTACCAACCGTGGGTGAGGCACCTGGGTCTGTTGATGGACCATTCCCTTTACTGAAGGTCATATGCACTTTATGTGGACACCCCTAAACTTGGGACACTCAAATCCTATAGTAATAAAATGATATGAGATGTGAGGTTTTTTTTTTCCTTTGAAAGATTGGCTTTGCATTCTGCTTATGTGAGTGCAGCCACAAGCCTGGAGGCTGCAGGGAAAGTGGCCCTCACTTCTCAAGGTGTAGTTCATGGCAGACTACTGGGCGGAGCTCTGCCCACCTTTTGTAGGGATAGGCAAGGCCTATTTATTCAGAAAAGGCCTCCCTGGGATGCTGGAGAGAACTTCCGCTCCTGAGAGAAGCACTTGATCATGAGCATGAATGGGGGGCCCAATCATCCTACTGTTACCCTCTGACCCATTCGCCGTGCTGCAGCGAACCCACGTGCACACTCCCTGATTTGGGGTCACTGGACACAGTCCCTTGTGTTGTGTCCTGTTTGAGTTTTTTAGTCACGCAGAGAACTCTCCTCTCTGCCTCTTCCTTGGATGATGGCAAAATCACAATTAGCATACGTTATGCAACACACATTGCTAATGAGAAACCATTAGCAATTTTCTGGAGAACAGATTCACACTCTTTATAGCACCAACAGCCTAGTGGCACGTTTCTAGCGGACTCCTGCGTGCAAACACACTCACCCTGCTCACTTGCCTCCTCTATTTATTTCCTTAGAGTAGGGTTCTCAATGTGCAGTCCCCAGAGCAGCACCATCAGCATCCTGGGTGGATGTGTTGGAAATGCAGATCCACAGCTTCTGCCAGGTACCACTGGATCAGAAGCTGCAAGCGTGGGCCCCAGAGCCAGATTCTGCAAGCCTTCTGGGCCATGCTTCTAATGCATGACTTGAGAATGACTATTTCACAGTATTTGTGAGCTCCAGTGCCTACTGCTACATATTAGAAAGTCTTCAAAAGGTAAGGACCACTCTTTTCCTTTCCCAAGTTGCACAGTGAGCAGCGTGTCATAGGAACTCAAGAAACATTTGGTATTTATTGAAGCTGGGGCAGCTCTACTTCTTGCTCATAAGAGTGAATAAACACTTCACTGGCGTGTCACCCCTGAGAGGTTGCCAAGGCTGAGTCTAAATCATCTCCCATTTCTTATGGGCTGTATTTTCCATATTTACAAATCAGCTTTCCCTAAATCCTCTCCAAGTTTTTACATTCCTTTCAGCTCAGGAAGCCAAAAAACAAGATGCCATGTTTTAGCCAGTGTCTGTTTCCTGCTGGGGGAAGGGCATTTCTGCATGATTCTTAAATTCCATACTCCCAGCGTGGTGATTATTTTTCGAACAATAGAACGAGATTGCTGATTCATGTTCGGCTCTCGGCTCCGAGCATATTTTTTTTTCCTGCTGTACTTGCGCCTATGCAACACAATAATGTTCTATTCATCGTTCAGAATTAGAAATGCCAACATCTCAGATTATGCAACTGAAAGATCCTCCTCCCTCTGGCTTATTTAAAAACTTCCCACAAATAACACATTTTGAAATATTATATGGCCTTGACTTTGAGCCATTTGGCCTGGACCAGGAGGGAATGACCTTATTTATTTATTTTTATTGCAGCTCCTTGCACAATGCCTGGTACACTGTCACAATTATGCTAAAATATTGTTTGTTGAGTGAATCTCATACTTAGTTGCTAAGGTCTCAATCTTAGCTTTCTGCTTTGCTCTATATTACAACAAGATCTTTCTTAGGTGCAAGGGGCAAACCTACTGTCATCTGCAGAGGCTTATGTCTGGATCCCTCTGAAAAGTAGCATGAATATCAAGGTCTGCTGGTTTAGGTGGACTCCAGCCAGCCGGATCCCAGTTTGCACACTGCAGCACCAGCCCTGCCTCTGCCACAGCAGCTAGATCTCTGGCTGCCTCTGGGCACAGCTTTGCCAATAAGCAGCCAAGGTTATCTGTGAGGTTTTTGTTTCCCAGCTGCAAAGTTAAAACAAGTGAGGGTACTTAATACTCCAAAAGCTCTAATGGTCAACCTAGGTTGTTCAGCAGAATCACCCAGGCAGCTCTGAAAAATCCCAGTGCCCAGGTTGCACCCCAGACAAATTAGTGCTTTGTAACTCAGGGAAGTTTTAAAAATTGCCTGGTGATTCCAGTGTGTGGCTAAGGTTGTGAGCCTCTCGTTAGAGTGGCCTGTCCAATAGTGACCAGGAAGTTTCCAAGGCCTTTCCTTGTTCCTCCTCAACATGGCAGCCAAGTGCTCTGATTAGAATATAATTCAGGTCATGCTCCCCTCTGCTCAAAACCCTGTCATTGCACCCTGGATCTGCCACTTTTGCCTTCTGTCTTCTCTCCCCATTTAAGCTTTACCAACCTTCTCACTGTTCCTCAAACATGTCATCTGTGCCCTCTACGAGGATTTTGTCCAGGGTTTTTCTTATGCTTGAAATGCTCACCTCCTAATACCTACTGAGGTCCTTCCATCTCCTCCCTGAGGTCTTGCACACCCTTAGGTCTTGCATGCCTTGACCTCTAGGTGATGCCCGTTGGGAATCCCAGTCTTGGCTGTACCATGTGCCTTCCCTGTGCACTGAGCTTTCCAGTACCCCTCCTCTGGCTCTGCTGTCTCTCCTTCCCACAGAACTTAGCATCTTTCAGCATGCAGAACCATTCACTTCTGTGCTTTGATCTTTTTTTTTTTGTCTCCCTCAGCTTTGGTTTGTTCATTGATGACCCCAAGGCTGAGTACAGTTCATGGCACACAATAGGTCCTTAGTAAACATTTGTTAAATGAAGAACTGTGGTTACTTTTGGAGGTGCTCATGAAAGGAAGGTGCTGGATGGAGGAGGGGAAGCTCATGACACAGGAAGAAAATGAATTTTCTCAAAGATTACAAATTTTGAGGATGACATTTATCACATGATTCTCTCTTCTAGGAACTTCCAGGCAATGTCTTGGTTGTGAAAATGCGTATTTTAGGGACAGAAAGTGGATGAGTATTCATCTAGAGCTGGGCAGTAGGTGTGGGGATTGGTTTGGGGCTAGAGAGTGACTGGATAGGTACAAGGATTGCTTTAGGGTTGATGGAAATGTCCTAAGATGAAATTACAGTGATGGCTGCACAAGTCTGAAAATTTACTAAATATCCAGTAAGCTGTATTCTTCCAATGGATGAACTTGGTTATGTAAATTATAAAACTGCTAAAGATACACATTAACTGAGACATCCCATAGAATGTTAAGTCTAAAACTGACACCTATTGAAAAGATACACAGCTTAGACTTCTTGATCAAGGCTCAACTAAAGAGTAATTTACTTGGATTAAATGGCTTTCCTTAAGACTTTTCACATCGTATCTCAAATTCTGCAGTAATTTTTAGGATTTCAAAATTTTGTATGAAATCGAGCCCTGTACAGATTTGACACTTTTGAATTTATAATACAAAGAAACACTCCAGCCATGTTGACATCATTTTCTATCTACTAATGGCCAATTGTCCAGAACATCACAGAGATCTATATGTCACAGCTGTGGACTGGGACACCACTTGGCTAGCAGCCCTGGGAGTTTCCCTCCAACTTGCTGATGTTATGGTTGTTTAATAACATGCAAGGAATAACAACAGCACATGGGGATTAAAATGGTGGATAGTCAGCAACTCAGTGGACACCATTCTCTCTCTCGGCAGCTCAATAATATACTCTGGTCAGCCACATAAGGGAATATATTTCTTTCTGCTCTTCTGTCCATTTCTCTGTTCAAACTCTTGACATGTGCTTGGTAGATAACAGAAGCTCTGACTGAACTAAGGTCAGATTGTTCACAACTAACTATCCAGGCCTCAGCATTCTCATTGCTCTCTGATGGATGCAAGGCTATGCTTCTTGAGGACTCCTGGGGTCACCTACTATGGGCTCCAGAGAGGAAGACACAACCACTTCAGTAAGAAGAACACTAACAGGCTGGATGCTCACAGTTATCTGGTCATTCATAAAACTGAAAGTGAGAGGGACTGAAATCCTTGCCCTTTATCACCCTGCTGGTGAGGATTAGAATATCTTCAAGATCAAGTGCTCTTAGCTGCTGAGACACATGGCGTCCTACCTGAATGTGCATGTCATGCATATGGGAGCTGTGCTAGGCACAGCTAGGACCTATTCCTTTCCTTCTGGCAAGCACTGCCTCATGGAGATGATAGAATGATAAATGCAGAGTTCTAATTAGAAGAGTTTGTGTGGTACTGTATCAGAAGTACAGAGAACCATGAGAATGTGCGGAAGAGAGAGTAAATTAAAAAACCCAAACAAAAAAACTCCAAGTAACAAAACCCAACTCTACAAATACAGATACCCGTAAGTCACCAAGCCTCCCTACATAAGGGTCATATAGGAAAAGCACTTATTTTTTTATTTTAAAGAGAAAAAAAACAATAAAAACAATGACACAAAATTTTAAAACAAGGTAACAGGAGATTAACAATGATTAATTAATTGCATATCATTGTCTTCAAAGTATTTGCTCAGATTACAAGATATAGGCATGAAAAATTGATCAAACAACTTAAGCACAAACCTTTCTTTTCAATGAACTAATAGAAATTAGTAATATAATTTTCTTAGCTATCTTGTATATATATATAGATATAGATATAATATATATCTTAGCTATCTTGTATATATTTTTATTTGTTTATTTTTCCTTTGCCCTTCCTTCTTTTCTCCTTTCCCCCATTAGAGTCATTCCTTTTTTTTCATTCCTTCTTTCCCTTTGAGCAGTTTCTTCCCATTTCACAATATCTATTGTACATTTTGGATCTTATTTACTCTTTCAGTTTCTTACACAGGAGAGACCATATGATGTTTACACATACGAGTCTGATTTATTTCACTTACGAGTATGGTTTCAAGTTGCATCCATTTACCTATAAAATCCTCGAGTTTATCTTTATAGCTGAGTAGTACTTCACTGTATAAAAATACCCCATCTTTTTATCCATTCCTCAGGCATTTGGGTTGTTTCCAAGATTTAGCTATTATAAATTATGCACCTATAAACATGGGTGCAGATATCACTGTGGTGTGATGTTTTTATTTCTTCTGGGAAAATACCCAGAGGGGGAATAGCTGGGTTGAATGGGACCTCTATTCTAGTTTTCTGAGGGGTCTCCACCTGATTTCCACAGTGGTTGCACCAGTCTACACTCCCACCAACAGTGGAGAAAGGTTCCTTCTCGCCACAGTCCCTACAGTGTTTGTTGTTGGTTGACTGACAGCCATTCCTTCTGGGGTGAGATGGAGTCTCAGCGTTATTTTAATTTGTATTTCTCAGATGACCAATGATGTTGAACATTTTTTTCATATATTTATTTGCCACTTGTATTTCTTCATCTGAGAAGTGCGTATTCATCTCAGATGTCCATTTTTGTATTGGGTCTTTGAATTTGGGGGGGGGCCTGATTTTTTTCAGTTCTTTATATGCTCTAGATATAATTCCTTTGTCTGAGGGACAGTAGGCTAAGATGTTTTCCCACTCTGTGGGTTGTCTTTTCACTCTGTTGGTGATTTCCTTTGGTATACAAAATTTTTTTAATAAGATAAGATCCAAGTTGTTGATTCTTTGAAGTATTTCCCTTAGTTTGGCTTTTGTTCATGAACTCTCTGCCCACCCCTAAGTCTTCAAGACTTCTACCTACTTTCTATTCCATTAGATTTAATGTTTCTGTTTTAATATTTAGATCTTTGATCCATTTTGACTTTAGTTTAATGCATAGAGATAGACACAGGTCTAGTTTTAGTCTTCAGCATGTGGAAAGCCAGTTTTTCCAGCACCATTTATTAAAGGCGAAAAGAACTTATGACAATGCTTTACTCATAGTAAGTACTCAAAACTGAGTTGTCATTAATATTCAGGGTAATTCATGTGTTCTGAAAGACTGAATGTTGGCTACTAGAGATCTCTTTCTGTGGGGTCCTGGTTACACGCCTGCTCAGGGAGGGAGGAGCTAATCAGTGAAGGAGGTAGAACGCTCACCAAATACCTTTGCCATCCGCTAAGAACTTGCTTTACTGCATACACTATATGTAGGGTTGTTGTTTTAGAAAGAGGCACAGCAATAGATATATATTTTCCAGGGTGAAATGATTTCTTCCAAGGGGTTGTTACATTAAGTGGGGTTTTCAATTTTATAGCATCATACAGTGTAAAAGAGATTTGGTGAAGGGATCCCTCACTTCTCTGGGGACAGGAGCATTTGTGATACAGATTGTGCAATGATTAGGTGGCTTTTCAGGGACTTCACCTACTGCTTTCCTAATAAGGGAACATTTAAATAGATATCTTTTACAATTTTTACTTCCTTTCAAAGAATATAGTTTTGATCACAAAGCAATAGTATCTAAAGATATAGTTTGGAACGCTTCAGTTGTAACACCTCTAGAGTCAAGGAAAAGTTCACTGCAAATAAGACCCGCTTACTGACCTACTTTTTCACACAGAAAGAAAGATAATGGGCCTTGGCCATCAACTTGTATTGTTGACTTTATCTGCTATAGAAACACAAACTATTTGATTTTCTTGGATTTCATGTGCTTTGAGAACAAAGACATCCAGAGAAACAGGCCTCAGAAAATTTCTGAAACACCAAAGAAATAATGTAGGTCCCAGAGGAAATGCATGAATGTGCACATGGAGCTACCCTTGCTTAGCTCCAAGGCCAAGGCCCACTAGGCTGTTGGCTTTGTAGTAGAAATCTACAACAAAAGAGTTTCTATTTGTTGTGTTCAATAAAATTGAGTAGAGAAAAAGAAAAAGAAGACAATGATGCGTTAGATATATTAATCACCATATATCTTATACATAAGTTTCCTTAAAAAGTAAGGACCATAGTGATACTCGTAAAGGCAGTAATAACAATAGCAGCTAATATTTACTGAGTGCTGAAATGTACCAGGAATTCTGCTAGTTGTCCTACATATACTACATTTCCCACTTTCATCAACTTGTGATATAGATAATATCAACCCATTTTACAGCTGGGGAAACTGAAGTGATGAGATACAACTCCTGTGCCTCAGATTAAAAATTGTTTTAAGTGGGAGAGTCAGGAATGAAACCCAGCCCTTGCATTAAATCACCATAAGGAGTGCCTCTTACAAGGATAATAATAGTTACATGCATTTATATTGCCTCTTTACCTTGGTGATTTCACTGATGCTAATAAACTCTTTTTATTTTCTCTCACAGAGAAGCAAGCCAAGGTTCAGAAGTTAAATGTCTCAGGACTAAAAATTATGTTTCCTGACCCTTAATCCAAATTCCTTGCTATGGTTTAGTACATCCCCTCAAAGACTGATATGCTCAGAGGTGAGGCTCTTAGAAGGTGATTGGCTCACGAGGGCTCTCACTATTTCAGCGCATTAATCAATTGATGAGATCATAATTTGATGGTATTACTGAGAGGTGATGGAAACAGGAGCTAGGGCCCAGTTCAAGGCAGGGAATCATGGGGCTGTGACCTTGGGAACTCTGTGTGATGCCTGGTTCCTTCTTCTTGGGCTCTCACATGCTCTGATTCTTGGCCTCCTAGCTGTCATGAAGTGACCACTTTTCTTCAGCCATATGCCTCGCCATGATGCTTCTGCCATGGGACCAGCCAACCATGAACAGAAACCTTGCCAAGAGAACTCTTTCCTCCTTTAGCTGTTTCCTTCAGGTATTTGTCACAGTGACAAATAGTTGAGTAAAATGCTTTTTGAAGAATCTGAGCTGAAGCTTCCATTTTCTGAATGGAAGGTCCTAACAAATATCTTTTGATGTCACTACTTACAAGGACAAAAGCTGAGCAACCTTATGACTACAAGACTTTTTACAAATGACATTTCTAGCTCAGAGTAACAAGCAGCTAAGCTTTAAATGTACAGAAAAGAATACACACACACACACACAAACACACACAAAAGATAGGTAAGATAATTATACTCTTAATTTCTATTAGTTCATTGAAAGGTACAGTTAGTGTTTATATTGTTTGATCAATCTTACATGCCTATATCTTGTAATCTGAGCAACTACTTTGAAGATAACAATGTGCAATGTAACAACCATTGTTAATTTCCTATCATCTTGTTTTGAGATTCTGTATCATTTTTATAGTTTTTTATTATTATCTTTAAAATAAAAAATGTATAGAATACAGGATTTGGCCAGATTAATACAGATTATTTTAAAAGTTCACCCTTGAATCTGACACTCTCTTATGCAGGCAATTTTGTATGAGTGAGACACTTATTACTTGGCAGGAAAACATTTCTTGTTAGATATGAGACACTTCTGAGTTCAGTAAAGGTTACATGGTGTTCAGAAATTTAGAAGTTCTATTAATACTCACTGCTCCATTTGATTGAGGATATTATTTCCATTATTTTTGGGTCAAGTTCATGAGAATAAACCCTACAGTGTACCAAGTGGGGAGGAATGTGTAAAAAGAACTGTCATTAAGTCCTAAGCTGCCACATGCTATCTGATTCAATCTCACGTTGATGCTTCTGGAGACATTTATAAAGGCATTACCAATGCATATTTTTCTAACAGAAGAATTTTTTTTCCTCAAAAGCTAAAGATATTTGGAAATCTAGGACACTGGTAGTTGTTCAAAGGGAAAGTTTGGAATAATACAAGGGATAAAAAGATGACCAGCTGCCACTTACAAAATCACTGACTTCTTATCCCAAAAGCTGAGTGCTAGTTTATTACTTACCGCCCTTCAGCTACAAATCTATCCTTGTATTCTCTGCTCTGTGATTCTGGGCCTGGAACTTCGCAAGTCATTTCCTAGTTCCTGGACAGAGGCCTTTCTATTTGATTCAGTCATAGGAGGCACTAGAGGAAGACTGGAAAGTGAGGGGATGAAAGGAGACTTCTTCCCTTTTTCTTTCTATGTCCCATGAGCATTTCCCAGCAGTCACTGTCTGTCTCTCTTAACCCTCCCAGAAGCAGTCTCTTTGTACCTCTCTGAGGTTTGACCGCAGCTGTGCATCTCCTTCCCCAGTGCTGGAGCCCTTCCTGGGACTGCTCCTCTGAGCTTCTAGACTGTAGCAATTCCATCTCCTCTTTTGGTTCCCAGCTCTAAGGATGACACCTGCTTCTCGCAGCTGAATCACCTTATCATTCCTTTTGCCTATTCAATGCTCCAGCACTTATACTTCCCCATATCAAATCCTTCTGCTTGGATTTCCAACGGTGACTTTGATTTCCTCTGGAGCCTGACTGTTGCATGTGTGGGGCCTGTTTGTAGAAAGCATCAGTTCTTACCACACTGCAGCACCAGAAACAACGCTACTGACTGAACTCAAACCGCTCCTCCTACATATGAGAAATTACTTTTTCTAGCTAAAAGCTGAGCATATGTGAGAAATGATAACCCCAACCTGAAGGGTAGTAGAGGGAAAGCTTTAACACATTTTTGCCAGCTTGAACCACTGGTGGTACACATGTGACTGTCCCATAAGGCATTTTGTGCCACCTAAAGGGACTGTCCTATGTTGCCTTAATGGGACAGTCAGGCATGTACCTCTGGTGGTTTAGAACCACCCAGCAGTGAGACATACGAATTACAGCCCATCCATGCATGTACTATAACATTTTTTGGCATAAAATAATGCCTTTTCACCTTGGAAATGTTTACAAACACAGGAAGTATAAAGCAAAAAATATTAGAACTGTAAGAGTTAATCATTGATATTTTGGTGTATTGTTTCTGATCTTCCTACTCCATACTTCTAAATATTTAAAATAACTTTTATGTTTAAGCAATATTTGGTGTCTAGCATTTTTACATGGCAATATGAGGAGTTCAACTCTGAGAGGAATGTGAGCTTGCTTCATCGCAGGAAACCTGTCTCTCTCTCTCTGGGCTGGATCATTCTGGCTGGGCTGCTTACCTCTGACCCAGAAACCAAACAATGGCCAGGGCTATGGGCTCTCATTTCTGGTATGTCTGTTATGCCCTCTCAGCTGAGATCATGAAGTAAATAAGAAATGTGTACACAGGCAAAATGCTTAGGACACTGTGAGCTGGCTCCTGGAGTGAATTTGTATAAAATTTTGAAGGAATACAGAATATTATGATCTGTCCTATAAGGAGTGGCTTGTTTGGACAGAGAGGCGCAGCTCAAATGCCTGTGCTAATTATCCTAATCTGCAACATACATTTAGTGTTTTCCTATTCATTTGTTCATTCATTAAAAACTACTATCAGGCCTTCTATCAAGGGTGAGGTCAAAGCCTGGTGCTAGTTGATGGGTACATGGACAAGACACAACTGTTCTCTTTCATCATAAAATTCATAGTGGGAAGAACCAAACTTCAGAAAGAAGGAATTACAAGAACAAGCGGATAGCTCCTCATACTACTTTCCTGAACCTATTATTTCCTGAACCTATTATTACACACATTTGTTCTTGACTTATTCATAGGGCACCTGATACTATTCTCTGCTTCTCTTAAGAAGTCTTCAACTTTGAAATTTTCTCATATAAACTGGGGGTAGTGCTAACTGCTTGCGGTGCCAATGTTTCAATATCCCTCTGCCTTAAAATTATTTTTCGGATAGATAACAGATCTAATGATCATGACTGTTTTTTGTTTGTTTGTTTTTGTTTTTTTCTGGTACTGGGAATCGAACTCGTGACCTCACACTTGCCATGCAGGCGCTGTGCTGCTGAGCTAAATCCCTAGCCCCTATCATGACTGTTTATTCTCCAATGATCATGAACATAATATAGACTTGAAATATGTGAATTCAAGGTAAAATAAGTGGAAGCACAATGGTAGCCGTGTTCAGCACAACTTGCACTCTTTGAAAAATTGGATATAAAATAAAAAAGAATGTCAGAATATTCTTATTAATAGTGTTAATCTAGAATTAAAGTAATGTCCAAAATGTAGCCATAGAAATGTTAGTGATCAAATAATCTTTCCATGATAAAATCAATTCAGAGATTAAAAAGAAGAAAAGCATAAAAATAACAAGAAAATTGTAATTTTTTTGAAACCAGGAAAATTTTTATAAATAATCTCGATAAAGAGCAAATAAAAATCTCATTGCTAAACATGTAAAGATAATTATGATTTATATAATGAAAGTTAAGCCTATATGAGACTCTCAGTGCTCTACTTAAAAGAAATGTCACAGTTTTACACATTTATTATGACTTACACATAAATGAGTTAAGAATTTGTAGAAAAATTATGAAATAAAAGCTGAAATACAAATTGGGAAAGATACAGTCAGAAAACTTACACAATTAGAAAATATTGTGACAGAACTAACAAGTGAAGATATTAAGAAATTGATTATTTGGAAAAACCTCAAAACAAATAGATGGGGGCCGGGGATATAGCTCAGTGGTACAGGCACCTGCCTGGCAAGCACAAGGTCCTGAGTTCGATTTCTGGTACCAAAAAAAAAAAAAATAGATGAACTGCTAATCAATTTAATCAAAGGGAAGGAGTGGGGGAGGAGGAAAAAAGGGAAATTCATAAAATTAAGAATAAGAGGAGGAAAGTAAATAGATGTTAAAAATTAGAACAATTACAAGAGATGACTATGCAAATAAAGTTTTAAAACTTTCTTTCATGACATAGAAAAGGCAAGTCATACAGACTAATAAGGAAAAAAATTGAATACAGTGAAGGAACTCCCTTCTCTTGAAAATGCCTAGTCAAGACGGTTTTGTATGTGATTATTTCATAGGTCAAAAAAATTATTTAAACCTTTTGAAAGGACAAAGAAAATTTCTCAATCATTTTTAGTGAAACTAGCACAATACTGATACTAAAAAATATGAAAATGACAGTATCAAAAAAATCTGGTGTGATCACTTATTTATATTGATGCATAGATCTTGAATATCACGAAATGACCCTTGGAAAAATTAAAGGAACCCAACACCACAGAAAATGGAATCTTTCCAGAAAAGCAAGGATGGGTCCTTATTAGGAATGTTAAAATTGCTAATCACAGTGATAAGTTCACTGAGTAAAAAAGTACTTTATCTCCGGAAGGATGCTAAGGTACATACCACATTTACTTCTTACTTTGGATAACTTAGAAATCCACAGGAAAATAAGACTGTATGGTTGTTATCTTAACATAATATTAGGTACATGAAAAATTTTGAAGAAGAAGAATAATGAGGGAGAAGTAAGCCTATCAGGTATTAAAAAAAGACCAAATGCCTTAATGACACATTGCTATATATGTGCATGAAAACAGCTGATCAATGGAGCAGGACTATACTTCAATATGTATGGAAATTTGCAGCATGATAGAAGCTGGCATATTCAATTCACAGGGGTGGGACAAACAGTGAACCATGTAGGAGGAAACATCGAAGTTGAATTCATAACTCCTATCTTATGCCTGGTTAAAGATGAAGTAGCCAACAAATTTAATGTAACAAATTAAAAGTCCTAAAAGAAACCACAAAAAGACCATTTCTTTGCTTTAAAATAGTGAAGACTATAAAAATATAGCACAAAATATAGAAGCCACCCACAGTCTTACTTCTTGTAAACATCCACATCTTGAACATCTGTAAAAGGAGATAGGTAAAATGCAAACATCCATCAATAGGGACTAGATAAATAAGCCATAAAAACGGCACCAATGGAATGCTATATGAATGTAAAAGGCACAAAGAAACTCTGTATGAGAGGAGGTGTAATAATCTGTAGGAAGTATTGCTAAGTGAGAATGGAACAGTGCATAGCAGGGTAATGGTCTGGGACATCTATGCATACAGCAAGAAGGAAGAATATAAACATGTGCAGGAGTATCTCTGGAAAGACATGAAAGAAACCACACTGCCCGCCTGTGAGGAAGGGACATCTTAGTGTGTGCGTGTGCATGTGTGTGTGTGGGGTGCTGGAGGAAGACTATCACAGACCTCTCCATAAACCTTGAAGCCTGTTCTAAAGAGTGAAACGAATATATCTACACATTGTTCTATGTGTATAAAGGGTGAACACTTAGTTTTCTTGCTTACTAGATCGGACTGTAGAGTGAGGGTTGTAAATGACTTCAGGAGCTTGACATCCATTTGTGCAACAGATCTGTGTCAAGGTGGGCTTTTTACTAAGCACTGAACAAACACAGGCAGACCTCCGCCTTCATGGAGCTTTCAGTCTGGGGGGACACGGCACAAGTAACGAAATGATACACATCACACAGAATAATCAACAGTGAAGGCTGGGGAGAGAAATTTTAAATATGGAGCGAGAGCGGCCAGTGACACGGGGCATGCTGTCCTTGTTGCCTTTCCTCAAGGAGCAGCAGATACTTCGCTCTAGGAATGGTCACGTGGGGCTGTGGGGAGGTTTCACTAGATCTTCAGATTTTCCAGAGGAGACCAGAAATCTAAATTTGTACTTGACATCTCCTGATTTTTAAATCCTAACTCGATTTTAAAATAAAATCAGCACTTTGGCCAAATAAAACACATCTTGCCGGCCAAGGCTGGCCTAGTGCATGGCCAGTTCAAATCTCTAAAGAAATGAGATCGAGTTTTAAAACAAACACATCAGAACTGTAAGATCTGTCATCTTAGGAAACTATGCATGTTTTCCATTTCTTCAAACATTTCTGAACTCCTCACTGAGACTCGGTTGCTCTTCAAAGTCATTTTTTTCTTACCACATCAAAATCCTGTATCATTTTGGACTTAAATCTTGTTTGGATCCTGATTTTACTTACTAGATTTGATTCTTCAAAACAGTTGGGCTTTTCTAAAAATCTAATTTACTCTCAAAAGGCTGAGGATGTATTTTATAATATACTTTTGGCCTTGACGAGCTGCAAATATTTGCAATAAGGATGGTGTCACTAAAGTAAATGTGTCCTTCCAAGGTGACTGTTGAAGAAAATTGCATTTAACTGTGGAGGAGGTGACATGAGTCTTCTAAGCTTGTAGACATTTGGTAAAAGGCTCAATACTTTAGAGTCAGTTGATTGTTATCAGGTCCATCTCTCTCTCTCTCTCTCTCTCTCTCTCTTTCTTTCTTTCTTTCTTTCTTTCTTTCTTTCTTTCTTTCTTGTTTTTAAGACAGGGTCTTGCTATGTAGTTCAGGTTGGCCTTGAACTCCTGGCAATCCTCCTGCCTCAGCCCACCAAGTGCTGGGATTACAGGAATGTGCCACCATGCCTGGCTAGGTTTCACTTTTTCTTTTTCTTTTTCTTAGAACTGATTGAATGCTATAAGGGTATTCATTCTAGGGAACTTTGGCATCCATATCTGCCCACACGAAGGCTTTATGCAGAATACATCCACCACATGTACCATTTTTACTTTCATAAGACCAGTGACTTAGTTTCTGTGGTTGGCTAATGATATTAATCATGTAGAGTCACAGTGAAGAAGAAAGCAGACTGTTTTTGATGAACCTGTGATAGCTTGGATTTTCTTCTTTAAAAACATGTGAGTCAGAGGCCACAAGTTTGCATTTTAGAAATATTTGTGCTAGTTATGAAACACATACTGCCCTTGTTATTATCGTTGTTATATTTCCATAGAAATAGAGTGTCCCTGGGAAGGGTGTAAAAGAGGCATGGAGCTATCCATCAAGATACAGACCTTAACAATCTAAGTCTCCCTACTCTTAGTTAATAGGAAATCTCTACAATATTAACCCCATCCATCTAGTATAGAAGCTAAAGCACATTATCTTAGATGAAACGTGTCATAACTGTGTCAATTTATCCTCCATCTATCTCTTCCTCTATCCATCCTTATGTGAAATGTTTTTTTTGAGGACCTACAATTGATCAACTACTATGCTAGGTATTAGGCACACAGTATAAAACAAAAATAATAGCATCTGCCCTAATGGAGTTTCCTGTCTTTTGGGAGAGAACAGATATTAATCTAGTTAATTATGCAAGTCAATGTAAAATTATAGCTATGCAAGAGGCTATAAGGGAGAGACTAAAATGTGGGCTTTGACCTAGAAAAACCTCCTTAGAAAAAGTGATGGATGGGATGGATTCCCCAATGCTGATGAGGTTATCAAAGGACAGAGAGGAGCTGCTGAGGCAGAAGGGGAAAGACAGGAAGTCCCAGGTCTGGTACAGACAAATGATGACAGGAAGTTTACTTAGGTAAATGGAAAGAGGGTAAGGAGCATAAGATGAGTCTGGAAAGGCCAATGGGAGCCTGGCCAGGTAGAGCCTTGTGGGTCTTATATGGGCTTTTATATTTATGCTAAGTTGGAATAGGTTGAAAGATCTTAAGTAAAGGAAGCAGAAATGAATAGACTTGACTTTCAAAAATCACTGCGGCCTTTACATTGAAAAGGTCAAGGGGGATCTGAATTTACATACAGATACAAGGTAACTGAAGGTACCAACAGGGGTGAGAGGGCTTTGGGATTCTAAACAGAGCAAGGGCGGGAGATTTAGCTCAGCGACACAGTGCCTGCTTGGCAAGTGCAAGGTCCTGAGTTCCATTTCCAGTAGCAAAAGCCAAAAAACAACAAAACTCAGAGCAAGATGATGGAGAGGACTCAACCCTTGAGGAACTTTACTCTTGAATATCCAGGAAGGAAAAAGTGAGTTAGTAAGGGAGTCTGAGGGTCTGAGCTGGCATGAAAGGTCACAGAGAGCTCTGTGTCATGGGATCTCAGGGAAGAGTAGCATGACGAGGACAGAGTGACCAGGACTGTTGAAACCTACTGACAGGTTGCATAACATGAGGTCCAGAAATGGCCCCTGGAGTTACCAAAGTGAGGATTATACAAGGCCTTAACAAGTGTGACTTGGTTGGTGGGAGAGGACCTAAAATCAGACTGGGTTGAAGAGAAAATGGGGGAAAAGAATACACAGATTGTGCTCACTAATGATCCTTGTGAGAAGTCTGGGTTGCTGCAAATGAGAAAAGAACTGATTGGGGGTCAGCTGTGGGTGATGCACGGATAATAGACTTCTCACAAATTCAATGGCTCATATGGATATGTTTTAAACAAATTTAAATATAATATAGATATATTTATCCTTATATATGTAAATTTTTAAATATGAAATTAAAAAGAAATATTTTTTATTTTAAAAACAAAAGGAGGAAAACATTAATAGACAGACAACATTTTACAACATAGCCAAAGAACAGTAGAGACAGTACGGAGTTACAAACAAAGTGGTAGGGAATTAACAATGCTTGTTGTATTACATATTGGTATCTTCAAAGTGGCTTCTCATGAAAACAGATATAGACATGCAATACTGATCAACCAAAGACTCACTGACAGTTTCTTTCAGCACAGAAATAGAAGACAGAAGAACAACCATGTTAACTATGCTGTATATACAAACATACAAAATTTCTCCTTCTTTCCCTTCTCTTTTCCCACATCCCAGTTGCCCTTTACTCTTGAGCAGTTTCCTATCATTTCACAGTGTCTATCATACCTTCGAGTTTAAATTAACTCTTTCAAGTTTTACACTAGTGAAACAATGTGGTGCTTGCACATGTATGTAAAAAATATATAAACATTATACACACACAGTGGTACCTCAGTTCATGAACTCAGTTCTCTCCATGATTCTGGTCACAGACCAAACTGAATGAGAACCAAATCAAATTGTTTTAAGTTTTTACGATGGGATAAAAGATAACTGTTAGCAAAAAAATCCTGGGAAGGGATTGTTTCAAGGTGAGATAGACTTGCCTCAGGTGTGCGGGGCAAGGATGAGGGTGAGGGAGGTGAGCACAGAGATGGGTGGGTTCATGTGTTTGGCGTCAGGATAGTTCAGAGATTTCTCTGTGAGAGGTTTCCTTTTCTGCATAGGAGGTGGTGAGGTCATCTGATGGCAATAAAGAAGGGCAGGGATGTTAGAAGTTTATTGGAGGTGAAGTCTATAATGGGATGACAGAAAATGGAAGAGTATATTGGAGACACTTGGTAGAACTTCAGAGCAATGGAGATGACCAATTTGATGCTTGTCATGTGAATTCATAGCAATGTACTCACTCTTGTTCCATGACTTTGTTTTTTAAAGCAGTGCTGGCTAAAGCCCTGGAGAGGAAGTTTAAGAGCCCTGGGTGATAGGAAGTGATAGCTGTATGTGTCATGTGACTTTGGGTAGGCACATCCTTCTCTGATTCCCAGATTGATTTATAGATGGGGTCTTGCCCTGTTGCCCAGGCTGGCCTTGAACTCACAATCCTTCTATCTCAGCCTCTAGAACAGCTGAGATTATAGGTGTGTTCCACCATACCAAGATCTGGTTTCCAGATTCTTTAATTTATCATATGGGTCAAATTAGATGATACCTAAACAACTGTGAATGGCCTAAATATTTATGGAGCGATCTTTTCAGCTTATCAAGATTTTTCTATTAATAGCTTTAGTTTTTATTTAAAAATGAAAAGAGCTATAGAAAAACACATACTTCATAGGCAAAAACAAATTTAGGAGTTTCTATGGCTATATTTAATGGACCTATAATATCTGGAGTCTATCTAAATCAAGGTTGGCAAACTATATCTGAACAGGGATAGTGAATGAGTATTTTAAGGCTTTGGGTGCCGAACAGTCTTTTTTGTAAGTACTCAATCCTGCTATGCAGCTCAAAAGCAGCCATAAACAATATTAAGTGAATGAGCATAGCCCAATAAAATTTAATTTGCATAAATAGGCAGTAGGCTCTTTCTGCAATCCACATGCCATAATTTATGTAATGTATTAAACACACTAAGAAAGCAAATGATACACAAACAGGAAATCTCCTGTAGTAACTATGGGGCCTTGCCGGTTGCAGCACAGCCCCACCTGCAGCGGCCTTTCATTCAGCTTCAGCTAGCAGAACTCTGCAATTAGGGGCTCCATCCTGTGGCTTGGCACCTCCAAACCAACTGCATGCGGAGTCGCGGTCTGTAACTGAGATCAAATTGGTGTAATAAATCAAAACACTCTCTTTGTATTCATTTATCTACTGCAGGGCTTGGAGATGTGTGCCTTTGAACAGCAAAGAGCCAGAGAGGGAGGGAAAAAAGGTGAAAGGAAGCCTATGGGGAAGCAGGCTGGGGCCCACGCAAGGAAGAGGACACTTACAAAGGGTATCCAGGAAAGCCAGCAATGCCTGCAAACTAACCAGGTGGGAGGGCCGCACCAGTCTGAGGCCCAGAGACAGGACAGGCGGAAGGCTCTGCTGCTTGGGTAGCTCCCCTGGGTGGGCCTGGTTTCAAAATCCAAATAAACTAAGGAGAGTGAGAGGGGAAGAAGAAACAAAGAAGCAGAGCTTCAGCTTGTGATTTCTCCCCATCAAAGGTCCAGCGCTATGCCAAGCCACCTGAGCTGCCTTTCTATGTCCAGGAGCCCTCTTCTGAAGACTGCTTGCATTCTACTTAGTGCCATGCAGCTAAAAACTGCCCCTATGCTTCCTGACTCCCCAGGTGGACCTAGTGTATGGGACCATTTGGCTTTTGTGCTGAGTGTGATGCACACATTACCAGCTGCATTTCAGTGTAGACTCCGAGGAGACAGGTGCAGAAGCATCATTACTGTCAGTATCAGTGGCCTTTACTCCATTCACAGGTCCCGGGAGCAGGACCTTACAGGCTGTTCCTAAGGAAGCAGGTGTGCATGCTACTCTTGATTTCAACTGCAAGTAAGGCACGTAGAGGCTAAAACAGCAGAATGAAGTTTACCAGTAAACAACAAAACTGGGTCTGACTGGGGCCCCCATTTCTCCACTGATCAGAAGTACCCTGCCTTTTCTAGAGTTCAGGGTTGGAAGGAACCCCAGAGATTGTTTGTGTCAGCTCCTTATTTTTAGATATGGAAGTGGAAAATTGAGTGGCTTGCCCAAGGTCACAGAACCACTGGCAGAAAAGCTAACTTGGCCCCAGATGCTTCCTCCATGATGCTCAGCAAGTAACCAGTAACTTCTCCATAAATATCAATCAGAAGATAGCAAATGATCAGTTTTGACAGAATGCATTTTCTAGTACTGCAAGGCAGGACCAAGAGAAGCCGGCTGAGATGAATGATTCAGGAGTCATACCAGAAGCACGGGGCAAGTGCACGCCAGCGTGCTTGTAAACAGGGACAAGTTGAATGTTTCAACTGCGCCATGAAAAAGAGTGCGCTGCCCAAAGCTGAGGGCAAGAACTTTGACGCAAAAGGGAAATGCTCAGCCGTGAAACTGAAAGAAGCAGGAACCAGTGTGTTTGTAAGAGCATGTGCCTCTTGATGAAAAGGGACATCCAAAGAGTCCCGGGGGCATTTGTTTTGAAGGGTCAGAAAGAATCCAGCTTTGCAAAGTAGAATTAACAGCAAATTTTCTTCTAAGGTTTTTCAAAACAAAGTCCTACAGATGGGAATTAGTTTCTCTTCTTTTTCTTTTCTTTTCTTTTCTTTCTTTCTTTCTTTTTTTTTTTTTTTAAGAAAAAAGCTTAATTACTCCTAGAAGTTGTTTTCCATATCAGAGCCTAGAAGTCTGCTTGTCTTTGCTACATTAGAAAGGCCCATTTTTAAAGGAAGCTCTTCTATTTGTTTAGAGTAGGCACAAATGAATTCAGTTACAGGTTCAAACGATTTGGTTTATTGTCGTTAACAAACTTTTGATTTTCATGCATACAAGTTATTGAAATATGTGAGTTAAATTACTTGAATACGTGAGTGTGCAAATTTTATAAAATGGCTTTATTAAGATATAATTCTTATGTAATATAATTTATCCATATAAGCACATAATTCAATGGGCATAGTATATTCAGAATTGTGCAACTGTGACTTTACAATGTCTTTGTCACCGCAGAAAGAAACTCGACTCCCTTCACCTATCATGGCCCTATCCCCCTGCATCCCAAATCTAAGCAACCACTAATCCACTCTGTTTATATCTCATGTAATTTATGGAATCATATGGCCTTCTACAACTGGCCAGTTTTGTTTAAGTAATTTTTCTAAATAGGAGAACATGGTTGAGAGGAAGAGAGATGAAGAACTGTTTTTCTCTGAGTTCTCAGTGAGTACGGATTTTTGCTGTCTAGATATCTGCCTCCTGAGTAGCTGGGCAGCTTTGCTGTATGCACGCCCAGGACTCATGAACGGTGTGACACAACTGTCACCAGGAGGCAAAGAAGCTAGACCTCTGGGCTGGGTTTTAGACTTAAAGAAGAAGAAGTAAACTGCTCTTCAAGAAAGAGGACAACTGCCATGCTAGAAAGCAGTGTTTTCCCAGAAAGCTTGTATTTATAATGCATTAATTATTTTATTCATCATATACTTCCTTCCCTCTCTCCACCCCCCTCTCCCTCTCCCTGGTCATGGTTGGAGAAAAAGACCCAATTAAATTGACTGCCTCAGTATAGAAACTGGATCTTTTTGGGCACTCAACCTTCATTCCCTGGATCACTCTCTCCTATCTCCTAGATAATTATTTTCTACTTTTCTTGTCTTCTCAAAGCTCCAATAACATCTCTCCGACCTTCACTTTCAGATAATGTCTCTCTTCCCTATCTCACAGAGAAGATAGAAGCAACCAGAGAGAGTTCTTGGTGTTCCCGGGACCATGTCTACCACTCCACCAGCAGCTGTGTGTTACTACAGACCAACAGTTCTTAGGCTGTTTTGCTTATCACATCACTTGGAGGCCTTGGTAAGACAGACAGTGGGGACCTAACTCCAGAGTTTCTGAATTAGTAGGTCTGGGAAGGGCTTGAAAATTTACATCTCTTACAGTTCACAGTGTTGCCAGTGTCACTGGTCTGGGACATGTTTTGAAGGCCTCTGCTGTGGACATTGTGGCTATAGTTCTGTCTGCGGTGAATTTCTGCACTTTGGGGTTTGATCCTAGACTCTCCCACTCAAGGACATGACTCCATCAATTCTCCCTTTTATCTCCTGCTCACCATTGCCGAATCTTTATTGGATCATCCTGCTGACATTATTTCTTGGATCTTAAAACAATCTCTCTCTAACTTA
>NW_004955430.1:16121392-16135451 GCF_000276665.1 Chinchilla lanigera
TATATATATGAATTGACCTTACTCCCTGATCTAATTCCTCTTCCATCTTTTTTTCTTAAACCCTGTCTAATCCATTTGGGTCCCAAAGCCCCAAATACTACGCTAGTAAAGGTAACCTACAAAACCCAACTCTTGGACCTTGTTTTGTTTGAGCTGTTGAAAGCATTTTATACAACCAGCTGACCAGGGCTCTTGAATATGTTTTTCATTTGTCCTTCAAGATAAGATATGCTGATTTCCTTCCCAATCACTGGCTACTCCTTTCAAAATTTCTGGATTTTTTATCCACCTCTTGGGATGCAATAGGACTTGCTCCTTGGGTACCTTTAATTCTTCTATTTTCTATCCATACTGTCTCCTTTGGTGATCTTATTCTCTCATATGCTTTAAATGCTTGCATGTGCTAATATTTTCCAAAGGTTTGTCTGCAGCCCAGACATCCCCTTAAACTGCAGACATATATATCTAATTGTCTACCTTACAGTACATATTAAACTTGATTAAACCTGATTACAGACCTTTTCCATAGCCCCCATTAGACCATCCAATCAAATATCTTATACTCTTTCCTTTAATCACAATAAATGATGATCCTACATAATTTGGAATCAAAAATTTATATTTCTTCATTATTGTCATCATCTGTCACCTGGATTATTACAATCACCTGGTCTTCCAGCTTTCACTCCTGTCCTGCAATATTTTATTCCCAACATAGCAGCCAGAAGTGATTCTTTTAAACCATAAATGATGTCCCATGTCTCGACTGGTCAGACTGTATGTCGGTTCATTTCATCCCTCTGCAGCAAACCCTGCAGTGCTTTCTGATTCCATTTGGGATGAAGACCAGAGTCCTTCCCTGTCTGTGATTCCATCTGCTCCTCTTCCTTTCTTTGCCCACTCTTACTTCTGTTCCTGTTGGTCCATCACGTCAGTCTTGCTTCTGCCTCAGGATCTTTGAAGATGCTCTGAGAGCTGCCTCCCAGCCATTCTCAGAGATCGCAAGACCATCTTAAATCTGCTCAGTGGTAACCTTTCCAATAAGATCTAATCACTTTTTAAAAATCACTCTCTTCCCAGTCACTTTCCTGTTTTCTCCAGAGAGATTTCTACCTTCTAACATACTTCATGGTTCCCTTATTTGTTGCCTGTTTTCTCCTCCCCTCCCCCTAGGCTGTAAACACACGAAGACAGGACTTTTTCTATCTGGTTAATTACTGTAACTCTAGCAGCCCTGGGAACAGGTACTTGATAAATTCATCTGTAGGGTTTAGTTTTTGGACATCTTTCAGCCAGTTTAGAAGTCTGTCTAAGACTGAACATGTCTTTTAGAACATCTGGGCCTGGCACTAGAAGACACAGAGGGGAAAACCATTCCATGTTTGGTTTTCACACAACAGAAGAGAATGTTACTCTTTAGATTCTTTATGCCTTTCACCTACTTATTTGCAACATAAGAAATCTTGCTACTTTCAGTATTCTGCCAATCCCAACTTGCCTACTGGACGTCTCCCAATTTTCTTTTTCAATTTTCTTGTCCTTTTTCACCCCAAAGCTGAATGTATTGAGTATGCTGGACCCATTAGCTTTCACGTGACCTCATTTAATCCTTACAAAACCACTGAGAATTAGGGAGCATTACCCCTGCCTATCGAGAGAGACAGATTCTGAGAGGGTGGGTAGCTTGCTCAAAATCACACAGCACATAATAGGTTAATAGGAGAACTTGTCAGATTCGAAAGCCCATACTCTAAAAAATACCATGCTGTTGATATTATATCTAATACATCCAATTTCCTAATATTTAAGTGTTGGCATTTTATCCTCTAATTGTTTTTGAAGATGATAGTGGGAATGACTTCATATTCACTAAACAGAAAACTTCAGGTTAAAGTTATTACTATTTTGCTGACATTTCTTCCATGTCAGTACCTGGGCTTAGACAGAGTGGGTCCTCAACAAAAACTTATGGAATGGATATTTGTTGAATTAAACACAAAGATCATTATATTGATACATAATTCATTGTGCTCAGAACATGTCTACCATAAATAAATTAAGGATTATCTCTGGAATAATCTTAAGGAAGTAACTGTGTTGGAAGCAAGGGTTTCTCTAACGTTAATTAATAGTTACACAGCATAC
Source organism: Chinchilla lanigera (assembly GCF_000276665.1). Classification (NCBI taxonomy): domain Eukaryota; kingdom Metazoa; phylum Chordata; class Mammalia; order Rodentia; family Chinchillidae; genus Chinchilla; species Chinchilla lanigera. The sequence goes on from NW_004955430.1 coordinate 16,123,538, forward strand.
AATCATTACGCAAGTCTTGTGTCTCATCCAAGGTGCTATATTAGTTCTTAGGATTTTGGAATCACTGAGCCTTAGGATGGCGAGGAAATGACATTTTGCCCATTCTTGGCCCTGGGTAGAGATACTGACTGGTTGCTTGGTATTATTGAACACATTTCACATCTGGAAGGGCTCTCAGCTGCATTTTTACATTGGAGAAAACTAAGGTCTAGGGAACACAAATCTCTACATGACACACCATAATTAGGGTGAGGGTTCAGTCTAAGACTTAGGTCCCTCTGTGCTTAAAGAAGTACATCATTCCATATATTTTTCCCCTGAAGTTGCACACAAAGCTTGGGCATAGCAGATCAGCTTTACTTTGCGGTTTAGGAAATCTTTTTTACGTCTTCAATTATTGCCTTATTTTTCCAGCTGACAAGACATAAATTAACATGAGGTAATGTTACGATTTAGACCAAAAATAGTCCCAGAGCCTCCGCTGTTTGGAAGGGGACTGGATTATGGGGGTACTGTACCTGACTTGCTGTTAGGGGTGGGGTTGGAGCAGGTGGGTCACTGTGGGCATGATGCAGAAGGGTATGCTGCATCTCCCCTCCTGGCTGTTCCTTTAGCTTTCTGCTTCTTGTTCGCCATGAGGTAAGCAGCTTGCCTTTGCCCAGGCCCTTCCACCAGGGCTTACTGCCTTGGAGTTGGCTCTGTGAGGACTGAAACTTCTAAAACATGAGCCCAAATAAACCTATCTTCTTCCTTTAAATTGTGAGTGTCATGTATTTTGTCCCAGCAACAAAGGAAGTAAATACAGCAAAACCTTGGATTTTGAGTAACTTGTTCTGCAAGTATTCTGACAGATGAGCAAACATTTCTAATAAATTTTAACTTGATACATGAGTGTTGTCTTGCAATATGAGTAGCACATGGTGCTGAACATCACATGACCACAACTGAGCCAATGTGGTTCTCTCTCTCTCTCTCTGCGGGATTGCAGATGATTATCTCCCAACAGCAAGAGGTTATGGAGGAGATCCCATCGGTGGAGGAAGAGGAGAAAAAGGTGGAGGAATCCATCACTTCAAATGAGATTCGTGAGATAAGTAAAATGTAGAAAACAGTGAAAAATGTTGTAGAAAAATATCACCTGAATAAGGCTGTAGCAGTGTGATGTATCTATTTAACAACACTGCAGTGCTACACTTATGAAAAATCCTCAAAAGAAGGCAAAAGCAAGTGTCAATGGATAGGTTCCCTATTAAAGTTGCATGAAAAGAAAAAGATTCCACTGAACCAATACACAGCAGATTCTATTAGCGATAGTGAAAGTCATCCTGCATAATAACCCTTCTCTCTTGTCTTCCTCACAACAGTCACAAAGGTTTTCAAAGGTAAGTGCAGGTTATTTTTCTTTATATTTTGTATTTTCTTTATAATTTTTATTATATGACAGTATTGCAATCATTTTTATAGGCATTTTTTGGGGTTGTGGAACAAATAATCTGAGTTTCCATTATTTATTATGGGGAAATTCACTTTGATGTACGAGTGGTATGGATTACAAACATGTTTCTGAAGAAATTATGCTCACAAACCAAAGTTTCATCATATATCATATACACAGCACAGTGGTTGGTATTGGGAAAAACATTCCTTAAACAGTAACTCTCATTATTATTCCAAGGTCCCTTCATATCCTTAGTCATTCCTATTCCACAAAGACTAAAAACTTCAATTAATATGCTACCTGAAAATCAATGTCTCAAATGTTTGAAACTTTGAGAACTCTCCCAAATAGCAATCCTGAAAAATTTCATTTTTCAGCAAAAATTGAAACCAGTTCCTATAGTAGTAATACTCTAAAAGTCCACAAGAGGGCAGTACCCATCTCATCAGAGGGCATCTGAGTAGTAGACGAGTAGAAGGGAATTGTGGGTACTGAGGTAAAAAAACACTGAAATACGATCATTAGGAGCCATTATTATACCTTTTGAGTGATAAGAATGTTATGAGGAAAGTAAGACAGTAATAGAATACAGAATGATTGAGGGGAAAATTTATGACAGTACAGACCATTGGACGAAAATATTTTTGTCACAAGTAAACTGGGGTATAGTATTACATCTTAAGGAAGAGCATAGTGCAAGTTGAATATGGTCTTGGTCCACTCAAGGGAAAAAGGGAGGCCAGTGTGGCTGGAACAGAGTGAAAAGAGGTAAAGAAAAACAGACGGGGAGGAGCATTAGTTCACGCAAGCAACACGCTGGGATTACACATCAGGTCTTTCTGACCTTAGAGTTTGTGCTCTGAATCACTATGCTCCCCCGAACTTTGTACAAAAAGCCAAAGGGCACTGATCAAGATAAAAAAGTGTACTTTTTAGAAATAATGAAAACAGTTTAGGAAATGTCTTTGTACTTTTTATTAACTAATTCATCTGAAATCATATGACTTTAGAGCTTGAATTTATGAGGAAAAGAGCTGAAGAGATAATCTACCCCAAAATTTACTTAAAACTTTATGTTCAGGACTTAATCTGGTACCAGATTTATTTTTATCTACATTTATAGTACTGTATAATAATCCAGGTTTATAATGATGTATATTATTTTCTAAGGAAAAGAAACATTTAGAAATATCTTCATCAAAAATCATTATAAAGTACATCTTAAGATTTATATAGAAGGCTGTTTATTTCTGCTTTCATATTAATAAAAATAACAGATAGCATAAATGTCCAGTAAAAGGGGATTTTTGGAATACATTACTGTGCTTCCAAATTATTACAATCACATTTTCAAAGAATATTTAAGGGTACACTGAATGCTTGTAGAGGAAAAACAAGCAGCAACATACAAGCCATGCATGAAATGTGAATCCAGTTCTTAAAAACTATACACACATAAGCAAAACATTAAAACACCCCAAAATGATCCAAGAATGAATAAATGTTTTTATCTTTACAACGCTTTTGTGTATTAAACTTTCCAATCTTCATTTATAATTTGTGAAATCTGTTCAGTGGTTTTATGTAGAAATTGAGATGGTTTTTGAGATAATAGGGAGAAAAAAGTCATTGTGAAAAGTTAGATCGTGGAATCTTCCTCCCTCATACTAAGTCAACAAAACACCTATTAAAATAAAATAAAATATTGCCACAAAACAAAGAAGAGGTTAACTGCATATACTCATGTCACAGAGGTTTGCAGTAGCAGCTGCTGTGACACTATGGTTCTGAATTCTCAGCTTCTGGGATAATACTGAGGAATACAGGTGAGTGGGCTGTATCCAGGGCATCTCTAAAGATAACTTTAGTTTTGAATACAGCGATTCAAGCAAAGTGAAGCAGTAGCCTGGGGAAAAGTCAAGAAAACACCTTAGAAACTAGAAGTACTTACTTATGATCACAAGGCCTTGGCAAAGGCAGGGCACTGACTACACTGGGGAAAGAGCTGAAGCCAACAGCTCAGGACGCACTAGGGACCTGGTCTGGGGACATCTCATGGGATTTAGAGGAGACAGTGAAACCCAGATCCTCAGCAAAACAATACATTGGTACCCCTGTTTTCATCTTCTTGCTTCAGAAAAGAAGCTGGAAGCTAATACCCAGCCCACAAAATATAAAAAGAAGCAAAAGTGTTAGAGATAATGTGGGAAAAATGTAAAGAAAAATTCACCTATATTGTATTATAGGAAAAGAAGTTCTGGACAGAACTTCCCTATTAAACATGAAGAAGATGAAAAGATATAATGTACACCTATGGAAGAAGGGGTGAATAAATTAGAAAAACTCAATCTATGAAGAAAACATAATCCAAGAAAATTGAAGTTTCTTACGAGTTCTTTATAAGAGAGTAAAACAAGATTATAAAAGAATAGAAATAGGATGAAAAGGGAAAAGTCAGAACTAAGGAAACAAACTAAGAAACACAAAGCTAAAATAATGACATAAAGTAAACTTCATAAAATAGTCAGCAGAGACGGAAATGATGGCATTCACCACATAAGTGTACGGGGGCAGAGAACAAAGTCAATAGAATAAAAAGACAACTGGTATTTCCAGAGATGAGAAATATAATAGAAAGGATATGGAAAGGTATAATGTTGGGAACTTATCCTGAAATAAGAGACTTGAATCTGCAGAGCAATAGAATATACAATGTTTCAGGGAAAAAAGAAGATTAAAAATGACCACTGGCAAAGAGTCTTCTGCTTGGCCAAAGTTTGGTTGGGTTCCTAAAACTTCTTGGCCCATTTGTACACTTCCTTGTAAAACCCAGTTTTAGTAACAACTGTACTAAGTTGCCATTTATAATGTGTAAGAACCCTACTGAATAGCATTTATAATGTGATCCCAAACTTGTAAAACTAATTCTCTTCACCTATACTTCCTCCTTTTTTGTGCATATACATGGAAAAATGATCTAGAAATAATGTTTTTCAAATGATTAGAGCTTGTTATTTCTGGGAAGTACAGTAGGGGTTGGGTTATGTTTTGCTTTATATTTTCTGGTATATTTAGAATTTAATAGTGAATACTACATCCTATTATATAACCTACTAAGCAGTATACATTGCTATTATATTTTATAAAAGTAATGATTTAAAAATAAGAGTACTTTCTTACATAGCTCTAGCATTGGTATTGTATAAACTCTATTTGTGAATGGGTTTCATCAGCCATCCAGGAATACAGTACCTTGTCTATTCTCAGGGTATTATATAATGTGCCACAGAGACCTCAGCCGGCAGAAAGACATGGACTTGTGACAATGTTGACTTAAGGTTTCATGAACAAACTACTGTCTCACAGTCATTTCCCATCAAGGACGAAATGTTACCTTCTTGCTAAGGCATATTTCCAATTTGGTTAAAGTAACAGAAACATGTAACATAAGTTGGGGAATGATTAGAGTTTTCATGATGTACTGATGCTATCCCAGAAAGCATGTACGTGTACACACACACACACACACACACACACAGGAATTATTTTTGACTGAAAGTAATGACATCAGTTTCTACGTTTCATCACTACTTTACTTCCTTGACAAGTAATTTGAACAAAGATATTTGTCAGTGAGAAATTAAGTATAAAAGGTTGATGATTTTTATTAGTACATGGTTTTAGCACACAATGTTTATATTCTTTGTGGGGAATGGGTACACGTACATAACACATCTTAATTAGTTTTTGCTTTTTGATATATGCATTTATGATTCATACAAGATTAATTTGGCCCTTCTGGTCTGGCTTTTTCTGAATTATTTTCCCTCAAAACTTTTTTATATCAAATGCATTTGAACATAAAAAAAGTTAGTACCATTTAACTGGGTTTTTTTTGGTACGGAGAATGAAATCACAACCTCATGCTTGCCAGGAAGGCGCTCTGCTGCTGAGCTAGATCCCTGGCCACTATTTACCCTTTTACAAATAGGTGGTGTATACTCCAGGGAGGAAATAAGCCTTTTCAAAAAAATGTGACCATACAACCACAATCACATACTTCAGAAACATGAAAGGTAACAGATAACTCTACTGAAAATAGTACATTTTAAACTGACAAGCCTATGGTAGTATTACATCTTTGAATAATTTTTCTTGCTTCACATCTTTGAAAAGCAAACAGGCCACCAGAAGCATGTATAATGTGCTAGACACTTAACCAGGTTTATTGCTGGAATAGGTACAATTTTATTAAACTTTAAACACAGTTTAATGTGCTCTGGGCATAGTTTGTGCTGCAAAAGTAGCATGAATTGCGCGCTCTGTAACTCACTTTAAAAATGAAATACAAGTATCAGGTCAGAGATGAGTTGGAAATCCCATTTAATTATCAAAATAACAAGAATGTAAAGGGATCCACGCTGCCATTTAGTCAAATGAGCCTGCAGCCTTGGGTGCTAACATTATGAGCCTCTATCTATAATGTCATTACTCAGGCTGGTAGAAATCAGATCCTTCCTGCTGTTCCAACCAAGGCTTACTAGCAGCATTTCGAGCATCCCTGTAATGCTTGCGAGGGTCTAGCAGCTAACGGGGGTCAGCTCATCAGGACATGGAGATTTCAGTCAGATGCTGTTCTGGAAGTCACAAAGGCCTGGGATTGATGGGTGTGAATTCCACCCTTACCTCTGTCCCCACCTCCTTCACCCCTTTGTTCTTTGAATCTCATGTTCTTCCCTCCTCTGACACTTTTTAAATAAATAAAAGCATGAGTTTTCACTTCTTACACAGGAATGTTGAGGATTTTTCCTATCTAGGGGCCCTGCCAAGGTCCATCAGTATGATTCAGGAGGGTGAGGGAGGTTCTTGCCTTTCCAAAATACTTTCTCCCTTGGATATGTAGGCTGAAGAAATTTTTCTCTTCAGAGACTTTCAAACAAAATGCTCCCTAGGCATGCAATGATAGCTTGCACTGATTCTGTAAAATTCTTATTGGATATTTTAGGTATTTGAGTAGGGGCTGTGATGTGAGACAGTAAAAAAGTTCTGTATATGAAGAGGACGCTTGGTGCTGCAACTAAAATGTTGTTTCCGCTTTTTCCCCCATTCATACAAAATGAAACCACCATTAAAAAAAATATAAACAAACCAAATAAAACCCCAGGGTATCTTAGACCCAAACCTCTGTGCACGTGGCTTATGAAAAAAAAACAAGCAAATCAGAACTTTTTTCTCTATTCTATTCTCAGGATTAGCAGCTCTAGAAAACAAGGTGGAAAGAAAGTAATGAAGGTCAGATTTGCTCCTTTCTAGAATGTCCATTCCAGAGTGTGGGTAAATTTGGAAAGTTGAGTGGCTATAGGAAGCAGCAGTGGTATGAAGTTTCTACAGGGCTTTTACAGGGCAAAGGGAGGGCTTCTCTGATACCCTATAGAAAGCAGCACTCTGAACTTAACTGTAGATCAAATGAGTATTTTTTTAACCAATAAGATGTCCTCATTAGAAGAGAAGGTATCCCACTGTGCCCTCTTTGAACTGGTAGAAGCTCTAACCTTACCAGAATAAATTAGTCCCAGAAGGTGTCTTAATATTCTCTATAATTTCTATAACTGATATTCTTGATATTCTCTATAATTTCTCAACCAAGTATATACTAAGTATCTCCATGCATGCTATGTGTATTATGACTACAGTGCTTTTATCCTTGAGAAAATAAGCTAGTTTAATAGTGAGAGTATAAGCATGGAGGCTTTAGGAAACTCTGTTTCCCAACATTAAAGGTGGAAGAACAAATACTCATCACATGATAAATGATGTAAAAAAAGGTCCTAACTTAATGTTTGCATTTTAGCTCAGCAATTATGACAAAGCAGGGTTAATAAAAATAATAACTACCTTTATATTTCAAGTGGTTTGTAAATGTTATCCTTATGCAATGTTCAGAGAAAAATTTCCCCCATCTAGCTGGAGAGCAACTGCTTGAACTTCAAGGGTTCAATATTTAGATATCCTCTGGCAATAACTCAGCAAACCTCCTTGGAAGTTTTCAAGGGAACAGATAGATCATTATGAAGATGTCCAGCATTCAAACTGTTCCTCAGTAAATTTTTTGGGGGGCGGGTATTTTATCCATTTCATCTAACTGTTTGTTTTTTTATTTTAAAAAGAATAAAAAATTAAAAAAACATTAAAAATGATACAGAATCTCAAAACAAGATGATAGGAAACAACAATGGTTGTTATATTCAAAGTAGTTGTTCAGATTACCAGATATAGGTATGCAAAATTGACCAAAAAAATTAAGCATTAACTGTTCCTTTCAATGAACCAATAGAAATTGGTAATACAATTATCTTAGCTATCTTGTGTGTGTGTGGTCTTTGGTTTTAAAAGCTTTTTGTCTTTCCTTCATATGAAAGCTATATGGATTCAATACGTAAAGCAAATTTACTCAGAGAAGCAAATATCAAAGTTTGAGGGACACAGAGGAGGGAGGCTGAAACTGTGCCTGTCCTCCTTCCCCAGTTCTGGGTCTGCCTTGCCAAGAACTTCCAGAGCTCCTGAGGCTCCATGTACACACCTGCACTCTAGAGCTGACTAGCAGCATAAGCATCGACCGGGGATGTGTGGCAAATGCAGAATCTCTGGGCCCAGCCCAGACTTGGTGCAGCAGAAACTGCATTTTAAACAAGATTCCCACTGGTTTGCATGCATGTGAAGTTTGGTAAGCAATAGTCTAGAAGAGTGAGAGACTTCATAGATAAAATGAGAGACGTGAAGGTTTGTACCAGAGATTCTCATAGCTGCATCAGAATCATCAGGAGGGCTCGCTAGACCACGTACTTCTGGGTTTCTACCTGCACTAAGGCTGGGATGAGACCCCACGTTTTGTGATATTGATACCCTTGGGTCCAAGGACCATGAATTGAGAACCACTGGTGTTTATAATTTTATTTTTATTTCCTTACTTCCCACCATCCACCTACCTTCCTTGCCTCTTAGCCTGTTTCTCCCCTCTTCTTATTTCTCTACTTTTCTTCCTCATCTATGGCGGAACAATAGAGTGGATATTTAGTTTCAGTTTGCTATAGCTACTCATCTTTCACCTCATTTAAGGCTCTAAAGGGTACAAAAGTGATGGTCATCAATTCTGCTCTCAGGTGCTGTCAGCTCCTTAGCATAGATAAGACCAGTACCACACATATCAAAAGTAAAAGATAGAAATAGATGTGCTGAAGTATACCCAGATAAAATGCTAAGTCAGTAACAGGAGAGGATTGAAAAATCTCAGTTCCCTCACTAGGTATAATAAGTTTAACACATTCATGATGGGACTGTAATTTTCACATCTCTCTGCCAGGTGGCTCTGAACCACCGGTGGTAAACATGTGACTACCCCATTGGTTGGTTGGCATGGGACAGTCCTATAGGGTGGTACAAGCCTCCCAGTGGGACAGCCACACATATTCTACTGGTGGTTCAAGCAAGTGAGAATGAGGCAGATCAGGGTTTGGGCATTCAATCAGGATGTACTGAAGTAAAACTTTTGAACATCAGAATAAGTAACGTTTCGCCGTTATCACTACACTCCCATGTTCTCTGAGTAGAACTGACTTGGATTTTGTACACTTATCTATATGTCTAAATACTGACAGCACAGAAGAATGCTGTGGAATTTTAATTCTTACATTATTGACATTTGCTTCTTTCTCAAACAATTCAACAGGAGAATTTATGATTACAAGAAGGAACTAACTATTCTAAGAAACGGAGGTTGTATCGTGACTTTGCCTTCTTTATGGCAGCATGAATGATATAGAATTATTTTAAATGATATAAATATAGTTTGAAAAAACATTTGGGAGTTGTCATACTAGTAGGAGGTGAGGGCTGACTATTATTTGTGTGAATTTATTTTAATTGGTTAAGACATCAAATTTTAGATATCTCTGAGAATATTTTTGATAAACCATGGTGCAGACTACATGTATTGAAATGTAGGGAGGAAATAACCCAGCACCGGTTCAGACAGAAGGGGTTCTTAGGAGAGGGGAATACATAGTCACTTTCTCGGCTTGTAGTCACTTGTCCATGACCAGTGGAGGAAACACAGAGCCAAGTTTTATTTTCCTTTTCCCACTGGGTACCAAGGACCCATCTCAACCAGACCCAGCCCAACCTTCTGTAATAAAGTGTAAATTACAAAGATGAGCTATATGCTATATATATGAGTTATCTACACAGTGTGTATAAATTCATATGCTATGAGCTATATGCTCGTCTTTGTGACACACATTTATAAGGTTGTAGGTACTTGTCCTTTAGCAAAAAGCATAGTTAGGAACACACTTCTTGTGGACTCTAGTCTGCTTATTAGAATCCTTTCTCATCACCAGAATGAATGTTTCTGAGAAGTACCCAATAAGCTACATTTCTTCTAGACCAGTGCTCCAACAGGTATGAGTCTAGCTAGGCCTAGAATAGCAAGGTTTGGAGCTCTGCTCAGCAGAGAAAGAAAGATACATGGGCAAAAGGAAAGGTGATTCCAAGAGATAAGCCAGGAGCACAAACAACATGCAAATAAAAAGTAGCAGGTACACAGAAGCCAAGGACCTAAATCTGAAGGACAGCATGAGGGACAAAAAGAGAGGGAAGGGTTGAACCACAAGGGAGAACATACTTGGACATTGTGTCTCTGGGGGGTTTAGTTCTCTACACAGTGTGTACAAATTCAGATGAATGCCAGAGAATTCCATGGACCAACAGACAACCTCAAATCAAAGAAAAAACAGGAATTATTATAAGTGAGAAGTCCACAGAAGTTAGAAGGCATAACACGAACTCTGCTGGCATTTTATTAGTTAAAGTTAGCATTGAGCAGATATTGTAAAAAGATACCTTTTTCAAGATGTTAAGAAACACAGGAAGTTCAAAATGCAGATATGGCACTGAGCCCTAAGTCCTTTTAAACTGTCATCTTGATATACTGACAAGAGCTGACTAGTATTAAAAATCACTGTGAATCACAATATGATATAACATCTCAGATAATCTTATGATACAGAATCTTGAATCTACTCTGTTAGCCACTCTTCCTTGAAAAGAGGTACAATTATATTTTATTCTCTTTGCAATGGAGGCATTCTGTGGGTGGAAACTAATAGGCTTAACTACTGTTTTAAACATAACCCAAGACAATCAATGAAAGGCAGTGTCATCCTGGGGGTATAATATTAGTCTGCTAGGAAGACTGACTGAGGGTCAGTCCTGGGCAACCCACAACAGTAGTCACATCCAGAATTTTGGAACTTGAAAGCTTCTCTTAGTTACTTTTCTCTCATTACAGAGACAAAAATACCAAAATGTAAAGGGGGAAAGGTTTATTTAGTTTACAGTTTGTAGAAGTTTAGTCCATGATCGGCTGGCTCCAAGGCAGAGTGGCACATGGCAGAGGGCCAGCAGTTCATGGTGGCAGAAGACAGTAAAAACAAGTAAGAGCAGGGACAAGTCTCTTTCCATCCCTTATATTGTATGCAGGCTCCCTGCCCTAGGGCAGGTGTAGCACTCACACCCATAATCCCAGCATTGGACCATGACTCAATCACAAATTCTAGATTTAGCTGCTTCTGAAAAGCCCACTCCACCATGACCACATGAGGCTTGTGGGGGACATTCAGATACAAACCACAATAAAGCTCTTAGGTTTTATATGTTCAACCCTCACACTTTCTATTAAAGGAAATTGAGACCTTTGGAGTTGAACAACATGGCCCAGTATACCGATTTCTGGTGGAAGACAGAAGACTAGAAGACTGGTTTTGTGACTACATTTCTTAAAAATGAGCATTTCTGAATGTCTTACTTATTATTCAAGTATAACTTTAGAAATTTAGGTCATATCTGGCTAACACCTGTACTTGATAATTCCTTTCAAAATATGAAAAGGCACTTGAAGACAACACTTAAATTCATAGGAAAGGAAAATTTTATATAACTTCTAAATGAAAAGTCTGGATGGATGGTCATAAAATAATGTTATGAATTTGTATGAGACACAGTTGTTAGGAATGCACAAGCAGCTCATGGCTTTACTGCTGTTGTGCAGACACAGGTGGCAGTCAGAGATGATAAGGGTGGTGAGCACACGCAGGTGCTTTTGCCCCCATATAATCAGGCTTCAAGTGAGTGGAAAAGCCTGTCTTTGTCAGAGCCCCATCACTTTATGCCTACAGGGTCCTGGGCATGACTAAAGGCATCTCATTATTTGTGTTTCAAGAGTAAAAAGATCCCATTTTTTAATTTTAAAAATAGAAGGAGGAAAACATTAACAGACAGACAACCTTTTACAAAATAGCAAAAGAACAGTACACACAATACAGAGTTACAAAGTGGTAGGAAATTAACAATGCTTGTTGTATTACATATTGATATCTTCAAAGTGGTTTCTCATGCAAACAGATAGAGACATGCAATATT
>NW_004955430.1:16143621-16233118 GCF_000276665.1 Chinchilla lanigera
GATATATGTGCACCTATTTTTATAGCAGCACATCTGTTACAGGTAAATCTTGGAAACAACCCAGATGCCCATCCAGGAGGATGAGGATAAAAAATGGATGAGGATGAGGAATGGATAAAAAAGATGTGTTATTTTTATACAATGGAGTATGCCTCAGCTATCAAAAAAGATAAACTCGAGGCTTTTGTAGGTAAATGGATGCAACTAGAGATCATACTCATAAGTGAAATAAATAGGACCCAGATGGGTAAACATCATATTGTCTCCTTGGCGTAGGAACCTGAAAGACTAGGCAAAACTCAAAACGTACAATAGATGTTAGGAAAGGGAAAGAAATTGCTCAAAGGAAGGAATGACTGGGATGAGGGAAAGAAGAGAAAAGAAAGAAGGAAGGCAAAATATAAATATATATAGGAATAGCTGCGATAACTGTATTGCTGATATCTGATGGTATATTGAACAGTTAATGCTTACAGTTTTTTTATGTACTGATCGACTTTGCATGCTTCTGTCTGATGGTCTGAACAACTGATTTGAAGGTAACAATATGCACTGGAATTACAATGGTGAACTCCTAACATCTTGTCTAGTGATACTCTGTATTATCTCTGTTTTACTGAAAAATTATTTTCTTATTCTCTTTAACGGTTTGAGCAATCTTTCATTCTTACATCTGGTAGTCTGAGTAATGTAGTTGAGGATAGTGATATGTAATGTAACAACCACTGTTGATTCGTATAGTTTGTCTTGAGACCCTGTATCACTTTGAATGTTCTTGCTCTGATTTGTTTATGTTCGTGATACTGGGATGCTACTACTGAACTATTTTTTTGTTTGTTTCTCATTTATTACTCCTTTTAAAATAAAAATAAATAAATAAATTAGTCACTAATTAGCAAATTAAAAAAGTGAACTGGTGGTTAACAATTTTAATCACATGTGACTCATAACATTTTCTTTGATTTCTGCACATGGCGTGTCCTTGTTTCAAGTAAATTAGGCTGCATGACAGAAATTCTGTAAATTTTTTTCTGCTGGTGCCTGGTAAATCTATAAATGAAAGTTTCATTACTTAAAATATAACAGTTCAAGCAAACTAATTAGACAAAAACTCAAAGATATATTTCAGAAAAATTTCAGTAATGAGGTAAGAATATAATGGCAGGATGAAAAGAACACTAACTGAGACAAATTCTTTCTGACTTGATGGTTTCTTATTGGCAAATTTATTGGCATGAGCCATGGCAAAAGATGAAAACATTAAACAGGAAAAAACAGGCCTTATAAGAAGTGGGTGTTGGATAACTTGACACCACAGAACCATCAATTTTTAAAGGGTTTCATGCAATTTAGATAGCTGTAAGAAGAAAGTATGGTATGGTAGATAGGACCTGCATCACCCACAGATTGGATTGCAGACTCCACTTTGCCACTTACAATGCTATATAAACTTAGAAAGTTATTTAACCTTTTTTGTGGCTCAGAAAATGATTCCTCAAACTGAGTGCATCTGAAAGTAGCAAATGGAGGAGGAGCAAGACTTTCCTTGAAGTTCCCTTATCTGCTGAAAGATAAGAACTACCAAAAGGAACACTATTGCCTTTGACCCACCCACCCCCTGCCAACCCCAACCCCATGTGCCAGAGTGGAACAAGGCCAAGTGCTCTACTATTAAGCTACATTCCCAGATCACCTTCAGTGTTACTGAAATTTCATTAACCAAGGAGGATTAAACTCATCAGGAGGAAGAGACTGAAAATCATATCTCACATTCAGAGTCCAGAGGAACTTTTTCCAGGCCTTTGTCTGTCCTCCAGGCCAATATCTTCCCTAAAATGATTTTATTCCCCCCTCTAAAAAAATTTGAAAAACCACCACGTAGCTTACTTCCTTCTATCCTATGAAAAGAATAATACAACTATATGGTACCACTTTAAGTTTTATATTTTGTCCCCAGTGCACATATGCACATTAATTAACTTGATTTTTCTTTTATTAATCTGCCTATTTTCAGTTTATTTCAACAGACTCAATCACCAAATCTTCAGAGAGAAAGTTTGAGCTTCTTCACATTCTTTTGAATTCTATTTTTTTTCAGTTGCAAAATGGGAATGGGAACAGTGATACCAAACTTCACAGTCTGTAAGATGAAATATTTATTATGTCGTGCCTGGTTCACACACAATGACAGATGTTACAATTATGGTGGTCCCATGGTATTATGTTTAGAAAGTAGTGGCTGCTCATTATGGAGCTCTATAATTCTAGATGAGTAACACCACAGACCATTTAAAATTTCTTTATATACCTCGTTAGTAAGTGCCTGTAGGATTTTGTCCTAGTTCTGAAAAAGATCGCTAATAGCTTTTGATGCACTGTGGTACTGTCTTAGTTGGGAATAAATATTTTTTTCTCCTGGAAAAGAATTTTTGCTTACTTAATTACATTTTGATCAAAAGGAAAGAAAATCAAACTAATTTGTTTCTAGAGGGATTAGGTCATGATTATACTAGTTTTCTTTTACCATCACACTCCATTTAGCCATAGTTATATTTTGTTGTGATCACGTAAATCAGTTCAGAGCCTTAGTCACTAAGCAATTTCTTTTTGAAATTTAAGGCAATCACTGCCTGTATTATTTTACTGTCTTCATTGCCTTTTTTTCATATTAAAAATAGTTCTTTAACTTCACACCTGTTTTTAGACACATGGGTCTACTATTATATCTTTAAAAATATTTCAGTTCCAGTTCCTTGTTTGTGTTGATTCTGTTTCATGATTCTGAAACCATCATGCGGAACTCCCTTGTCCCTAATTACAAGGGAGGAAGGACCAATGTGAATCATTCCCATGTACATGTGATTTTTCTAACAGGTTGCTCCAAAGTAAACAGACACACCTATACCCCCACCATCCTTCAGGTCCTCATCTAGGAGCTGCTGACCATAATTTTGGTACCTGAAGGATGCTGTTAATTTGGAAAGCTTCCACCTATTTAACCCACACACAGCAGCTGGCACCCTTTTCAGTGCTGGAGATGATTAGTGAAAGAGTGGCTATCCCAGCTCACCATTTGTAAATCTCTTCAGTAATACTGAAGTAGAACGTGACATTAGTCAATATCCGTCATCATCACAGGGTTAAGGTAATAACTGGAGAATCAAGAGAAATTCTGTGATGAGAGGCTGGACACAACTTGCACTATCATGTCCTACAGCTCCTGCAGTGACAATGACAGCATGGCCCCTGCCTCACAAGAGCAGATGAAAAGGCAGTGATTTTATACACACACATCCGTATCTGTATACAATCTGATTTCTTAGTTGTAATTTTGAAATTTCAAAATTATTGCAAAAGGAGAGTTTTTCAAAAACATATTTGATGAGAAAAGCTGAGCTGATTTCAAAGGAGTGTTTCATAGTCTTCACTGATCCAAGCTGGTGCGACTATTCATATACTTCACAGTAGGACTCTTAATGTTTGACATGTGACATTCCTCCAAATTCCACTGGGGTATAGTATATGTATAATAATCCTTTCCTGAGATCCCTACTCCCCAAAAAGATCCTTGAATTCTGAAACCTGTCTGGTCAGGATTTTGCATAAGGGATGGTGGGCCAGTATGTATGTACCATTATAAGGTTGCCCACCATATTTTCTTTTTAAAAAGGTAGCCTTTCTTTCCTTTTTCCATCCAAAAGTCTTTGTAATGACCAGTTTTAGTGACTCATACTCCTTCTGTCCACCTTGTTGATTTCTGTCTCTTTTAAAATAGTAATTAAAGCAATTATATCCTGTTTGTGATTACTCTGATTTGGATGTGGTCTGTTTCCCAAAGGTTCATGTGTTGGAGGCTTTGGGCAGCAGCGCTAAATGGTGTCCTTCAGGAAATGGAGCCTTGCAAGAGGTCACTGGTGTTTCTGCTCTCTAAAGGGAATGAGGTAGCTCTTACGGGGACCCTGAGCTCTTACAACAGTTGTTATAAGAGTGAGCCTGACCCCTGAATTGCTATCTGGCTTCCTGTTTCCAGTTATAATAATTTTTTCCCACTTATGCTCATACTACAGTGAGGCTGTTAGGCTGTTGGGTCTACTGTTAGACCCCCACAAAACTGTGTGGCATGCCTGATCTTAGATTTTGAACCTTCAGAACAATAAGCTAAAATAAATCTCTTTTCCTCATGAAGTTAGGGCTTAAAGGTATCAGGTATCTTATCATAGTAATGCAAAACTAATACAATGAAATATAGGCAGGTCAATTTTACAGGGTATCTGCCTAGAAAGAATGAAGCATATTTATAATATTCTATAGCACACAATCACTTTCTCAGTATTTACCGGTCACTTAAATTTTAAGAAGCACCAAGCCTAACATAAAGTTATACTGTCAACACAGCTTTCACTTAAGTATCTGAAATAGTTTTCTGTTCCATTTATGTTTCTATGAGGAAGGAGTTTTATACTGTTTGATCAGGTTTGTACTTACACAATGTACAGTATGTGAACTCTAAATATTTGTAGTATAAGGAAATTTGGACACACACCTCTCTTTATTAATCTATTGACTGAAGAGAATATGAGAAAGAGCAAGCAAGTAGGTTTGGGCTCTGGTTTCACACTGCAGTTCATTTTTACTTGGTAAAGGAGTAACTGCAAGATCTTTGATCCTGCACTTATCTGTAAGAGGAGCTAAGGATAGCAGTTGTGTGAGAAATAAATGATGTCACTAATGCACACCACTTGACACACAGCTTACTGACACAATCTGTCGATACACACCATTGTATTTATTGTGTGAAGCATATTCACCGGATTCAATAGATATCACATGGGAACAGATGCTATTCATCCTCCAATGTGTCCTTGGTTCTTGTCCAAGAAAAATTTGTGTCCATGGTTGTAGAATCATTGTTAATTAGATTTTTGGAACAACTGGGTTCTTAAAGGACATAGAGGACATAGTTGACCATTAAAAATTAGTGTTCTCAATTAAACGACAGTATAACTCTGGGTAAGTCACTTAACTTCTTTTGGACAAATTTTAATTCCATCTGCAAAGGGAAGATATTGGATTATATGCTACATAATAAGAAATATATTTTGTATTGTGTGTGATGGCACATACCTGTTATCCCAGTGGCTTGGGAGGCTGAGGCAGGAAGAGTCTACATTGGAGACCACCATGGGCAACTTAGTAAGAACTTGTCTTAAAAAAATAAAAAAGGATTGGGTATGTAGCCCTTGGTTTGATCCTCAGTAACACTCCCTTACCCCTCCAAATATATATATTGCATTGCCACACACACACACACACACACACACACACACACACACCTATATACACATTTCTTCATTCCTCAAAACAATGGTTTCATGAAACAATATTTGACCTGTAAGTGATATATTCCTTTTTCTTTTTCAATACATTATTTTTAATTAAATAAGGATATGACTCACTAAACTGACTTGATGACTACTTGTCACAACTCACAGTTTGGCAGCCCTGGACTAGATCTCTACAGTCTGCTCATGGCATCGAGAAAAATCTCCAGGCTCCACAGGTTGTGAACAGAACTATTTCGAGGTCTAAAGTAGCCTCCAGCTGCAATAGTCCCTCATACAAGCTAGTAAAATTAGTACTAGCTTCATTTTTGGTTTAAAGAATTCTGGCCTGATACTTTTACATACTGTAAGACTCAAGGAGTCCAATTATCTGCTTTTATCTGAGACCATGAAATCTTCCCCTGTCTTGTCTTTTGTCATTCTTAGCAAATCACTTGGTTCCTGAGTGGCATTTTCTTCTTTTAAGTATTGTTGAAGTATGGTCAGTGTATCTTGGGTTTCAATACAAATATAAATATTTGGAAAAGGAATATAGAAAGTAACATGAAATAGTCATTTTTTAATTCATAGAGGGCTAAATAAAATGTCACACTTGCCTTGTGAAAGATTTATAGTCTTGAACTAAAAGTTAAAAATTATGCTTTGTAAAAAAAATGCTATCTTCCTAAAGCATTAACAACCATTTCTAAATTTATAAACAGTTTAATGCTGGCCATCTTAATTAAGGTCAGCCTTCTTAATCTATTAAATGAAATAGTTGAAGTGGTTTGCCTTTGAGAACACCCCTGGCTCTTTTTTAAAAGTTCTGCTTTGCATGGCCAGCCTGTGGTCAGCTGGGCACCTTTGCTTGTAGTTTAGCTGCTGTTCAAGATTTGACTGTCTGACACTTTGTCTTGTAAGGGAGAAGTGTCAAGGAGGGGGAACTGACATTTGTGACAATGATTCTGAGAGCCATGTTGTAGTGCCAGCAGGCTGTACATTGGCTTTTGACTATATTTGTAATTCTCATTTGGCTCCTGCATCAATAGGATGGGAATGTGTGTTCCTGTTTGGGTTTTTGAGAGCAATTTAACTGTGCAAAGTTTGCTAGCTATTCTGCCACTTTCTTTGGATTTTATCAACAGAGGGAGTAGCTCTCAACACTTGGTATAGAGTAGAATTACCTGGGGACTTTGCAGTAGGACATGAAAGATATGGATACATCCTGTGATATTCTGATTCTGATTCTGGGTTTTTAAAGGATAGAGAGGACATAGCTCACCATTAAAAATTAGTGTTCTCAATTAAATGACAATGTAACTCTGGGTAAGTCACTTAACTTCCTTTGGACAAAGTTTTGCCTCCCCACAACCTGCTATATTTTGGAAATACTTTCCCCAGGAGACCATGATATACATCAAAGGCTGAAGAACTACTGGATTTTGATACAACAAGGAGCTTTACTCATGCCTAAACTGTGGCTTCCTTACGTAATGCAATGTTCAGGGACTGGGAAGTGTGGGAAATCTTATATCCTTCTGTTCTCTTATTAACCTCCCATCCAGGCTCTTATAGAAAGTTATTTCAATGAAGCCACTATCACCTTTGTGGCCTATAAACACAATGAGAAATTCAAATGTCATAACTGCATGCGATTTCATTAAGCAGCATTCTTATGGACAGTTTCTAAACCATTCCCCTAAATGTTGCCAGTTAGTATATAATAATTAACGCTCACACGTACAATTGATTGATGAATGAAGTTTTATGTAGCTCATCTGAAAGCTTTCAGCATTACCTGGAAATAAGCAAATTATTCACTCAACTGTTATTAAAGTGTAAATATATTCATTCACCGAACAATTATTGAGCACTTACACTGTGTAGTGAATAGCAGTCTGATCTTAAGCCTCAAAACTCCTGAGTTCAAATCAGGGCTCCATCTTTTCTCCACATTTAACCTTGAACAAAGTAACTAACTTTAGAACTCTCAAATTTGTATCTGCAAGGAGAAATAATGATAGCATCTGCCTCATTGGCAGTAGTATGAGAAACTGAACTTGAAACTGACCATACTCATAGTGAAATAAATCAGACTCGCACGTGTAAACATTATATTGTCTCCCTAGTGTATGAAACTAAAAGAGTAAATAAGATACAAAAGGTACAGTAGATATTGTGAAAGGGAAACTGCTCAAAAGGAAAGAACAACTGGGATGGGGGAAAGGAGAAAAGAAGGAACATACACACACACACACACACACACACACACACACACGATAATTGTACTACTAATTTCTATTAGTTCATTGAAAGGAACAGCGTTTATATTGTTTGATCAGTCTTACATGCCTATCCCTGGTAAACTGAGCAACTACCTGGAAGATAACAATATGCAATATAATAACCATTGTTAACTTCCTATCATCTTGTTTTGAAATTCTTTATCATTTTTGCTTTTTTATTTTAAAAAATTATTTATTTATTTATTTTCTGTGGGTACCAGGAATTGAATTCAGGACCTTGAGCTTGCCAAGCAGGCATTGTGTCACTGATCTATCTCCCCAGCCCCTTGTTTTTTAAATTATCCTTCAACAACAACAACAACAACAACAACAAAATAATGCCTAAGACACCACCAATCTACAGCAAATGTTGGATATCATTTTCCTAATACATAGGGCTCTGGTCTAGGTCCAGATGAAAGATGGACAGTTAGATGACTTAGGGGTGTAGAAGTGAGGTTGCAGCACCCGTGCAGTACCAGATACATGCAGTAAGTGTGAAGGTCCAGCGCCCATCACAGAAGAGGGAAGAAAGGATGTGCTTAGGGGAGGTTTAAATGATGAAATGCTGGAGTAAGTGCCAAGAAAAGATTAATAGTCAACTACACTTTATGAAAAAATTCATTCTTGTCCTATATCATTAAATGCATACCATTTACAAAAGTCATCAGTGTTTTAAAGAAAAAATATAATTTTAAAATGTGTTTAAGTATGTGTTAATCTTTATAAATCTTTATACCTTGAACTTGCACATGACATTAGTTTTGGCCAAGAAAGCCATTGAAAGAAGATGGTATCAAGACAGAAGTGGAAATTTTGGGCAGCATTCTGAAAACTTTTTCAATTTTATAAATAGTATAAATCTAGATGTTTCTAATTGAACAGCCCTTGTTAGCAAATGACATAAATATAACTTTGGTAATACTCCCCCCAAAATTTTTCTCATGGGAAGAGAACAAACTATCAGTTCCATGACTCCCAAAGGGAAGAGAGAAAAAACAGCTCACCTATATAATGGAAGTTGCCAGTGTCACAGTGGGAACTTGATGAGAAGAAGTGTTTCTCAGCATGGAGCGATTTTGTTCTCCTATGGACATCTGGCCATGATGTTGACTCAGGAAGGGATGCTACTCTCATCTGATAAGTAAAGGACAGGTATGCTGCCAAACTTCTTACAGCAAAAGGGACTGTCCCTCACACCCAAGGATAGTCTGGTTCAAAATGTCAACACTGTCAGTCCAAATCTGTGATTCTCAAAACATAGCGTGCATCACATCATTTGGAGAGCTTATTAAAACTCACACTGCTGGGCTCTACTCCCAGAATTTCTCACTCAGTAGGTCTGGGTGGGAACCAGAAAGCTGCGTTTGTAATAAGTTCCCAGATGATGCTGAATCTGCTTGTTCAGGGAACACTCTGAGAACCACTGGTCTATTCAACCCTACATTCCCTTTCAGATCTAAAATCCATGAGTTGGGTGAAGTTTTTCATTTACATAAAATTTTGGGGGAGGTGTTACCAAAGTTATATTTATGTCATTTGCTAACAAGGGCTGTTCAATTAGTACTAGAAACATGTAGATTTGTACTAGTTATAAAATTGAAAAAGTCTTCAGAATGCTGCCCCAAATTTCCACTTCTGTCTTTCAATGGCTTTCTTGGCCAAAAATAATGTCATGTGCAAGTTCAAGGTATAAAGATTTATTAGCACTTTCCCTAAAATTCAAGTTCATGATGAGAAATCAGCCCTATTACATTTAGTAAATAATGTTTCCATTGAGGGGTAACATCCTTAATAATATATTCACT
Organism: Chinchilla lanigera; assembly: GCF_000276665.1. Lineage (NCBI taxonomy): Eukaryota > Metazoa > Chordata > Mammalia > Rodentia > Chinchillidae > Chinchilla > Chinchilla lanigera. The sequence goes on from NW_004955430.1 coordinate 16,153,036, forward strand.
TGATAATAATTATGCTATGGTTTTTATATCATGCATGGATACAGTTTCACTCAGCTTAGTCTTTTTCTTCCCAATAGGCTAGAAGTCTAGTTCTATTTTTTTCATTTTAAGAGGGACTTAAGGATGTAAGGTAAGTTAAATGATGTTGGAGCACAGAAACTACACAGAAGAAAGAAAGGAATCAGAATTTCAGAACACAGCCCAGAAAAAGTTGGTAATATTTTGCAAACACTGTCTTACTTAGTCATTATTATTTTATTAGATAAAATATATGTAGTATCTGAAAGCTATTATAGTGTCTGGCCAACCTACATTATCAAAACTGACAGAAGCATAAAAATACTATTATAAAGAAATTAGAAAAGAGATGAGAAATAATTTGAGCACTGTTAAAATTGATATTCCTTGCTAAGAGAGGTTGGGTCATGTATAAAACAAATCAAGCAGATTGCACTGTATTTGTGTAGTCTGAATGTCTTGCCCAAAGGTGGGGGATTGAATAGTTGGCCTCTTGACGTGCCGCATCTCCAGGGAAAACCTATTTTTGCTTCTTAGATAGGTAGCAATATACTCTATGTCTTTCATTTAAAAGGAACTCAGAATTAGGGAAAGGAAATTTTATTTTATTTAATTTTTTTATTTTATGGAAAAAAGATAAAACAAAAATTTATAACAAAATCACAGGAGAGGGTTGGGGATTTAGCTCAGCAGCACAAAGCCTGCCTGGCAAACGCAAGGCTGTGAGTTCAATTCCCAGTACTGGAAACAAACAAACAAATAAACAAACAAAAAAATCATAGGAGAATAGCAATAGTTAATATATTAGATGTTGTTGTCTTTAAAGTAATTGCTCAGGGTACAAGATATGGGTATAAAAATTTCTCCAATCAATATTGGCACAAACCTTCCTTTTTAATGAACTAAGACACACTAATAGTATAACTGACTTGCTTTTTTTCCCTTTTCCCTATTGTCCTTTACCCTTTCACCCATCCTAGTTCCTTTCACATTTTGAATAATTTCATTTCATTTCACAATATCTATTGTACATTTTAGAACTCATTTACTCTTTCAGTTTCTCACACCAGGGAGACAATATGATGTTTACACATGTGAGTCTGATTTATTTCACTTATGAGTATGGTCTCAAGTTTCATCCATTTACCTGTAAGTCTCAAGTTTATCCTTCTTTATGGCTGAGTAGTACTCCATTGTATAAAAAAATACATTTAGTCTGAGAATCTAAAAGAGCTTTAGTCTGAGAATCTCAGAAAAGAAATTTTATATCATAACCCTCTATTAAAGCTGCAACTTTCTGAGAAAAAAATTAGTAATCACATGGTATTGAAACTGTCTTCTTACTTGTCTGTCACTACCTCCATATTTTTAACTTCTTATGGGCAGGAACCTTACCTCAGACTGCCTATAATTTCAACAGCTAGTGTAACATCCATGGTGCTCAGATCTGCTCAGTAATGATTGCATACTACTCATTCATTCCTTGTATGTACATTTAAATTTTCAACTATCACAGAATGTAATTTGATTTATGCCTTGATTGTGTAAGTGGAGAATTAGAAACACATACAATTGGAAAAGTGAACATATCCAGGAGAAAAATGAAAAGCCTAATATTGAAAAAAAAAAGTCCAAGAAGTTTATCAGAGAGAGAACAATTGAGGTAAACAACTATTGTTCCTGCAGATCCAGTTTTGGTGATTCTAAGGAGTTCTCTCCCCAAGCACTGCAATGAATCCTTATGCTACTTTTAGATGACACAGAGGTTTAGCTTTCATCCTCACACTGCCTTTTAATCCAGTGCTAATAACACACTGAAACTGTTGCTTCTTTTCATCATATTAGTCTTCCTCACCCATCTTCTGGCCTTCAAGTATGTGACGTTTTAAATCTGAACCCAAAAGTCTGGGGATAAAACTCTGTTTCATTATGAACTAGCTTCCTGTGTAACCTTCTGTGTTTTATCTCACACATTCAAAAGCTTTACTCTGAGAATGGGTTCAGGACTCACCAGGGGGCCAAAGGGTCTACAGCACAAAAATGGTTGCAAACACCGGGATGCTTTGGCCCAAAGATGATGACTTATTTTCTTTCATGAGCCAAAGAATCAGTTTTTCATGCCACACATATTTCATTTCCCTTCTAGAAGACTGGCAATTTAATATTAACTGCCTGGTTATTTCCTGGGCCTCAAACAGGATTAAAATGACCCCAAAATGATACTCCAGCTATCATATACCCAAGCAATGATTAAATTTTCACTCATTCATAACTTGGAGTAAAAGTGTTTTGTATTACTTTAATCATTATTGTGAGGAACCCTGTAGCACTTTCCAATGTTTATCTGGAAGGTTATGTCTTGTTCTGAGCTGAATGTCTTCTTGCAAAGCTCCTATGTTGAAATCCTTATGCCCTATTTGATGGTATTTGGAGGTAGGGGGTTGGGGGGTAGTTACATTTAGATAGGGTCATGAGAGTAGAACTGTCATGGCAGGATTAGTACCCTTATAAGAGGAAGTTAGCACTCCCCCTTCTCTCCTCCTCCTTTCCCCTCCCCTCCTCTTCTGTCTCTGTCTCTGTCTGTCTGTCTGTCTCTCTCCCTCTCTGCACATCCATGTGTGAGGACACAATAAGACAAAACAACAGCGAGCCAGGAAGCAGACCCTCACCAGACAACAGATCTGCTAGCACCTTGACCTGAAGACTTCCCAGCCTCACATTTGTTTGAACCAAGTGCTTTTGTTTAAAGCGTCTCAGTCTGTGGTATATTGTTACAGCAGCTTGAACTAATATATGACTTTTTCTATTTATAAGTTTTAGCAGCAACACAGGGTCCAATAATATCAATATGCTCTTATAATAATTCTTTAAAGAAAGGATTACATCTCTTACACTATTGGTCAGCTTGGCTCCAGAAAGTGCCTATAGATGCAGAGAAAGAAATCCAAGATGAAACCTGGGAGTGGTGGTGCACGCCTGTAATCCCAGCACCCAGGAGGCTGAGGCAGGAGGATTGTTGTGAGTTCAAGACCAGCCTGGGCTACAAAGTGAGCTCAAGGCCAGCCTGAACTGTGTAGTGAGACCTTGTCTCAAAAAAACAAACAAAAAAAAGAAATCCAAGATGTGATCCATTTTTCCCTACACTTAATACTATAATTCCTATTAGCTAAGAGACAAGGGAGGAATTTTATGTAAAGCCAATGATACCTAATTTTCAGTCTCTATTACTTGGTTCCTTTCCTCCAATATCCCACAAATCTGCATTTGGTTAACTGGTGAGATGGCTGGCAGATACAGCTGAAGAACTTTGAATGCCTCTTAGCCCAAAGGTAATTCAATTAAAGCTCAGTGCATTTCATTAGCAGCTTTGTTTATTCATATTGAAACCCAGTTGCAATGCCTAATATCACAGTGACTAAAAAGAAAATTTTCAGATCAAAACAAGGTTTATTCACCGCAACACTTGTCTCCTTCCATGAGAACACCGTTCTTTATATCTGTCTTTACCTTTTTTCCCTCTGGTGAACAAGCCCATTACCATAAGGAAGGGCATAGTCTACATTTTCTCATCACTGGACATAAGGTTCCACGTGGGGTTTAAAATACCCTTCTCATTCTCAATATCTATGTGCAAGAAGCTGAATATTAAGTCTGACAAAAGCCAAAGTGGGGTATATCTCAATGAATTCAGCATTGATGTGATGTGGTTACTTCATCAAGCAACCCTGTAAAGATGCCATAGTCTTTGGGAAGTCAGGCTCATCTTAAGAGCTTCTGCAATATTCCCTGTGACCCAAAGACACAAATAGCTACCTGACACAGGTTACCTCTTCATATGCTTTCCTTTGCCACTGAGAACATGTGCTTGGTTTCCTACTACCTGGTGCCTTTGGTTTTATTTTCCTATTTTTCATTCATATCTATGTCTCTATATATTCATCACAAAAGTTGGACTCCTAGGCTACCAGGACTTAAAGAATCCCTTCTCTGCACTCGGTCTGGATTGACTGAGAGCAGAAAAAGTACCTAGCAGTTGTACTTTCTGTTTGTCACAGTATTTTTATGGGTATTATCTTGTTTAATGCTCTCGTTCATTCTCTGAGCAACGTAGGTAAAGAGTGATCTTCTCAGACAAGAGGAAAATCAGAGAACTGTAACACCTACTAAGCTTCTGTCATATTGTAGCAGAAGATTCCTTTCCCCCGCTGCAGCCAGTATACTTCAGTTTGTTCATTGTCCAGGTAATACTCTGGATATAATTCCTGTTAGTTTTGTTTCTTAGAAATGGCTGGTCACTGTGGTGCATATTTTAAGAACCAATCCCTACTTGACAAGCCATTCTGCTTGCTTATCCCGTATAAGCCCTAGACCACCAGAGATGAAGGCCTGATATTTTGGGAATGATCCTGATCAGTGCCTGTTGACACACATAAATCTGCCTCCAAATCCTGGGTGTTGTTTTGGTGTTTCTGCTTGCTGTTTCATCTGGTGCATCAGCTGGGAAGACCAACCATGCTGACCTCTTTGGTCACAGGTTGTGGCCCTCAGAGATGGAGCAGGGACCTCTTCCATGTCCTGATGGGAAGGCGCACCCTAGATCTCTCAAGTTCCCTTGGAGGTCTGGAGGAGGATTTGTAGTTCCTCCCTTGAGCGGCTCACAGCAGACCCCAGAGCGAGGAGGGTGCGGTCTGTCTATCTGGCTGCCTGCGTGCCTGCTTGATTCTGGTAAGACCCCTGGGGTCACCCCAGTTAGTCTCTGTCAATTCTGCTAAGCTTGAACAGAAAAGGAGTCTGATCAACTCTCATTAGTCAGGACCACCGTCAAGAGAAGGGGGTTGGAATGTTTAACCTCTGAATGCCTGCTGATGAATGTGTGAGTGAGTGGAATGGACAGTGTAAGCAATAGGCTGCTCTGGCTGTGCACCAAGACTGGGAAGCACTGATCATGGGCCCTCACCTTTGGCTCCACGGCAGTCAACATATGGCATAAAGGAGGTCTTGCACCATCTTTACTTAAGTCAGGCCCAAGTCCCTGGGAGGAGTGCAGCCAGGTGGGCATATAAATGGTTTCTCTCTGAGAGGCACCCACGCTTTGTCTGTTGCACCGTCATTCAAGAGTCCACAACACACACGTAGGAAGTCAGAGATGGGAACTAATTAGTCAAAACCCACAGTCCCTGACTGTGGGCTTTTATGGAGTTAAAAATGAAACCAAGCCACTCCCTGCATCTCAAAGAAAAAAAAAAGAGGCCCATTCTTCCTGAAAATTCTACCTCGGCACCTGGTCGGGCACTGTAGTTGCTGCCAACACCTATAGCTTCACTCCCCACTCTTCACTCGTCTACTTCCAGCCAACTGACCTGGTTCCAGGAACCACTGCCTGCACTTGACCACAGAGACCCTCTCTCCAAAGCCTTCTGCTTCTATCTCGCTAACACCCACCTGAGATGACTGTCAGCCCTTACAAAGGAGTTGCCATGGCCTTTTCAAAGATCACCTCACCTAGAAACAACCCAGTTGAGCGCATCCCAAAGAAATCAACAAGGGCAGCAAAAACTATCCTGTATCATTTTTAATTTTTTTAATTCTCTTTTAAAAAGCCCATCAAGCACTGTTACCCAGAAATCTGGTATAAGAAAAGCACCTGATGTCTGTAAGAAAATGCAAATCAAAAACACTGAGAATCTACCACACTCCAGTAAGAATGGCCATTATCAAGGCCATTATCAATAAATGCTGGTGAAGCGGTGGAGAAAAAGGAACCCTATGCATTACTGTTGGGGGTGTAAACCACTGCAACCATTTTTGAAATTAATATGGAGATTTTTCAAAAAACTAAAAACAGAAATTCCATTTCATCCAACTATACCTCTCTTGGGTATCTTTTCAGAGGAGCCAAAAATCATCCTGCTATAGAAATACATGCACACCCTCATTTATGATAGCACAACTTACAATAGCTAAATCAAAGAAGAGGCCCATATGCACATTCACAGATGAATAAAGAAAAGGTGGTATACATGCGCGCGCACACACACACAGGAGAGCACTGCCATAAATGAGGGTAATTTCAAGCCATTTGTATGAGAATAGATGGATCTTAAGACCATAGTGCTAAGTCAAATTAGTTACAAAAGTTAAATGATTGCATGGTATCTCTAACAGAAGAGACCCCAAATGTAAACAGTTTAAAGAGCAAAATAAAGAGCCATGTTGAGGAAGAGGGAGGACATCTCTGTAGAGATGGGAGATGATCTGGCAAAGGAGGGAAAGGGAAAGGTGGAGGAAGGGCAGGGGAGCAAACATGAATCAAGATGAAATATCCTTCAAGGTTAATATAATCACTATGTATTGCAAACATATGCCAAAAAAAAAAAAAAAAAAAAAAGGAATCAGTAGCTAAAGGCCAAAAAGGGAAAGAAACAACATTTAATCATATAAATAATGAAAACTGTCAAACACAGAATTTACTGTGCACTTATCTCGGATTTATTTACATTTCTGGCTTCACAAAAGCTGTCTGTGGCTATGAAACAGGATTCTAACTTGGTGTATTACTCTATCGTGGTACCAACAGCACCTGAACAATGATGAAAGGTATCTTTTTGTCTGTGCCAAATTAAGAAAACAAGTTTTCAACCATAAGTGGCTACAGCAGGACAAGTTGTGCCCCAAGGTGGTAAAGGAGGGCTGAGTGGAGGCCAGAACATAGATGAAAAAAAAAAAACCCAGAGACGATTCAGTTTTTGCCCCAACAGAAAACAAACTATGATGGCCAGCCACACAGCTTGACTTTCTAAACCAACATCCCAAGTTAGCTGCTATGGGGTTCCATCTACCTTCTGATAGTACATGGAAAGTCTTCTCTTTTAACCCTTTGTTATTCTTTTGGCTGAGGTGGTCCTCAATTAATAGACTTAATAACTGTTTATTTCTACTGCTAGTGAAAAAATTTCTGGAAGCTACCAAAGGATGTTTTTACTGTGTTCCTAGGAATGAATACTCCAAGCTTTTTCTGCAGGTATAAACAAGCCCGCCAAGACTTAATGTTTACAGGTTACACCAAATATACAAAAGCAGTATTTTTCAAACTATGGGATCCAACTCTTGTAAGTAGTTGTGAAATCAATTTAGTGGGATGTAAGCAGTACCTTTAAAAAGAAAAGAAAGCCGGGCATGGAGGCACACATCCGTAATCCCAGTATGCAGGAGGCTGAGGCAGGAGGATTGCTAGAAGTTTGAGGGTAGCTTGGGCTACAAAGTGAGTTCAAGGTCAGCCTGAACTGCATAGCAAGACCCTATCTCAAAAAAACCCAAACCAAAACAGAACCAAAAGATAAAAAATTAAAAAGAAAAGAAAAAAAATAGAGCAGGCTGGAGAGCATCAGGGTTCATGGGATATTAAGAGTTAAGAATTGCTTTATGAAACTTCTGTTTCAGTTGCAAACACACACCAATCATATTCTTGGTCATTATGTAAAGTGTAGTTTTTACTGTGGGCTTTGGTCATCAATTTTAAAGCCACTGCACTAAAGCAATACCAGAATTGCTGAAAGAATTGACTTGCTGAAGGAAAGAAAGCCCTTCTGATTTCTGACTGCTGTCCAGAGCACTGGCCAAGAAAAGGGAGGGGATGGGGGAGACTCAGGAAAGATGGACAAGAGCCCAGTGTGGGGTTTCAAGCCAGAGCCTACTGGCCAAATGGGAAGGCTGGCAACTGGACAAACCAGAGCTGTATTACTGCTGATTATTAGCTGCATGTAGACTAAGGAATTTGAAAGAAATCAAGCACATAGGATTTACAGCACTAACAAGATCTCCAGGTTTGCAACTTCCTTATTAGCAAGATGTTTCAGAAACTGTAGGGTTAATGATTTGCCCAGAATTCTAAATGCTTTTTAAAGGCAAATAAAAATTCAAATGTAATTGAGATGCACATTCTATGAAGTTAAAACATAAAAAATTTCCAAGGTGTGGTCATTTTAACCTACAAGATGGCAATTTTACATTGTTGTGCCTTCAAAGAAACTTCAACCTAACTTTTGTTGAGGCAAATGGCAATGCTGATATATAAGCAGGTGTTCTCTCCATTGATCTAGAAGTTCCATTTTCTTGGTGTTCGAGGGAAAGGACTAAGGATTAAAGTAGAAATTGTCTTCCAGAAATGGAGAAGTTACCTTTTTTTTTTTTTTTTTTTGGTTTTACTCCGGTAATGGGAACCGAACTCACGACCTTGCGCTTGCCAGGCAGGCGCTTGAACCTAGGACCTTTTCACTGAGCTACATCTCCATCCCCCTTCTTAAAATAGATTCTTATTTTGAAGCTAAGTTGCTCAGACAGGGTTCAAACTTCGGGTCCTTCTCCCTCAGCCTTCCAGAGTGCTGGGATTACAGTTATGTGCCATCATGTCCAGCTTCACTTGGCTTTTTATTACAGTCCTTAAACCTTAACTTAAGGAGCTGTGACTTGGTTGGTAGATGTCACCTGTAGCCTAGGCTAAGGTATGTGACATCTTTCATGAAATCCCTGAAAAATATTTCTAAGTATACTGAGCCTGAAGTCAATCTCCCTATTTCCTGACACAACAAAAAAACACTTCTGGAAAATTAGCCAATCTACACATCTCAAAACTCCGAAGTGTTGGACTGTTCCCTTCGATGCTAACCCATCTAGAAGCCCGTCCACTTTATCACTGGGCCCCTGTCCCCGGAACACCCTTCTGCCACGTTCCACCACTTCCAAAGGCTGTGTCTGGCTTCGCCACCCTTGTTTTAAACTGTGGCAGGCAGAATTTACTCTTCTGGGTATTATTTTTTAGTAGGAAAGAAGTCAACTGGTCTGTGCTTCCTTTTTATTTCCTCAGCCACCCAGAGAAATGCCTGTAAGGCCGGAAAGTTTTTCCACAATGTCTGAGCTGAAAAAAAAAGGCCAAGAAAAAAACCCCAAAGCCCTGGCAGAAAAAAAAAATTTTTTTTTGGTGTCTAGTTACATTTCTTTTTCGATATGAAGAGGGCTTGGGGATCTTCCAGAAAGTTTAGTGAGTTGCTTTAATGAGATGTGAGGCATGTATCTCTCTTCATGGGCCATGGGGTTGTCAGTGTCTGTTTGCCTTGTTCTGCAAACAACTTTCAGAGGCACCAGGCCAACTCCCTCCATGGGCTATTCTGAAATGGCTAAATTGACACCAGAGGCATCTTGAAAACAAAATGTTCCTTCAAGCCAGCATCAAACCTAGGCATGTTCACTGTAAACTTTAAAAACTATTTTCAGTATCTGGAACAAAAATGTTATTGAATAAAAGTTCTTCTTTAGATATATTTGAAGCATTTTAGTCAAAGTTTTACTTTTCAGAACAATTCACTTTCTACTCCAAGAGATGTGACATACTATTAAGTGGTTAAAATACCCTAATTCATTACAAGTTGGGAAAACAACCTCTTTCTGACCAGAGGAGCCTGGTTTTTCTAGCATTGGTTGATTCTGGGTGGGCATTAAAATTGGTCACAGCAGCAGAACTGCATTGCAGTGACTAAACACGAAATCTTTCACTCAGAGAGCCCGAAGTGGTCGCCCGGCCCTAGAAGCGAATATTTTTTTAATGCTCCGCCAGGCATGAAATAAGAGATCCTAAAATGATTCTTCAAAGTTTTCTAACTAACCTCACTGCCATGGAAGTGGCAGGAGTCACCAAAGATGTTCTCTTCAGACAAATTTCTATTCCTGGGGAGAGGAGAGGTTCAGGCAGATCAGCTTTAAAGACTGACTGGTCCTTGGGGCTTAACTGGTCTGTATTAAATTAAGCAAAAGACATTAACTGCTCCCATTCCTCTTTTCTGTCTCTTCCTTTTCCACACCTTACCTCCAGAGAGCCTTACCTGATAGAGAGATCCATAAAACAGGATCCTGTTACCACATTCCTCCTGATAGATTAGAAGCCGAGCTGTACAGGAACCCAATGTTCAAGGAACTCAAACCAAATTCCTATGATGCAGCAGCTGGGAGACTTAGAAGACTGACTCAGAAAATGAGAGACCTTCTGAATTCTGCCACTTCCACTTATTAGCAAATGACGCAGGACTCTGCTCAGATCTATCTCAAATATGAGGTGTAAATTTGTCAAAGCTGTATCAGTTACATGAACATACGGGCTATTCTCAAGTACATTTCTTGCAAAGCAAAGAAACGAAAGAAAAAGCCTGTGGCTGTCTTGTACACTGATAATAGGAATGCATACTAGTTTAGCATTTGGCAATACAGGTTAAACATCCCTAATTCAAAAATCTGAAATCCAAATGATTCGAGATCTAAAACTTTCTGATTATTGACATGATACCACAAGTGGAAAATTCCATATCCGACCTCAAGTGATGGGTCACAGTCAAAACACAGGTGCGCTAAAAATGTTACATAAAGTTACCTTCAGGCTATAGGTCTAAGGTGCATATGAAAAAAATGAATTTTGTATTTAGAATTGGGTCCCATCTATAAGATATCTTATTATGTATATGCAAATATTGGCATATCCAAACAAATCCATACTCTGAAATATTTCTGGTTCCAAGCATTTTGGATAAAGAAAACTCAGTCTGTACCTGTCAAGACTCCAAATGCATATATATTTTGACTATGTAACTCTAGTTCTTGGAATTTATTCTGTACATACGTTCACTCATATACATACACATTCATATATGTGTGTATATATATATATACATAAATACCCACACATACACATAAATTGTGACCTGTGTGATATTACAACACTTGGAAACAAATTTCCATTAACAGAAAACCCAGGAAATAAATTATGGCAAATATAATCCTACAGTGGATTAGTAAATGGTTATTAAAGGGAATGAAAATGAATAATAGAGTGAAATAAAATTATATAGATAGATACGAATATGTCAAAGTTATATTTAATAAAAAGATCTCTGTGTAAAACTGCATATCTATATATCCATCCATCCATTCATATATATACACATACACATACACTGTATCTATAGAAGTGTTGGCAAGGTGTATAAGACAATAGAAAATGTTGCTAGTCATAGACACTAGTGGTTACCCAAAGGAGGAAGACTTTTGCATTTACACCCTCTGAACTGCTTAATACTACTATTATTACCATATGCATGTATTGCTTTTATCAAAAGTCTTTTAAGAATTCTGTGGTCAGGGGCCAAGGATATAGCTCAGTGGTATAGTGCCTGCCTGGCAAACACAAGGTCCTGAGTTTGATTCCTGATTACTCATCTCCCCCAAAAAAGAAATCTGTGGTCAGAGTAATTATAAAAACTTTGCCTTTCAGTCCCGAAAGGAGTTATGACCATATCTAATTTTAATACTTAGCTTTTTGGACAGCAGGGAGGCCCTGAACTGAGATATGGAAGCTGACCTCCAAAAGTGTCAGGCTGGTTCCCTCCTGTAAGCTCCCATGCATGGCCATGCGTGTATCATTTTGGTTCCTGCCCTTCTTCCTGGCTGGACTTTGAGCTCCCTGCTTGGGGTCACAAACCATCTTGTCCTCATGGAATAAACTTCTGGATCTCAGCAAGAGTCTGGCAAATATTGAACATGTAACTTCTAGTAAAGAAGACAATGACTAATCTCAATTATAGTGCTATAAGAATCACTAAATGTTAGAGTTAAAAAAAATCAGTAAGGGAGCATCTTGCTTTGAGGCTACTGGCAAAATCAGCTATAATTCCAAAAGTGGAATATGAAGAGTATATTCGGTACAATCGGAAGTCCTTGAATCTATGGCTAACTTTTGGCCTCTGACTTTCATGCTCACAATTCCCAGGTTGTTACGATCCCTGTCTTTCCTTGGGTTAATGGACGGTTACTCCTACAATGATCTGCACTAGGAACTGTGTTTGCTGGAATTCATTTCTCCAGAAATTCTGAGAAAATGATTTTGGCAGAATTCTCATGTGGTCTGATCACATTATTCCACTGTAGCACTTGCTGGGATGTGGAGATGAGGGAAGGCGGAATCAAGAGTATGTGGTAAATCAAATAAATACAACTGCTCTCTGCAATAGCCAACACTTCTGGAATCCCTGAGCCTGCTAAACCTGGTTAGGGGCTGTCCTTGACTTTGCTCTGAGAGGCAGTAACTTACCATGGCTTTGAAGTCAGGATGTCCTGCCTTTAAATCCAGCTTCATCAATTAATAACTAACTGCAACCTCAGGCAATGTTTACTTAACCTCTCAGTTTCAATTTCTTTATCAGTGAAATTTGGATCATCATAGTTTCTTCTCATAGAGGAGTTGTGAAGACTAAGTGAGACATCTGTGAGGAATTTGCATAGTGTACTACTAATGGTAACAGGTGCTATGATTAATTTTGTTTTCATAAATAACTACACTCTGACAAAACAAAACTAGAACACCATAGGTGGGAGGTTTTCACTGCAACTTTGCTTCCTGGCTCCCAGGCTGACCTCTACCGGGGGTTCTCAGGGGTTCTCTATGTAACATGTGTGTGTTCCATAAACTGTACAGAGGCATTTTCAATGCAAAAAAAGAACTTTGACTAAAGTTTTAAAGTTGTAATTTATTTAGACTTTAGTGAATTTTACCGATTTTCTAAAAATACCATTTGATATCATTTCTCAGCTGCAAAGTTTTGTTGGTTGGTTTCTCGTAATTTTATGCACCTGCTACTGCTCATTGGTCTCTCCCAGAATCAAGTATGAAATATTAGCTGATTACACCCCAAATTAGGCAGGCTACTTTTGAAAGTCCCTGAATCATTATTTTGTAGTGCTCTGAAAGAGTATCATTACCTCCAGGCACTCTGGCCTCTTAATGGATTTGAGAATGTTAAGATATGTTGTTAATTAAGCTATTGAGCTTTCCTCAGAGTATGCACTCACTCGAGCAGCATCAGCCAGTCACACTGCAGAGCTTCTCTTTCTGGGCAGCTTCCTCAGAAAGAACAAACCCGCAGCTAACAGAAGAGGTGAAAATGAACCATAAATGTTTTTCTCCTCATTAAGAAAACCTTAGCTCACTATCACACACTGTCACTTTTAGTTAAAATTACACACTTCATCAAAATATGCAGAGAATTATGGACAATATATAACAAATCTCAAGACCATGTTACCTCAGTTGATCAAATCTTATGATTTTTGTCCTATTGCTAAATTCAGTGTTTATCTGTCTCATACACGTTTTTATTGTTTGGCATATATGTATGGTAATCTATTCTCCTACAAAATAAACTTTTAAGAAAATGATTAATTCAGGTATCTCCAATGGAATTCAGGTAAAGGGTGTCATTTCCTCTTGGCAATGTTGTCCCAAAGGCCATGGGGGGGGGCTTCATTGAAAATGCATGTGTTCAGTTTAGGATCAATTCACCACATCAGATGCCACTATGGAGGCTGTGGCATCAGTTGTACAGGTTAAATGCTCTGTTTATGACTCACCTTACACTTTTTCGCATCTTCTATCCACCCCTTTCTAGAGTTTGAAATGCCTGATATTTGCTGTCCTAGGACATATTCTTTCCATGAAGAGTTGCAATGATTCTTTTCACCCTGCATTTCTTTGGCAATGTGACTTTGTCACTCCTTTCATCAAGAGAAGTTGAGTCCCTTGAAATTGAGCTGGCCATGTGTCTTCCTTTGGTCAAGGGAGTGCATAAGCAACACTGTGTGGTCTGGGACTAGACTGTTACAGGCCTGGTAGCTTTCATTTCCACACTTTTTTGAAAGCCTGGCACTATCTAACCAGACAGACTACCCTGAGGCAGCCATGCTGTGCAAAAGTCCAAGCTAGCCCCAGGGAGAGACCACATGAAGAGAGACAGATGCTTGGCCAGACCCCAGGAGTCCTGGCTCCCATACCTCCAGCAAATCTCAGGGGAGACAGAAATTCCACCTAGCTGAACCTAGTCATAATGGCAGAATCACTGAAGAAATTGTGGTTTAAAAACACTAAGTGTTGGAATGGTTTATTACACAGCACTGGGCAAATGAAGCGTACAACATCCTTAATGTTAAGGTCTGAGCATATGATCAACCTCTGGCCATAAAGATGTAAGAGGGAGTTTGCTCCTTCCTGTAATGAAGGCAGGTGTGAAGAAAAACTACTTTTCTTCCTAACTTTTCATGCAGGTTTGCAGGCAGGTGATACCTATGGATACAACAGCCTGGGCACAAGGCACAACATGGAGAAAATGGCAGAGTAACAAGATAGAGGGTACCTCGATGACCTGATTATGGGACCAGGCCACCAAACGCTAACACCATCACCTCCAGAGTTCTTCCTTTGGGAGATAACATACCTTTAAGTCATCTTGGGTCTGGGACTCTGTACTTTTCAGTTAAATAACACAAAATGTTACTCATTTGAGTTCAGGGAATATAGAAACAACTTTCTCTTATCATCAGCTGCATGTGTTTTTTTAACAACACAATGGCTTTTGCCTCAGTCATCCAAGGTGCTGTAGGATACAGGATAGAGATGTCTTTACTGAAATATATGAGGATAAATTATCTACAAATTCAAATCTCTTTAGCTCCTGAAATACCATGTCTCCCCAAATGCCTCTTTAACTATGACATCAACTCAAATTCCTCATATAATCCTATTTTGAATGTCATCCCAAGTTTGAAAACTTACCATCTTGGATTCTGGAAACTAAATTAAAATGTACAAAGGAAGCAGATATTTTTTACAGGAGGCTAAACATGGGCACAGCATTATATTATTGAAGCTAACTTAAGACATAAGTATGAGAAAAAAGTCTGAACATATACAAGTATAGGAAACATTTTGCAAAGCAAAGTAATTCACAATGGATAATGTGTGACAGTCCTAGCCATAAACACTCATGCTTAGAAGATGCAAAGGTACATTTTTCTTTTGGGAATATTTTACTATGCGATAATACATAATTACAGCAACGGGCATTTAAATAGGAGCAAGTATGTATCTGAGATGTCTTAGTCACTTTTCTTGTTGTGAGACCTAATACCCGACACATGCAACTTAAAGGAGAGGTTTACTTTGGCTCATGGTTGCAGATTATGGTTGTCTGGATCCAGGGCAAAAACAGCATGGCAGAGGGCATAGTGGATGACAGCTGCTCAAATGATGGTGGCCAGGAAGCAGAGACAGAAGGGAGGAGCCCAGGACGGAGAGACAACCTCCCAGGTCACGCCCCCAGTGACTCGCCTCTTCCCACCAGACCCCACCTAACAGCAAGTCAGCTGTTATCACCCCATGATTTAGTCGCCTTCCAAAACTCTATCTATGAGTGCATAAGGGTTTGGGGGGTACATTCTTGATCTAAACCATAGCACGGGTTATTAATTAGCACACAACTCTTTTTTTTAACCTGAAATTGAATGATACATTTTTTTTTTTGGCAATATAGCTGACCGTTTTTTTTTTTTAAAGTATAAAATTTAGTTCAGAATTTAAAATTGTCATTTAAAACAATTACTATGCTAGGGATAGTTTTATGTAACAAAATTTCTTAGTATAGTAGCATTTAATGACTGCTGAATTTAACTGCAACTTGCCAGATTTCCTCATTTTCTTTAGCTTATTCAGACAAATTAAACAGCTGAAGAGGGGTAAACACCACAGAACGAAGTATTATGAAGCCAGTTTGGGTTCCTGAGGTTTCATCCCAGGCCTTGGTCATGTGTCCCTGGGCCAGTGAATGAACTTCTCGAGGTGTCAAATGTCCTATTTATAAGGATGGATGTCCAATAAAACTTCCCGTGATAATGGCAGTGCTCTCTACCTGCAATGTCCAGTACATGAGCCACTAGCTCCATGTGGTTATTTGAAGTCTGCATTTGATATGTGGCAACTGAGAGACTAAGTATTTGCTTAATTTTATTAATTTAGTTTTAAGTCAAAGAGCTACTGGTGGTTAGTGGCAGTATTAGACAGCCTAGACAACTGATCTAGGTCCCTTCTTACCTAAATGTCACTCCTAAGACAGAAGAAATAAACATAGGTAGAAAGGAGACAAGGAAAATCATGATTTAAAAACCATACTTCTAAGAAAACTGCAGCTTCAGGGACAGAAAATTCCTCAAGGTTACAATGCTTTTTTCTTTCCTTCTAGGAAACTCCAAATACTCCTAGGTGTCTTAAAGATACAATAAGCCTATAAATTGAGCCTGCACTTTCCTCCCACACTATAGATTCATAAACTTTCACCCTCCAGGAAACAGCACCATTCATTGGGTACCATACCGCTAAACTTCAGACACAAGTTAGTGCTTTAAAATTCTAACCTACTCACTAATATGCCTCCTTCTTGAGGGCCTCCATTCTATTTTCTGAGTGCATACAGTACTTCTTTAACTCTGCCCAATAGAATCTGTCCACGTCCCTCACTGCTGTGTCCTGAAATGTTTTTCTGTGACAAGAGCCTTCACAATGGGTGGGAGTGAGGTGGTTTCTGTCTCCTCTTTGGACCCTGTCTCTGGGACTGTCCTACTCCTCCCTTTCCACTTAGTTTTTTCTTTCCTACAATTCACCCCTGCAACAATTCTCCACTGTTTTTCACTTCACCTACAATTAAAGGCCAGATAGGCCTCCATTGCTCAAATATAGTTAAGAGCTAAGAATTAACCATCAGCATTAACCCAGTTATTGAAAAGGAGAAGGGTCCAAGTCTTAAGAGGCTCTTTGATCTTCCATTAGAGCTCATTTAGAGGGTCAGGAGTCATTTGGAAGGAATGGGATCTAACATCTGAGTCAAAAGGCAGTGTCGATGTACCTTCTTATTTTAGGATAACATCAGTTTCAGTCAGAAGCTTCACTGTCCACGGCTTGTGGTAATAAATTCTCAAGATGGTCAGTTCGTTTCAAAATGTCATCTAGTGCAATTACTCGGTGTCATTGTTACTATGTACCAAGGCAGAGGACTGAATTCTGAGGCTGGGAAGAACCCAGGTCTAACAGAGGAGCCTGACCAGAAGACAAATATTTATAACACTGTGACACGTCCTGCACTCAATATGTGGTAAGACTAGAGAGAGAGAGCAAATCCTCATCCCTCTTTGGTGACTCTGGGAAGGCTCTAGAAAAGAGATATCCTACCAAAGGTGATCAGAAGTGTCCTGTAGGCTTGAAGAGGGGGAGGGCATTTCCAGCCCAGGAGTAAGGCTCCTTTGGAGATGCCCGCAGATAGGGCTAGCCATATACTTTAAGTTTCAGAGAACAAAGTGAGAAATGAATGCTGATTTTGCCCTCTGTCACCACAGAGCCCTTCAGCTAAAAAATGATTTGAACTTTGGCTTCTGAATTTTTATGCCAAGGAGCAAATTTCTCTTCCTCGGTAAATGATGAGGTGCCCTGCCTCATCCAAACCCAATCAACTCTTCTCCTGGAGCTAGCATTAGAAATTGTAAGACATGTTTGAGGGTAGACACCTTTTGAAGGAACCAAGTACACGGTAGAATTCACGAGCTGGAAAGGAGGCAAAAATTAAGGAGGAGCACAAACAGTAAGTATAATTATCTGAAGCACTGATTTTTTTTCCCCATCAAAACGGAACCATTTTTCATGGAGTGATTGCACCTTGAAATGTATACCTTCCTTCTGAGACTGTAATGTTGACCTAGGTGAGACAGTCATTTAGTTTCCACAAATCATTTTTCTGTATTTCCTCTTCCTAGTGAAGTCAGCAGGAGAAGAAGAGATACAAAATACCGGAGACTGCCTTTCTGGTGAGCTGCAGAAAGGAATTCCTGCATTATTGTGATCATCTTTCAAATTGCAGCACTTAGCTGCTTGCACCGAGCAGCTCCTCTTCTCCATCCTTGTCATTTAGCAATGTGCAGGCTAAAAAAGATGATGATGACCCAGACAGGATACTAAGGCCTCTAAACAAATACATTCTCATTATAGAAACCCATAAATGTTGCCTTATGCAGAAACCACAGACCAGGGTAAATGGTGGGATTTGGGTTGAGGCAATTAAATGATGCAAAGTTTCCTCACGGTTCTCCCTGTGGTTGATTAAGGCCTGCAGCTATTTCCAAGCACCTTTCTTCTGCCTTATTCACAAATGCTGTTGCCCACTGATACCACCTGGGGAGCTTTTAAAATTTGAATGCCAAGGTCACACCCCACACCAAGGAAACCATAAGCTCTTGGGGTGGACCCAGTCTATAACATATATATTTTTAAATTTGTGGTGGGATTCCCACATGCAGCAAGTTGAAGAAATTGTGCTTTTCGACTTTGGAGCAGTAGTCCCTAACTTTAGAACATTTCTGAACTATAAGTTAGATTTGCTGAATCACATCTTGTGGGAGTATGTGTGGTGTCTCTCCCCTACCCATCCCTGTGTATGTTCGTACATTGTGTTTGGTACTGAGGATCCAACTTGGATCCTCACACACACTAGGGAAGGGCTCTACCACTGAGCCACATACCCAGGCCCATTCCCCTTTTCAAAAGCCCCCAGGCCAGTCTAATGCCTGCTTTTTATTGAAAATCTGTTCTAAAGCAACAAAATTCTATTTTTCCTTTGATGTTGCATATATGATAGTATGCAAAAACTAAAATAAAATTACAAAGTCCGTTAAAAATTATGCAGAGGACATTTACTTTCTGGGACATCTTTCTTTCTCTCTCTTCTGTGTTTTTACTTTTTATTAATTTGCACAAACTCTAAATGCAGGCCTTGAAGAAGGATCACAAACTGTATCCAGCTTTGCGCTCACACTCCTGAAATTTATTGATCTCTTGGCCATTTTTCTCCCCAGCAACTACCCACACCCCACAGACTCCACAGATACGCTTTTTAACCTCTTTTCTTCCTCTTAAGATTTTATTTTAATTTGATATAACTGCAGAAAAGTTGGCTTGGATTGAGCAAATAATTATTGATGAGTAATTAAGAGACTAGGTGATTTTGACAGCAAATGGCCTGACACATCATGTATTACTCTTATTTATGTTTATTTTAAAGGAAAGAGAAGAAAATGAGGCCAGGAACAAATGATGCCCCAGATTTCCATATACTGTTAGTTACAGGGCACAGTTTTCAAACATTTTATAATATTACACCTAAGCCTATGACAACTGTGTAGATAAGAATTGTCATCGTTTCTACATAAGGGATGAAAAGACAGAGAGGAGAGGAACTGCCAAAATTTGGCTTTATGTCCCTTTTCAGTGGAAGATCTTTTCCTCCTTGCCATAATGACACTGTCTCTTACATTCCTAATCAATTGAGAATGTAACCTCCCATGCAAATCAGCATGAAAAAGGTCGCAGCATAATTATGGAAACAGCTAAATTGGCTGTTTCTTTAAAAATTCATTCCAAAAATACTTCATGAACTATATTTCTCAAATCATGTAAGTTTTCTTAGTTTAATGCGTTCTTTTCCTGATTAGAGGAGTAACTCATGCTCACTGCAGAATAAGGTAACAGGTAAGAAGAAATGAAGAATCATACATTATACCCAAGTATTCTTTAAAACACAAAAAACATTAAGAGCCTGGCCTGGGTAGGTCCCCAGCCTTGTGTGGAGCAAGAATCATCAGTTCCTTGGTCCTGATACCTTTCAAGAAATCTGATATAACTTATTCTAAGTATCTGGAGTTGGTACAGACCTGATGCTCTGTGCCATACAGGATGCAAACAGTTTCAAAGGATCATTACTTGCATCTGATCTTTGGTTTTCCCAGATTACCAGGTATAACTGCATTTTCCTTACAGTGTTGTTCCTTCGTTCAAAGAAACATTTTTTCCTATTCATGACTAGTATTGGCTGAAAGTATGGTATTTAGAAATTTATCAGGAGTACATCTAAATTCT
The DNA here is from genome assembly GCF_000276665.1 of Chinchilla lanigera. Taxonomy (NCBI): domain Eukaryota; kingdom Metazoa; phylum Chordata; class Mammalia; order Rodentia; family Chinchillidae; genus Chinchilla; species Chinchilla lanigera. The sequence goes on from NW_004955430.1 coordinate 16,172,876, forward strand.
TAACAGAAATTCCAGGAAGCTTTGAGGTTTCTAGGCAAGTGTGTAGTTTTCTTTCTTTCTTTCTTCTTTTTTTTAAAAAGCAAACATACCAGAATTTATACCTTTAAATGCATGCGGTTTTCTCTGGAGGAGGAAGCTGTGTACCTTTTCCAGGGGGTTCTCATTTGCTCAAAATGCTCTGGGAAATTACAGGCAGCAGGAACAGGACAGCTCTGAGCTGCACATCCCCCACACTGTCTTTCAGTTCCTGGATAATAGCACAGGGATTTTCTCACTTACTCAGCAACCACTCCGTCAAAAACAACTGATTACATCTCTAGATCTGTCCAGTCAAATCACAAAACAATATTCTCACTATGCCTTAGGGAGGACAGAACTTTCTTGCGACTCCTGGAATTTAGCACCTACTCACAGGCAAGGATCTTCAGAGATCAGCATGCGCTGCCACCTCCTCACCTGAGATTGAGCAATGGGACACCAGCGTGGCTAATTAAAGGGACTTTGCTCAGCTCTACCAAGAATAAAGGACAAATCGGATGCAGCATTCCAGGTGCTGTGACTCCAAAAAGTATTTTTTACCATATCCATCATGAAGTCCAGTGTGATCTACTGGTCACTTTGCATTTCATAAAATCTGATCCTTATCCTTCTATACAGATTATATATGTATATATATATATATATATATAATATATATTGCAATATATATATTACATGATCTAGCTACACTGTAATTATTTTCCCAGCCACTCCCCAATTGATGGGCCTTCACTTTATTTCTAGATTCTTCTGTCCCTCACTGCAACAACAATGCAATGAAATTCTTGTATAGAGAATCTTGCATACTGGTGCTTTTTTATCTTTATGGGCTAGTTTCCAGAAGTTAAATCATACTTTTTATGTACTATATGTGTGTGTCTTAGTAGTAGTTTGCTAGATTGCTTTTCAAAAACTCACGAGACCACAGGAGTGTATTAGAACTTTCCCATCCCCAACTGTTTTATTGTACCACAGTTTTATAGGAGAGATATTTCAGTGTAGTGGATGTATAGCAGCACCTCCCCCACCCCAAGTACGTTCATAACATAATTTCCAGAGTTGATGATCTTCTTTGGCTACAGTTAGGAACTGGTAGATGAGATTTTTCTAGATTAGCTAGTAGGCCCTGAATCCAAAGGTAAGTGTTCCTATAAAAGACACAGAGGAGAGATATAGGGAGAAAGGGGCCATTTGAAGACAGTGACAAAGACGGGAATTATGCACCTGGAAGCCAAGGAAAATCTGGAGCCACCAGGCACTGGAAGGCCAAGGAAAGACCTTTCTGGAACTGTCACAGGAAGTGTGACCCTTGTTTGCTGAACTGTGAGAAAATAAATTCCTCTTATTTTAAACCACAAAGACTGTAGTAATTTGTTATATTAGCCTTAGAAAACTAATGCACTCATTTTGCCAGGTGTGGTGGCACACACTTGTAATTCCAGCACTTAGGAGGCTGAGGCACAAGGACTGCTGCTGAGTTTGAGGCCAGCCTGCACTGCATAAGCAAGTTCAAGGCCAGCTTGTACTACGCAGCAAGACCTTTGTCTCAACAAAACCAAAACCAAACAAAAAAACCCCACCACCACCACCACCAACACAAACAACAAAAACCCCCAAATAATCTTTTGCCTTTGTCTGAGAACTGCTGCTGCAGGTATGTTCATGGGGTTTTACTATTTGGATTTGCTTTTCAGTGAATTGACTATTCATATTTTTTTCCATTTTTTTCAAAAGTTTTTTTCTCTACCCATTCTTAAAAATGCTGTGAATATGCAAACATTAGCACTGTATCTGCCACATGTTGTGAGATACCTGACTCACTTTTTATGGTATGTTTGGTCATACTGTGCAATTAAAAATAAATTACATGGTGCTGTATGCTTATCTTTCCATTTATCTCTTATGAGTTCCCTGTTGGTTACAAACACATCCCTGACACCTGGGTAACAAAAATATCATACCAAATTTTCTCTGAAATGTTTGCGGTGGTCCTTTTCCTATGCTCAGAACCTGAGAACAGGATACCTTACACGGCAAAAAGAGAATTTCACAGATGTGATGAAGAGTATACCAGTGATGGCGAATCTTTTAGAGCTTTCAGTGGTAACAAACAGCAGGTTGTGGCACGCATGCCAATAGTTCACCACCACTGACACAGGCTTTACGATGAAAGATCGCCCTGGATTATCTAGTCACTGGAATCCCTGAGAGGGATCCCTGCCCAGTGGTCAGAGGGAGAGGTGACTAAGAAGAGGAGCCAGCGAGGCGCAGCACTGCTGCCTGTAAGGCAGAGGAAATGAGCCTGAGACCATGGTTGGTGGGCCAGCTCTGGGAATGTCAAGTGAATGGAGGATCCCCCTGAGTCTGCCAAAAGGAACAAAGCCCCTCTGACATCTGAGGGCGCGAGACTTGCATCAAACTTCTTTCCTGAAGAACTGTACATACATCTGTGTTGGTTAAGCTGCTGAATTTATGATAACTTGTTATGACAGTACTAGAAGATCAATACAGTACTTTTTTTGTTTAATTAAATGTGTACCTTTACACTTACATGTATAATTAACTTTTGACTATTTTAGCAAGTAGGGGCATAACTTTAGTTCTAGATGGACACTCTAGTCCATTGCACTGATCTATTTGTTTATTCCTTTGCCTATATCACGCTGTTTTGGTATAGTTATTTCAATATATTCAAGCATCTGGTACAGCAAGTTAGCTTCTGCTTTTGTTTGGTTTTTAAAATAGTTTTCTCTTTAAACAGATCTTGTTTATGTCCTTCAAAGTATTATTCCCTGTTAAATATTTTTCTAAGTTGCATTGTTTTAATGGGAAATCCATCTCCATTTGTAATTGATAGTGTTCCCCTAGCCCCATACTGGGGACTGAACCCTGTGCTTTTGTATTGGGCTACTATACCCACACCCTTTTAAAAAATGTTTATTTTGAGACAGAATCTAAGTCACTAAATTGCCTAGGCTGGGCTTGAATTTACAATCTTCCTGCCTTGGCCTCCCAAAGTGCACGTGCCATTGTGCCCAGCGTGCAACTGACAATTCTTACAAACAAATCAAACCACATATAACCTTGTCTCAAGGTGTGAACTTACTGTTCCCTCTGGTTAAAATCAAATGTGTGTGTCAGTTACCTGCATGGCAGAATTTTTCAGGGGACTTGGACCTCTGCTTGTATGCAAACTTATCAGGGAGGCCTTCCTGATCACCCGTAGGAAACAGTGCACCCTTGCGTGGTGCCATCCCATCTGCTAAATATTTACTCGCCTCTTCTCAAGCTTTATTTTTCTGTATAACACTTGTCACATTCTGACTTCTTTACTAAGGTGTGGTTTCTTTTCCATTTCCTTCAACTAAATTATCTGAACTTTTAATCTGAAACTTTTAATCTCTTTAGTTTACTACTATATCTCCAGGGGGCAGATGAGTGCTTGGGATTCAGACAACATTCAATAAATATTTTTCTGAGTGACTGACTAGGAAGAGGATCTACTGACATTCTACATTACTTTTCAGTCTTATCACCTGGACAAATATCCTGATTCACTGTAGCAGTTTTTTACTGGAGACCTTTAACTTTTATAGGTATACAGTCAACAAAAAAGATAATATGACTCATTTGGTTGCTTTAATTATGCCAATTACTTTTTGCCTCAGTAAATTCACTGGGGCCACTGAGACAGTGCTGACTAATATCAGTCAAAGTAGGGATCCCTATCTGTAGAAGACGGGAGAGACTGTCTCTGCTTACCAGTCCTGCCTGTACCCATACCCTTTGCTATGAACCTTTGCAGTGCCCGCATATCCTCTGAGGCTAGGCCTAGCCACAGGAGTGCTTTGGCCAAAGGGTTACAGCAGACACGGTACAAGCAGAGGCCTGAAAAGGGCCACTGACACTGGGCTTGGTCTTGCTGCTCTGCTGCTACCATGTAAACATGCTTGGGCTAACCTGTTGGAGGACATGTTGTTGAGAATACAATTTTCCCATTGTTTCAGTAGAGCCATCCTGGATAGATCAGCCAGTCAGCTGGCCCCAGACATGTGAGCATGCCCAATCTTGGTGGCAGAGCTGCCTGGATGATCTGGATATAGCCGTGGACTGACTGGTAGCCAGCCCAGCCCAGAGCCCCTGATCCCTACTGACTGTGGGCTACACACACATTTATTATTCCTTGCTGAGCAAATGGTTCTCCAAAATGTCTCAGCGGGAAATATATGAAAGATAAAGCTTGGTAGTTGTCATGAGGCATTACTGTGACAAGAGACAATATAAGCGGTATGCCTGATTTTATTGCAAAGAGTTTTACCAAGTAGAATGTTGTTATTCATTAGTTTTTGGTGGACAGGGGTGTTTATTTTTTAAATTCATCTGTATTTGTTACCTTTTGAAGCTAAGTGTGACCTGGGCATTACATTTCCATTTACAAGACTTGTTCTGAATTTTTTCTCAAACAGCTTTGCAATATACCTTGGGAAGTTTAGTTTTATTCCTCTATACAATACTTTTATTTAGAAAACAAGCCCTGTGGGGTTTCCGCCATCAAATTGTTTCAGTTTAACATACTTATTTTTAGAGAACTAGTAATGCAGAATTGAAACTAAAGGAGAAAATTTTTGAAAAGTAGATTCTACAAGATAAAAACTCAAGCTATTTTAACTGGTGGATAGTTTTTATTACAGGTAAGTGAAACAGAAACAATCGAGTTGTTGAAATTAAAAATGGCTGCTGAATTTTATAAATGCCTTTCCCATACATAATGTTATAATCTTTTTCCTTCTTTCATTTATTGATGTAACAAATTACTTGACAGATGCTTTGACTTTAACTATTTTAGATTCTAGGAATAAGTATATTCTTTTGAAGTGTCTCTAGATTTTACTTGGTAATATTTTAGAAGTTTGCCCTAAGTATGCAAGTGAAATTGGCCTTTTTTCCCCCTTTTATGGCTTGTATTTTCTTTCTCAGGCTTAGGAATAAAGGATATGTTGTATTTGGGAAGTAAATTTGTCATTTTCAGAAATGACTAAAGCCCAAATACAAGAATGGACATATAGATGTGAACATAACTCATACAATTTAATATATTTATACAGAGAATTTGCATCATATAAATTAATAAAACAGAGCTGGGCATGGTGGTGCCCACTTGTAATCCCAGCACTTGGAATCACCACAAATTTGAGATCAGCCTGGGCTACATAGTGAGTTTGAAGGCCAGCCTGAACTACGTGGTGAGATCCTGTCCCCCCAAAACAAACTGAAATTAATAAAACAGATTTTTGATTATCCATGATACGTTACTATAAGTTACAATGCTCAAAAGAAAACCTCAAATTATTTTAAAGGTAGATATTTAATAAACCATAATCTTAGGTGATAAATAAAATTGATATTAAGGAATAACCAATAGCTAGTAAATTTTAAATACTTGCAAATAAGAAATATCCTTTAAAATAACTTTAGAATAAGAAAAGCAAAATCAGTATGATTAATGTCAATGAAAAAAATTATTTCTTACCAAAAGTTATGGAACACAGCTAAAGCTTAGAAGGAAATGTATAGTTTATAGATATAATAGAAAGATTAAAACTAAATGAACATAGTACTAATTTTGGTAAGTTTCATGAGGAAGAATAAACTGAAATAAAGTCTATCATTTAAAAGAGGAAGAAAAGTAAAAGGACTAAGTAGTTTTACAGCTGGGTTTCACCTAACTGTTACAGAATATATGATTCCAATGCTACTGAAACTCATAGATAATAGAAACAGATGCAAAGTTCCTAAATTCATTTTATCACTTGTATAGATCAGTGGTTCTAGTGTGTTTCCTGGACTGTCACCATTAACAACATTTGGGAACTTATCAGAAATGCAGAGTATCTGGCCTCACCCATGCCCTGCTGAATTAGAAGTTCTGGGATTGGAGGTCTAGGAATGTAAGGCCCTCAGGTGATTCAAATGTGTGCTAAATTTTGAGAACTACTGGTATACCTGACGTGCAGTTAATATGCACAAGCCTAGAAGTTGCTTCATTTTCAGGAATGTATCTCCTGCATTTATATGCTTTTCTTTTTCATCAACATTGCAATCTATCTTGCAGACATATTACCATGAACTTACCCAAACAATTTTCCCTCATGTTGTTTTGCATAACAAATCCCTTTCATATATATAGAGAGAGACCTGGGCATTACTTCTACTACTACATAGAAAATCTTTTCTATTAGTGTGCAAGGGGTGTGGATATAAGAATTAGCAAATGGAGTTTGGGCTGTAGATGTAGCACCGATACAATTTCTGCTGGCAATAGGAGCTGCATGTGTATGATGAGGTCAAGCAGGATGTGGAGGTCTCAATTTTAGTATCTGTATATGTACTGGTACAAATAATAAGGGTAAATGCTTCATCACTAATTTAGACACGGCCATTTGCAAGCTGCATTATAATTACCAAACAAGATGTGTACTATATTTTCATCTGGAGGGCAGATTGGTTATAATGAATTGAAAGCATTTTAATATATTTTAATAATGAGGTAAAGAGGTATGTGAACTGCACAAATCAGAAGCCAGGCATTTCATACCACTGTTTCATCTCCCCCCATATCTACTATGAAGAGTAGCTATGATCGGCTCTATTTTTTAGATGAGGAAATTAAGGATCAGAAAAGTTCATGAATTGTACTCTGTTCTCTCAGAATTTGAAGTCAAGTTTGCCTTCCTGTAATTCTACTTGGCTTCTACTAAGCCTCATAAAATTTTTCTGAAACTGAGTTCACTCCCAAGAAATATGAGTCTATCACCTCCAATGGTCTTCACAAAGTGTCTTCCAACAGATAATGTACCTCCCCTTTGTTAATTTAGAAATGCTTCAAAGTTAAAACCCTGCAATGCTGTTTTTTATTGCTTCAGCCAAGAGACTAACAAATCATTACACACGCTGTATAAAAGAAACCATTTTAATATTAACAGCCCAATCATTTGGGGATTAAAGATTTGGGGTTTGCATTGGCATGCTGAAGGAATATTAGTTACCTGTAATTCTGGTTTTTGGGAGGCTCATAACTGTAATAGATAACAGCTCCCCAAATCTAAATTTCCTGGCACCTGGACAGGCCTGTGCTGGATAGCTCAGATTTCAGTCTCAGACCACCCACAGGGAGGAGGCTCAAATCTGTCAACAGTGTGCTCTCTTCTGTAAAGCTGCTTTCCACAGAGGGCCCTGGTCCTCACACAGAGACTCAGTGCACAGGCCAAGAAGACTGCCATAAATATAGACTCCCTGAGAGCAGGAGTTATAAATGGGGCCGAGGGACAAACAACTTCTCCCAAGGAGGAGCGGTAGTTTTCTGTGTATTTGTCTGCATGTAGGCCAACTCACTTGGCCCCTAGGAACGGAGGTAGCTGTGTTACATTTTCAAAATTTCAAGAGATCAGGCCCGCTGTTCTTTTTCTAAGGCAAGCATAGTTTGACAACTAGGTGAAGAAATAATGCATTAGGCTTAGACCCTATGCTTCTAGTCCATTGCTCAAAGTTTTTGAAATGGCACATTACCATGTAGAACATACGACCTTATAACCATGTAAGGCTTGGGAGGGGGTTGATGGACTCTACAGAGAACTAAAATCTCCAAGTACAAAAAGCTTTCACTTGGCTTCCCTGTAATTAATTGACAAAATTTAGTATGAGCCAATGAATGTATCACATTTCTTTAAAAAGTTACATTTTTAAATCAAATCAAGATTACAGATCATTCTTTTTTCTTTAAAACAAAATGTGAAATTCCCCATGACAGTTCTTGATTGTTTTTAATAAGTACGTCCAAGAATAAATGGTAACATATTAATGTTGCTTTATTACTTGGTAATAATTTTTGATTAAGTAAGTTTATACTCAAAGATGCTGCCAAGTGAAATTGATATTCTACACAGTGCTGTATGTATGCGGTACATTATCTGAAACTATGTTATTTCCACATTTAAGCTAAAGTTTATGTGTTTAGAACATAACAGGAACATATGCTCTTGCAGAAAAATTAAAAATATAAAAAAGTATAAGAAACAACGACAAATAATGCAGTGATGGAGATTTCTCAACTCATTTCCTTTAGCTTTTCTACACATCTATTTTGTGCATAGGCAGTTGTTGAAACTTTATAAAAATTTCCATTATCTTTTCTACCTAACATTGCTGTAATTTAACCATTTCTCCTTGACTGATTTCCAAATAAAGTCACAAATACTATTTCTGTGCCAAAATTTATATCTAAATTCTGGATTACTTCTGTAGGAATAAAGCTTGAACAGTATTCCTGAAGATTCTAAAATTATTGCTTAACCATTTAGCAGTCCCTTAATATGACTGCATATTACTGCCCTAATTTGCTTTAAAAATCCTTCAAGAATTTTCCTGACTTTGCTCTTCTCATGCTGACTTCCAGTTGGCTTGAGATAAAGTATAAAAAGCTGTCTTTGAGGTTTCTAGATCATTTGCCTGTGGCCTGAGGTTCCACAGTCCATTGTAATCAAGGGTGTATTATATATTTGCAATCACTGAAATATGTCTTGTTGCCATTGTTGTTAATCCTGCATATCCAAAAAAAGTGGGTGATTTTGTTCTGAAGAGGATGCAGGGTGTTAGCTGGCAGAAAGGTAGGGAAAGGATACTTAGGTAGGTCTCGATGGCCGGACTTAGCAAGATAGAAGACAATATCAAGAACGGTGTTTGCTACCAATATAGGCAAAACTCCTACCAAAGTGCTGTAAGCTTTGGCATTTTAGAATTCAACGAAAGAATTAGGGAGAATTTGAGAGCAGGATTTGGATATTAGGGACATTTTAAAACTGTTTGCAAAGCTTTAAGTCCTAGCATATAAAATAATAGGTGGACACAGAGCATCCCATTCTTGAAATTCACATCAGAGCAGGTAGCAAATTAGAAACTATTCTAGAGTAAATAAAACCTTTGCTATAAAGCCAAACAGAGAAAAATAAAGATGAGGCACATGAAATAGTTTTTGTAAAAAAAAAGAATGAGTGACTTGTTAGTTGATAAATAACAGTCTTTGTTCTTTTGCATGTATGTATACTTAGAACCCTTCTTCATCTTTGAATTCACTCTAGTTAATGTTGTGCCCGTGATAAACATTCAACAAATACTGGCTGAATTTTAACTGAGCATAGTTTTTCCCCTTATTTGAATTAGGGATTTTCTATGTTCGGCAGTGAGATTCTTTTGTATTTATGGGACAAGCTCATGTTTCCTTGTTTTATGATTCTATCAACTGAAAGTTCTAGAATCTCCCTAAGGAGGAAAGAAACTGCCAGTTTTCTTTGCCATCTAGGTTGCCATTTCCAGATATTTAGGCCTTAAACAGAACCACTGCCCTGGCTTTTTCTTTGTGTGGAAGGTTCTTCACGACTTTCTCTAGCTGTGTCTTCTCTTTGGCCAGGTCTAGGCACAATACTGCTATTTTACCAGGGAGGCCTTCTCATTTCACCTCACATTTTTATTTTCTATTGTAGCCCCTTGTCTTTTAATGACATGCATTATAATTTGAAATAATTTAATTCAGTATTTTAAAAATTTCAGTGTTTTTAAACTTTTTAAGTCCATAATGACAAATACCTTACAAAGATTCATGTTTCTGCCAGCTCCCAACAGAAACATCAGTTTGATAAAATAATATACTAAGAATTTTGGAAGAGTGAAGCCTGTTTTTTTTCATTCTATTTTAGTGTGTTCAGTAAAGAAGCAAACAGAAAAACTGTTTGTGACCCACTAAATTGATCTCAAAGCTGACTCACACAATATAACCCCAAATGTGAAATATTGGGTTGTCTAGTTTTCCTGATTCCTGGCCTACAAAAAGAAGAAAAGATTCATAAGATCATAAAATATGTATTTTTCTTGCTCACTGGTATATTTAATAATTATTTTAAAACAAATTGATACTTGAAACAAGTGAATAAATTAATGAAATCTTGCTACTTTTTTCTTTCTTATCTTGACATACTTGTGCTTTTAAGTAGAAATAATTATTTAAATGGAACATCATTTCCCTTTTTAATAAAAATGACTTTGGAACTGAATTTAATATTTAGGGATCCATAAGATACTGGTAACACTGAATTCTTTAGCAATGCACAGAATTTGAAGGGACAAATTTGAATTTTTATAATTTGTAGGATTCATGATCAAACTGCTGCTTAAATATATCAGAAAATTGCAACCCCAACTCAGTCTGGTTTGGGGTGGGAAAAGGGTGAGGAAGTGAAGAAGCAAAACAGGGAAAGGATTTCCCTTGTAGAGATGTCTATCTTGGGGTTCCCAAGGCTTTGAGTACTGGGGAAAGAGGCAGGCCTGGTGCCTGATTGGAAACTATATCAAGGCAGAACGTGTATATCACATTTCTGCCCTATTTACAAAATATTTTTCCATGTACTTATTTAAAATCTGATACCCAATCTTGTTATTACTGTTTGATCTTTGTGAATGAAGGTAAAAGAATTATGTTCAGAGTAACAAACCTTTGAAATGATTTTAAAATGACAGTCTATTTATAAGAATTTTCCATGATAGGACACTATCAATAACTTTTCTTGAAAAATGTAAGATGATGTACTTTCCTTTCTTTGAAAGGGAAGAGAAATAGAAGATAGACTTTCTCTTATTCAAAAATTTTCTTTGCATAAATAATAATCTTTTCTGAAACTTTAGTGACCCATTACTTGTTTCAAATTGTTCTCAAATGAGCACGCATTAAAATTATTGGAGGGCTTCTTAATCAGATTGCTGGCAACCCCTCCCCCAAACCTGCTTTTCTCTCTGCTTGGGGTAACAGAATTTGCAGTCCTCATTTTCTGGTGATACTGATATTCTTGGCATTAGTACTCCATTTGGAGAACCACTGCTCTAAAGAAATAATTCTCAACTGGAGGCAATTTTGTCTCACAGTGAACATTTGACAGTGTCTCGTGACACATTTGATTTTCACCACTGGGTCTGGGTGCTGGGTATCTAGTGTTAGAGGGATCAAGTAGGTAGAGGCAAGGGTGCTGTGAAACACAGTACAATGCACAAGACTCTCTCCACAACAAAGAATTATTCAGCCCCAAATGTCAATGCTGGTGTTGTTGAGAAACCCCATTCTATATGAACTCTCTCATGGCAGCACATTGTTTAATAAGAGTTTAAATAACAAGTAAAACAAGAGCGACTCATTTCAGAAGCCTTCAACTAAAGTGAGATGATGTCACAGACATTACATTAATTGGATGGTGTCTCAAGCAGATATCTATTGTCATCTTTCTCTCTGTCTGTTTATATCTCCCACATTCACATGTCCATTAAACTTATAAAACGCTGCACAGCCCAGACATTTACTCATCCAAAATGTAAATGAGGGCCTATGTATGGCTGAAGAGGGATATGAAGCCAGTTTGGACCAGAAAACACCTTTCCTTATTCCCCTAAGGGGCTGTTATCACCTTATCTGAAGCAGGGAGGATTTTAGAAATTGTAAATTACAGGGACTACAGAATAATGGAGTTAGGAAGATACTGCTATTTCCTTTTATTTTCAGTGATTCTTTTTCATATTGTTTATTAATGGCAGAAGATTTTAGGAGGAATTCAGTGATTCTTTTAGGTGTCCTCTTGCCTCCTGTATCTTTCATAGACTCTCCCCTGTTCCTTTTCAGAATTTATGGAGTGGGCTGGGGATTTAGCTCAGCGGCAAAAAGCACCTGCCTGGCATGCGCAAGGTCGTGAGTTCGGTTCCTGGTACCGGAGAAAAACCAAAAAAAAAAAAAAAGAATTTATGGAGCCCTTGCTAAAAACCTGCTCTAGGTAAAAGAAAAAGGCCCTTCTCTACCATCTGTGACATCACCCTGTGATCCTTCAGCCTCCTTTTTAAATATCTGAATCACTGTCTTAGTAAATGGTGACCCAGGGTGGGTTGACCGTGGTAGAAACTTAGGAGTCATTCTTTATTGCCTTTTTTTTACCCCTTCCCTACACGGTCAGTCCATCTCCAAGTCTTGTGAATGCTCCTTTTTAAATATCTCTTCTAGACTCTAACCTGGCTACTTCTATGTTGGTTGCTGGTCCATATTAATGTTGTGTCTCCCCTGGATTATAGAACCACCTTTTCAATGGCCACACTGTGGACTCAGCCCCTCCTGATACTCTACCGAGAGGGAGCTCTCTAAAACATCAGATCATGTGTCCTTCTGCTCACTTGCTACTATTACTTCAAAAGAACTTATGATGGTTTATAAGGCTTTGTACACACAGGTCACTGCTTACTACTCATATGTTTTTCCTCTTCTCTCCATTCTGGCCATTTTCCCATTATGTGGCAAACATTGTGAATTTTACTGGGTTCCATGAAAATGTGATGTTCTCCCTAAAAACAGCTGGCCCTCCATATCTGTGGAATCCACATCTGCATTCAACCAATCGTGGATGATAATATTTGAAAAAACTGTGTCTGTACCAAAATTTGCAGACCTTTTCTTGTTATTCCCTAAAAAACACATAACATTTACACAGCTTTTACATTACAGTGACATTTTATATAAGGAACCTGAATATATGTGGATTATTGTATCCATAATGGGGAGGGTACATGTGTGAGTATCCTAGAACCAATGCCCCATGCATACCGAGGGGCAACTGTACTGTCCTTTGGCATGTGCTGTGTTCCCTTCCAACAGTACTTACACACAGGTCCCTACCTCCTGCCTTACTTCCCACTACTTCAGACTTCTGCTAAAATAGCATTTCCCTTGGGAAGATTTCATTGACCTCCCAGTTCCGTGTTAGGTGCTCCACCCATGTGTTCTCATGCCACCTTATAAAATACCTCATTGTAATTATCCTGTCTTATAATTGTCTTGGTCCCCCAGTAGCCTGCAAAGTGCTAAGAAGATAGGGTCCCCATGCACACAGTAAATACTGACTGTATTTCTTCATGAGAATTTAATAAAATCCCTGGGAAAGTATTTATTGAAGCTGGTGGAGAGATAAATTTTGAGCTTACAAACCATTCCTCCTCCATTTCCTATTCATATATCCACATTTGTGGGGCAGAATCACTCAAAAAGAGAAACCAAGCTCTCCTGCTAATTTTTAGAGCTGATTTCCTTGTATAGCCTTCAATACTTCTCATATTTTTTTCTCCATTGTACATCTAAGTAGATCAAAGAATCCTGGGAGGCCAAAGTAGCTTGGCCATGGACAACCAAGGTAAGAAGAAGGATGAGATCAGTGGGTCTGGTTCACTTCATACAGTGTCTGGTAGCCAAGGAGAGGAGCAAGGATTTTATTTTTAGCCAAGTGGAAAAGCTTAAAGAGTTAGAAATGTAGTAATGACTTCACCACTCTGGCTGGTTTATGAAAATGCATTCAAGGATGGGCTGAAAGTGGAGTGAGGCCAGTTCACAGACCACTGAAAATCTCAATGGGATGATGGCACGACCTTGGATGGCAGAAATGGAGACAAAGAAGGAGCAGACTCAAGATATATTTTGGAGATAGAATATATAGGGGTGGTTTCTGAGAGTTTGATTTTGGGGTAGGAAAATGAGGAAGGAAGTATGATTTCTAGGGTTTGGATCAAACACTGGCTGAAGAATGTAGCCATTTACTGAGATGGGAAGACAGCAACTCCAGCTCATCTCCAAAGCTCAGCCTCAGCTGCAACCTCTAACCTTCTCTCTTTCCTCTCAACAACTTAGGACAGCTTTACTTGCACCACTAATCATTTCCAGAGGATGCAGAACTCCTCAGCCTGGGTTATCCTCCTTGAAGGTAAAAGACTTCCTTTCACCTTCCAGAAACGCCTGGGACAAAGGCTTGGACGTAGTAGGTACTCGGTATGAATCTGCTGCTTGTGAACTGAATACAGTGCACCTACAGCAAACATCCCCAAAGCTGCTAAGAATATCCTGCCACCCACTCAGTTTCACATCCTCCAGATCGTATCCCAATTGGACATTCTGAAAAAGCAAATTACCAAAAGCCTTTGAAACCTATGTTCCTTTCCAGAATCTTAAAGACAGGCATTCAACTTCTATTATATACTTATTATTTAGCATTATCCTTTTCACTTGATAGTTATTTTTCTTCCCAATTATTAAGTATTACTTAAAATGCAACCTCATTTCCTCTTCCATTAAACAGAAATTCAGGATAAGTTTTTTCTTATTGAAAACATTTTGAATTATTTCAAGTACATTTCATTTTCTACAATGTTCATTCACACTTTGGTTAGAATGCTTTAAAAAAACTTTAAGATACCATAATTTCACCTTTCAATTCATTTCAAAAGTACTTTTAATGTTATAAATCAGGTGTATGTTTGGAGTTAGACATGTAACTTCCCACACAGAGCTAGGATGCTGTCTATAAAATTCTTAACAGTCAAAAGGGAACATAATTATGAAGAATTTACAGAGGCAGGAATTAAACTTTTTCTTGTTCTTCCTGTCAACTCATTAGTTTTAAGACTGACTTAGAAGAGTTTATTTTTGTTCATAATATACTCTGGTAGTAGCCATTTTATCTAGCTTCTGTCGTATAATTATCCCAATCACCCGTGAAGTACTTGGCTTTTCTTTCACAGCTCAGTGAATGGATATTTAGCAGGATTAAATAATTTGTCAGAGCACATACAGTTAGAAAGAGTAACACCTACATCCACCAAATCCAGTTCTGAGTGACCAGGAAGCTCTAGGTATTCCCTCTACACGACTCATTCAGAGTCTAGTCATGTGGAGATGGACTGTCTTAGGAAAAAACCAGATCCACTGTAGCACTTGCCAAACTACGTGAGAGGTCTCCCTTAAGTCAAGCTAAACCTTGAGATTTCCATTCACACTCAGTCCTACTGTCTAGTACAGGAGCTCTGTACTAGAGCTCACAGGGTTTATACAATCCCCGATAAGGTGTGCCAATTTTATGTATAATAGATACATTTCTTGAAGAAGAATGTCAAATAGGTCTATTTCCCCCCCAGCCCTTCCCACAGGATAAAACCCTTGTCCCTAAGAATGCAGGACAAGAGTTACCCTTTCTCTATACTTCAGTCCTATCCATACCTGGGAACCATTGTCATGACCCCTGGAGTGTTTCTTTCTCTGGGTTGAACACTCCCATTTTCTTCACCTTCCTTTGCAACATGGAACATCCCCAAACTCTTAGCCTCTCCACCACCATTCTTTGAACACATTCTCAACTTCTTCTCAAGTATGGCATTCCAGAGTACTGAAGTATGGCACTAGGGATGGCTCAACATTTTCCATTCATTTAATATCTTTTCCAGAATGGGAGTATAATTTATTTTCCTTTGCAAGTCTCCTTACAGTATTTGAAGTTTGGAAAGAGTAGCGTTATAGTCTACGTCCCTTTACTATCCCTCTGCCCTTTGTTCCCCAACAAAAACATCCTGAAATCCAGAGACTGTAATTTCTTTGAACCTTTAACTTCAAGACACGTGAGAATTACTAGCCACTGCGTTTGTGTAATCCCACCCTTGGTGAGGATATACAAGAATTTGAAAAGAAATTGGCTGCTGGAAGCCCATGCCTTGAACATGAACATACTATGACCTCCATATAAATGGTTAAAAGAATTGAGAGCATCACTGGGGTGGTTTGACACTTACCTTGCTGTCCCCTGGGCTTTGAAGACTCACACACATGTCTGTACCCACAGCATCAGCTTCTCCTACTCAGCTTCCAACTCAGATAGAATGAAGACTTCTAAGCAAATAAACTGCTGGGAACCCCAAGCCACGTCGTGCACCCGTGTGGGTGAGCTATCCAATTACACACTCTTGAAATGCGCCTTAGATTCCTGTGCTGAGCGAGGCTGTGCTGCTGTTATGACTGGCAGATTTTGCCACATAATGCACCTCCTGGACAACCATTCACAACTCCAGGCTGCCCTCTCGGGCTAGGGCTTCCACACCATGTCTCTGGGCCACTACAGAAGCTGGTGTTGCAGCAGGATGATGAGCAAAGCTTGTGGTAACCTAAATCCCTTGTGAAACGAGACTCCTCTAACATCAGGAGGCTCCTGGATAGCTAACACCTGACATGCTACTTTATCCACAGTGGCAGCCGTTGTTATGAGTAGAACTTTTACTTCCCTCCCAGCCCCAACTCAAGCTTACCTAGCATGATAATAATTGCAGAGAGGAATAGTTCCTTCTGCTAATTATGTTGCTTATGACTGACAAAGAGGGAAACAATAATTTAGTTTGAAATAAGGTACTAGGACCCCCCTATATATTCGAAGTTTCCTTAGATTTAAAGCCATTAAGTTTCAAGATTGATAATTGTGAGGATGAATTTCAAGTGCTATTTCAAAAAGAAGAAATGCGATATTCTGAAACCGCTCTTGTGTGCTGCCATGGTACCTGGCAATGAATTTAATTTGCTATATTGCAGTCCTCAGAGAACAAGTTTCTGCTGGTGTATAAGGTCTGGAAGCTGTCTGCATGCCAAGGCAATGCCCCTTACATTAAGTCTTATACAAACCCGACAAATTATCTTCAGATAGAAGCCATTTCAATGGGCGACTGCAGAGACATGAGGATGGCTACTGGTGAGCCATCAAAACAAATCTGGCCTAGCCTGAATCACACAGCTATTTGCCAGTAATATTTTACCATGAGACTTTTTAAACGTACTGGCATATTTTCTCTCCTCTTTGTCATCCTTTTCTTCTTTTCCTTTACAATTTTCTTCCCTGTATCATCCATCCTCCTTTCCTTCCTTTTGGTTGACATTCTCTCTCTCCCCCACCCTCCTCCCACTCCTCTTTCCTCCTCCTTCTCTGCCTCATGCTCTCACTTGTCTGTTTCCTTGTTCTCTTCCCATATGCTATGGCTCCAACTCTGTATGTAGCTTATTATCAGCCCACCTGATGCTCCTAAATTCCAAATGCCCACACTGCTCATTTGTGTCCTCTCTGGGATGATTGCAGTGTTATCCAAGCACCTTCCAGAAGGTGGCTCATCACCTCCCTCCTCTACTCACCAGCCTTCAGTGGCTTCCCACAGTGTTCAAGGTTATATCCTACTCTTTAGCCTAATATACGAAACCTCCACTCCAGCACCAGCTGCTGCCCTGCCACCAGTCCTGTTTCCTACACTTTTCCCAGCAACATCTTATACCCTCAAGCGCACTGGTACCTCCCAAATGACCTCCGCTTATGCAAAAATCTGAGAACTGCTGCTTCCACACGCTCCCATTCATGAAAAGCTCAGCCTGCCTTTTAAGCCTAAGTCTGTTCTTTATATCCTCAGGGAAAGTGAATTATTTTCCTATTCCCATTAACAATGCATTGTAAGCATTTACTTCTATCTGCTTTTCCCCTCCAGTAGGTTAAAAGTTCCTGGGGCAAATGTGTTGCTGATTCACCCACCAGGTAGTTGCTCAATAAATGTTTGGTAAATGAACTTTGTCTGAGGTTCTCTTGGCTATTTTACAAGTACAAAAAAGCAGCATAGAATTGTGTCTTTTTCTTTTTTTAAAAAAAGGATCTTGTTCTGCAGTTCAGGCTGGCCTTGAACTCACTTTGCAGCCAAAGCTGGCCTTGAACTCGCAGTGATCCTCCTGCCTCAGCCTCCCGAGTGCTGGGATTACAGGCATGTGACACCACGCCCAGCTTAGAATAGTGTTTAAAAGTATGAATGTGTGGGTTCAAATCCCATGTGGGATTCGAGCAAGTTATTTAATTGCTTGGTGCCTCAGTTTCCCCATCTATAAAATGGAAATTTTAATACCATCCACTTCTAGGGTAATCATGGTGGTTAAATGAGTTGCTATGTGTAATGTAGCTGGAAGATTACCCAAAACATGGAAAGAGGTATTATATGACTGTTTGTTAAATAAAGTAGAAGTAATTATGACAAGCCATAGCTGCCTCTGTTGTGCTCGAGGGAGATGGCTCCAGATAGCATCAGGACTGGCTTGGTTTAGATGGGTGGCTCCTTTATTAGGAGTATGTGTCTTTCTTCCTCCTCCGATTAAAAGGTCAGATGCTAACACCAAGATAAAACTCTACTGCACAAGAAAGATTGGCTTTATGTCTCACTCAGAGCTATTGGTATTGGGTCTGTATAGCACATAAGAAAAATAACTAGTTAAGTAAATATGATTCTTAGCCTATCATATACATCAAAGTACATATTAGTTCCAAAATGTTTAAAAGAAAATGGGTTTATGTTCAGAAAAGAAATTTGACAGAAGCCTAACAGTATGCAACTTACCCTCAAAAGATGGTAGAACTCAGTGGTCAGAGACAATGATCAAAGATCAGCCTTGATTCCTTTTGCTGGTAGGTAAACCAAGAAAGGAGATGCTTTGTGATGGAATCTTGCAAAATGTATTTTCACCTACATCCACCCTCCGTGACTAGCCCTGCACACGTCGTGACTGAAGATTTTCAAGTGCCGTCTGCACATACTTAATGCTACAGCTGTCCTAGAAATTCTACAAAGCCCAAATGGAAACTCACTGTTATGGTTGATACATTGTGTCACCTTAGGGAGTCTGGAGGTTTGGCTAAATGACTCAGCAGGAAACCAGGGTGCTTACTTTGTATACATCCTGAGCCTGTGGGAGAGGAGGGCATGGAATTTATGTGAGTGCTACACGCCCCTTAGGTGGGGGTAGCCTGTTTACAATGTAAGGGAGGGAAAGAGGCTGCTTGCCTGCCATTCCTCCCTTTTGCTCTGGCTGCATTGCTATTTGGCTGCCATTCCCCACTTTGCTCTTGTTGCTTTGATATCTTCTGCCTCGGAGCCAGCCAAGCATGGACTGAAACCTTCATAAACTGTAAGCTAAATAAACCTTTCCTTCCTTAATTTGGGGTGTTGGGTATTTTGTCTCCGCAATGAGAGAAAAGCAACCAAGACACTCACCTTGGCAGGGGAGCTGCCTTCTGAGATGCCCTCCTTGTCTTTTCTATAGCACTCAAGAGTTAGCACTTCTCTGGGAAGACTTTTTGCTCTGGGCCTCAAAGCTCCCTGCACATACACATTTTTCAAAACACTTCTGCACAACAGTGCCATGCTCTCTCTCTATCTTCCTTGCCCAACTGTGAGACTTTCAAGTGAGAAAGGGACTGTGCCTAGTTCCCTGTTATTTCCCCGGTGATCTTCATGGTATCTAGAACAAATTAGGTGCTCAAGAAATACTCAGTGGAGATTACTGAACAGGCAAACTACACCACTGTCTGTATAGGAAAACTCATTGCAACGTGCCAATGGTAGCAATGCTAAGTATTCTTTGCACACCGTTTATCAGAATCATAACTTAATGAAAACACAGCACAGATGTGGATGAGGAATATTCACTTTTCACAAAGCTACAATGATTGTACAGTTAGGTATCCTGTTTCTCAGGAAGGAGAAATATTAGGATCCCTGAAAAGGGTTAGCAGCTATTGCATGTGCCATAGTCTGAGCCAAGAATTTAAACTCTTCCTCATGAACCACAACAATATTTATGACTCACTTATTTTAGGTAAAAATGCACAAGAAAATGTATGTTAAAGCTACAATGTGCTGCCACTATATATCCATAGAATGAATGTAAAAAAGACTGGCATTACCAAGTGCTGGAAAGGATAAGGAGCAACTACAGAACTCTCATATGCTACTGGCAATAGTGTAAGCTTGTACAACTACTTTGGAAGGTTGTTTGAAAGTTTCTAATTCAGAAAAATATATCTCTACCCTCTGATCTGCCAAATCTACTCTTAGGCACACAGCCAAGAGAAATACATATGATCCTCAAAAGACGGCCCCAAACTCCTCTAATCCAGTTTCCTATTAATCAAGAAGAGATGAATAAACAAATTATGGTTTAGCCATATAATCAGTACTACTCAGTAAAAAAAAAAGAATGAAATACTGATATTTGTACTACCATGTGTGCATTTTACAGATGGTAAACTGAACCAAAAACATCAAATACCAAGAATTCACATTATCTAATATCATGAATAAGAAGTTCAAGAACAGGCAAATTGCTAGTCTGTGGTGATGAATGTCAAAACACTGTTAACCACTGAGGCAAGGGGGAGGCAAAGGTAGGGCAGGGCATCAGGGAACCTTCAGTGCTACTGAAAATGTTTTACATCTTGTTCTGAATGTGGTTATATTGGCGTGCCATTGAAACTTTTGTACTTTGGCACAAGCAAAAGAGTTAGCTAAAAGAGTTTCTGTAATATAGATCACCAAGTATCTTGATGAGCACAAGGGACAACATTAGCAACAGAGGCAGGTCCTCTCTCAGTCATATACACTGAATGAAGTCATCTCCTCAAGGGCAACAATTTTTGAAAGTCATTTCATAAATAATAAAGTTAGAACTCTCTGAAAATCTGTTTCCTATTATCTATCTTTTATTTTGCTCTTTATATTTTGGGTTTATCCTATAAAAGAAACCATGCAATATTTGGGTTTGTGGGAAAAAAGTACTCTCTGAAGAGTAAAAACCAGAAAAGGGGCAATAAGATCTTTCTGAAAAGCTTTGCAGCAAGGTCAGAGAAGCCAAAGATGGTCAGAAACCTCACATCTTTGAAGCCTGTCTGCCACACCTGTACAACTCCAGAGAAAGATGCTCCAGGAAAATGCACTCCATACTCATTGCAAAAGGCTTTGGTCCCTACCCAGGTTAAACTTGACCACACCACACAGTGGAGAATTCCTTTACTCTTCCAGTGTTTTTCAACTGGATGGGAAAGGACAAATCTTTGCGTGCAGGACTATCCCTTATATCAAATGTCCTATAAGGCTAGTGCACCCAGAACATTTATCACAGTGATATCAACAAAATGAGTGGACACATTTTCAAGTGAGAACCATTTCGGTTTTGGCAGAAGACTTCCATGATATCCTTTGGCTTAATCCACCCTGAATTAGATTCAGAATTAATGCTCTCATTGGTATTTCTAGCACTAAATATGAAATGTAAGTATCACTGTTAAATACAATAATAATAGTAATAATAATAAATGAGTCAACATTAAAAACTCAGACATAGCACTAAGAAATCCAAATTGCCATCTCTTTAAGAAATGACTCATTCAAGTTATGTGTTCAGTCTTTGGTAGATTTGAGTTTGTAATGTTGAACTTGAAGTGTATGCAGCATCATGAGTCAATTAGTCAGCCATTTTGTGTCTTTCTCTTCTGTCCATTAGCTCTTACTGACTGGATTGTGACAGAGGAAGTTAACAAAGAACAGGAAAGTAAGATGCATCTTTCTAAAGCCTAAATCATTCATCTAATCCACTTCCCCAGTTCTCATTTTCTCAAACTCCACTATTACTCCCAATCCCTATCTCACTATACAAGCTTAATAAGTAGTTATGTTGTTATCATGGCTTAATAGCATGTCCTTGCAGACTCCATTTAATTCTTATGCCCTTTCAGAGAAACCCTTTCAGAAGGTTTTATTCTGCTGCTGTCCAAATCGCTGGGTGGTGTATCCTAAAGGGTGATATGAGAGATGAGTTTAGGAGGTAGGTCTATGGATGAACAATTTAAACAAATTAAAGGTGAAATTGTTATAGTTATCTTTTTATGTTGGAAAAATAACATTTATTTTTCATTTACAGATGTAATGTATAGTTTTATTTTTAGATAACATTTAAATAAAAAAATCAACATTAAAAAAGTTAGACTAGAAAAGGAGTTGTGAAATTGGCAAGCATCAACACAAAAAACAAAACAGAATTTAAAAAATAAAATAGAAAAAGACAAGCAGAAGCAAAATGCAACTTCAGACCCCCAGCCTACCCAGAACTAGTTCAGAACACAAAGTGATAGAGGAAAGCAGAAGCCAAGCATTGGTACTTTCTGAAATGATAGTAACAGAAGTGAAAAAGCAAAAATGAAAAGGCTATAGAAAAAAATAATCTCCTAGGTACAAAAAGAAATGTTGATCAAAATGAAAGACATTAGAGCAGACACAGATTAAAAAAATAGAAGAGCTTAGGAAAATGATAGAAACCATGAATACCCAATTTAGAAAAGAAATAAAATCCGTGAAACAGATCTACACAGAATCTGAGAGATTAAAATCTCCACTGAAAGTATATGCAACAGATTGAATGAAGATGAGGATAGAATATCAGATCTAAAAGACAGGATTGTGACTAGCGACCATGAAAAGAAAGACATCTTAAAAATATCAAGAGACTATAAAAATCAATCCAATAGCTGCAAGATGAAGCAAAGAAGAACAACATGAGATTGACTGGAGTCAATGAGAAAGCTGGAGACAACAAATGTCATAAAAAAAAAAATCTTCTTCACAGAAATAATGGCAGAAAACTTCCTAAACATGCATAAAGAATTTGACATACAAATAAATGAAGCATATAGAACTCTAAACAGCCATGACCAAAATAAATATACACCAATGCATATAATAATCAAGATTCCAGAAATTCAGCACAAGTACAGAATATTAAAAGCAGTTAGAGTAAAGAAACAAATCACATGGTAGACTTCTCAACACAAACCCCAAAATCAAGGAAAGCACTTAGTGAGGTATTTCAAGCCCTAAAGGAAAACAACCCAGAGTGATGTACCCTGCAAAACTATCCTTCAAAATCAATGGAGAAATAAGATTCTTCTTTGACAAAGAACAACTGATTGTTCTTTGAACTGAAGAAATTCATGACGACCAAACCACCTCTTCAGAGTTCTCTGAAGGATATATTAGAAAGAGAAAATGAAGACCACAAGCACAAGAGCACCAATAGAAAGAAGCCACCAGTCAGAGAAAGCCATTAAACAGAGGGGAAAGACAGAGAACTAACAACAGCAAAATATTATGAGAAAGATAAGCCAATACATATCTGTTATAACCATTAATGTAAACAGTCTCAATTCATCAATCAAAAAAAAAAATGGACTGGCAGAATGGAACAAGAAACAAGGTCCAACAACATGCTGCATTCTAGAAATGGAGTTATGTGAATTTGGAGGCAACTTAAGTCCAAGATGGCCTACTAGAATGTCATAAACCCTTGAAAGTCTATGTATGATTGTGGCTGATATGAATTTTTCTGGAATGGAGATCTACAATTTCCATCAGGTTCCTTAAAATAACCTGACTCCAGGATGTGAGGAACAACTGTCCCGGAACCAGTGATGTGCTGTTCAGTACAGTAGTTGGAAACTACCATGTGACTCTGGAGCACTTAACAATGGCTGGTTTGAAGTGATATGTTCTGGTAGTGTTCAATGTGCAACAGCTCTGGAAGACTTAGCATAAAAAAACAGACTGCAAATTATCACTGTGACAATTTTTATGCTGGTTACTTATTGGAATGGTATTCTGGATACTAAATTATATAAAATGTAGTGTGAAAATAAACTTTAGTGTTTTCTTTGGCTTTTTAATGTGGTTACTTGAAGATTTACTATTACATGTGTGACTTGAATTTGTGGCTTAAATATTTAGTGGACAACACTGGGTTAAAGCATATGGTCAAGAAAAATAGTCTCAGAAGTCCAGGTGGAATTACCTTATGAATATATTTCAAAGTATACTTATAAAATAAAAAATAGGGAAGAATTTGGAGAAGAGAAAGTTTTACAAAATACTAATTTAGAGAGAATGCCACTGGTATGAATTTCACTTTGTCATTAATCACTTAGCCAAGAAAATAAGCCAGTGGTAGAAGCTTAAATCCTTTTATCTCTTCAAATCAAAAACTATATTTCAATAATTTCAAATAGAGGTAGAAAATGGTAACATTTTAAAAGTTCTTGGAATAAGTATGTAAGGGGTTAAGTATCATTTTTTCTCTTCAGAATCTAATCTACATCTACCAAATAAGAAAGAGTTTATTGTATTTGTCTTGGCAGGCCTAGCTCCCATCTCTATTTTATGGCCCTCTTGGGTAATTCAGTGTCTAAGTCCTGTGGGGATCTCCTGTAGGTGCAGGAAGGCAGTTTGGTTTTGAGGCATCCCAAATAAACTTTTTGAACTTTCCCTTTTGAGGTTATAGCTGACTGCTGCCCTGGAGCAAAGGAATATTGTGAATTTTTTTCCCATTTCTATTATCAAAGTTTTGACTCCTAGAATATCCCATTGAAAGTTATTTCTTGTATAGGAGTTGGTGTCTCCTGTGGCTGAGCAATGTGTGGGTATAGCTTCACGATCATTTTATTGTACAATCCTGTGTGTAATCTTTTACAGAAAAGATCAAAGCCTTCAGCTCCAACTGCCCTCCCCAACATCCTGCCGCCTTTCTGGACACAAATACTGTTTGAGTGTTATAAAAGGGGCCAGTCTCAGGTTGGTACTGATACAGAATTCATGAGCAAGTGAATGATAAATACCCCACTAATGTTCATCAAAAATACAAAATTTATAGATTATCCACTGCAGTTCTTTTTCAATTCCAAGTAGGTATGCCTGCTGTGTGTATCTGATGTTCATATTCAATTCTTCCAGTAGTCAATTCGTTGAATACATAATCCAATTTAACCATTCTAAATTCTAAAAAAAATGGTAAACCATTTTAAGCAGAAGTCAAAATGAAGTTTACATGTGATTTTTCTACCCCTGCAGATGATTTTGTACCATATGAATAGAGTGTTATGTGCCAAACACTGTGGCAGGAGTAAGAAGCTGTGGGTGAGGGATGACTCTCAATTAAGGGTGTATGTAGGGGGAGAAGGCACCTGAGAATGTATTTACATCAGAACAAGACAGAGACACTTGTAAACCAAGTGAGAGACACTTGTAAAATACAATGCAGAAGACTGGAAGGATGGAATTGTTGCTTAAACGGTCAGATTGGTCTCTGAGCCCAAAAACAGTCTGCACTTTAAAGTTTAAATTTTGAGGGTAAAATATAAGCATGCATGCCTGGGTAACTTTTTAGTAAGTTTTAGAATTTAGATTAATTTTTAGCAAGGGCAGAAGGCAGTGATCTTTGGTTATGAGGCCACATACTTGGAGTACCTGGTGTCATTTAACCTGAAGGACTAGAGGGGGTCAAGTGGAATGTGAATTTGTTTTTGTTTTTACATCGAAGTCCAAGTGAGCCTCAAGTAATTCTCAGCTCTTTATAGAATTTTTTTTTTCAAATACCTAGACAAATAATAGTAATAGGTGGTAGCAGCTAACAGTTATGTATATAGTTCTTTGATGTGCCAGGTAATACTATTTCAAGTTTTTAAGTATATTAATTTATTAATATATTAATCTTTGCAGCAACTCTATTGAGATGTTATAGCAGAGAAAATAAGAAGGTAACTTCAACTCCTATAAGTGGCACAGGTAATATATGGCAAAATTAACATGTGAAGCTGAGAGATGCAGTCCTATAGCAGTGGTAGAAAACCTATGGCATGCATGCCACCTGGATGTGTGTATCATTGAAGGCTCTAAAAGGTTCACCGTCATTGTCCTAGAACAACTTTGCTGCTCAGTGTGGTGTGTGGAGAGTATCTCAGGTGTCACCAGCCTGGGCCTTTGTTAGCCTCCCAGGCTCTGTGGTAGATCTCTTGATTAAGAATTAGCATTTTAAACAAGATTGACTGATGGCTTGTACGAATATTAAAACTTGAGAGGCACTGCTTTAAACTACCAGAATATGCTATATCTTTTGGTAAGCGATCCTGAATCCTCATTCTGAAAGAGTTCTACAATCACAAACCTCCAAGCCATTATGGACACCACCCTTGTGATTTCCTGTCTCTGTTTCACTTCATGTTGATCTAGATCAAAAGTAGATCCTAACAGATCCATTAGCAAACTTCCCTTTGCTTCCACCAGAGCAATTCATTTCTAATTCAGACCCCTTGGAAATTTATCTTTCAAGCTCCAAGCATGTTGGTGAAATCATTTTTCAAATAAATACAGTTCTTAGAGGAATTCTGTTACTAGCTATTGCTGGATACCATCTGGCCATCTTAACAGTTGCTTCTGCCTTAACTTCTTTTTAATTAAAAATAAAAGACACATACAAGTAACTATATACATGTTAACCTTTTGCCTTCCACTTCTACTCTATTTGAATTTTTTAGTTTGAAATCAACTAGGAGAGATTTATCACAAATAGTATTTTAATTTTAATTTTTATTAGTACATATTTGCTGTACTTGTTTACATTCCCTGTGTGGAGCTGATACATGTACATAACATATCTTCATTCCTTTCTTCATCTCCTTTCCCTTTCCTCTCTCCATCTCTTGATCCTTGTCCCATTTGAGAAAGACCCATCTCACTATTACTGATTATATATCTTTTACTTTGCTCTTTATTTATAATTTGGGCTTGTCATATAAGAGAAACTATGTGATATTTAAGCTTGTGTGTCTGATTTGTTTGGCTTAATATGATGGTCTCATGGTGCATCCATTTTCCTACAAATGACTCAGTTTTCTTCATTTATGGCAGGGTAGCACTCCATTGTGTCTAGATGTCCCCCCAAAGTCTCCCATGGTCATAGGTGGGGCTTTTTCAGAGGTGGCTGGATCTAGGGTATGCGATGCTGGAATTGATTCATGGTTCAAAAGTAGGATAAAGGGTACTAGGATTAAGAGTGTGAGTGCTACCCACCCTAAGTAGCCTGGTTAAATTATAAGGGGATAGAAAGAGAAGTAGTCATCCCTTGTTTGCTTTTCTGCTACCATCTGCCTGCCAAAAACTTTTTCCTCTGTGATGTCTGTCTGCTGTGCCACCCTACCTCAGAGGCAGCCAATTATGGACTGAAACTTCCACAAAACGTGAGCTAAATAAACCTTTTCCTCTTTAACTTGGGGTTTTGGGTATTTTGTCTCAGAAATGAGAGAGAAGTAACAAACACAGAAATTGGTATCAAAAGTGAGGTCATTGCTGTGACTATACCTGACCATATGGTTCAGGAGCCTTTGGGAATGGCTTATAGGAAGAGTTTGGAAAGGTTTGGAGATGCCAGCTGGAAAAGTAGTGCTGGAATGCCTTAGGCTGTCCCTGATGGAAGATTCTGGTCAGAACTCAGAAGACCAGAAGGCTGATAGAAATCCTGTTGGTAAAGACCAGGCTGGGGAGGTTTCTGCTGGGAAGGGTTGCATTGGCTGTTGGAGTCCAGACAATGTGTATTTTCCCTTGGCAGAAAGTTTGTCTGCATTTTGCTTGTGTCTAGAGATTTTGTCTGAGACTGAGATTAAGGGTGGTGGACTAATTAATCTGGCAGAAGAAATTTCAAGGCAGTCTAATGTTGAGGCCATGGCATGGTTGCTGTTGGGGGCTTTGAGCCAGATGTATATTGAGAATCAAGAGAAAACTGGCCAACAGAATGATCTAAAATGTTTTGAATTTGGCCAGAAAGGAAGATCCAGTAAAGCTGTGGACTGCAAAGATAGAGCTAGGAGATTTTGATTGTTGAAAAGGAACAGGAAAATAGAGAAGATGGCCTGAGGGCATCACAAGAAGCAGCAGGACTCCTCTCTGCAGCCTTAAAATTGCAAAAGTGAAAGAATTTGCTATGAGAAGAGAGCCCAAGAGCACAATGTTCCAGAATGGTGGCAGCCTATGGAAGTTGTTCCTTAGGATTTGGTTCACAGGCACTTGACCCCTACAACCAAGAGAGAAGGAAATCTGGTGACTGTTCTAGCTAGCAGCAGATGTTGGTGTCATCCATGTGGTGCTGGTTTCAGGTGCATGTAGAATGCAAGAACTGTAGGATCAAGAAGGCTTCCACCCATATTTCAGAAGAAGGCCTGAGAGGCCAGGCAGTGTGCCCCTGAGAGGGATGTGTGTGAAGCTGTGAGTGTGAAGACAAAAAGTGCAGTGGAGACCCCAGAATGTTGGAGAAGCCAGGAATGTGCATTGTCCAGAAAAACTGCAAGGAGTGAGCAAAGCCATCCAAACAAAGGAGTCCTGGGAGCTACAACCAGGGCCTTAGAGGTGAAGCCAAAACTACCCAAACTCTTTGGAGTTCACATCCTGCCATAGATTGCCTCAGATGCTGATGAACTACATGTTTACCCTGTTGGATTTGCTTTGGTTCTATTCCTTTGTATCCCCATTTATAATTTTTGGAATGGAAATATCTCCCTTGTGCCATGAAATGTTGGAAATGTTAGCTTTCTTTTCATTTGTACAAGGGCTTACAAGTATGAGTTAGCCTTAAATCTCAGAGGAGACTTTGGACTTGGATTTTTCAGTAATGCTGAAACTGTTAAGACTCTGGCAATTCTTGAAGATGGACTAAATCCCTTTTGCATAAATGGATATGCATGAGTCTTTGGGGTGCTGGGGTGCAATGTTATGGCTTTTATTTAAATGTCCCACCAAAGCCTCACATGGTCATAAGTGGGGCTTTTTCAGAGGTGGCTAGATCCAGAGTGTGTGACATGGGAATTTATTTATGGTGCAATGCTAGGATCAAGGGCACTAGCATTAAGGGTGTGAGTGCTACCTGCTCTAACTAGCCTGGAAAAGAGATAAGGGATAGAAAGAGCTGTGGTCAGCCCTTGCTTGCTTTTTTTGCTGCCTTATGCTTGCCACAGTGTGTAAATAACACATTTTCTTTTTACAATTATATGCTGTTATATAGGCTGCTTCTAAGATTTAGCTATTATGAATTGTGCTGCTATAAACATTGGTATGCATGTATATACTGTAATATGATATATTTAACTCTTTTGGGAAGATAAGCAGAAGGGCAATAGTTGGGTCAAATGGAATTTCCAGTTTTAATTTTTTGAGGAATCTCTATACTGATTTCCATAGTGGTTGTACTAGTTTACATTCTCAGCAACAGCATAGAAGGGTTTCTTTTCCCCTATTTTCCAGAATGTGTTATTATTTGATTTCTTGATGATGACAATCCTTTCTGGGGTAAGATGGAATCTTGATGTTTTTTAAATTTGCATTTCTGTAATGCCTAGCAGTGTTGAACATTTCTTCATTTATGTTTTGGCCCTCTGAACTTCTTCTGTCTATTCATTTCACTTACCCATTTTTTGAGTGGGTCTTTTGTGGAGTCTAATTTTTTGAGTTCTTTATAAATTCTACATACTAGTCCCCTATCTGAAGAAACGTAACAGGAAAAATAGCATATTAAATAAAAACATGAACCACATTTTAGCAAAATGGCCATAATTTGTGGCCCACGGATCCTAGATACAAAAGAAATGAGGCCACACTTAAACTAAAAAACTAAAGGTCCGTGTAATCTCATCTATTGGACTAAGTGGGATATACTAAAGTGTCTGTTTATTGTTTTTGGATGCCAGAAAGTCAGGTAGGTAAATTCTTTTTCCATGAGCATATTTCAATGCTAAATCTGCTTTGATGTAAAATGAGTATTATATTATTTAAATTAAATGGGAGATATGAAATAAATACAATAGCATTTTGGATTAAACAGAAATATCTGCATAAAGTGAATTAAATGGATCATTTCAATAGACTCCTATATATTTGGGATATATCTCTTCAGAGTGTGCATTAAACTCCTGCTTCCTGCTTCTTCCATGCTTTGGTAGACAACAGGAAGAGGCAATAGAAGTGAAAGAAGCCAAATATGTATCTTATCAGATGAATTGATTATTTGTTAATCACTCTTATAAAAGATTTTCTGGGAGGAAAAGGTTAAGCTTACTACTAAATGTCACTCTTTTGATGATGTAAGATAGGCAGCTTGTCACTGCTGTCTCCAACCCTGCTGGCACTGATAACTAATGGTTGGCCTGATATACTACTCTACCACATTAAATGCTTCCTCTCAAAGAAAGAAAAACAGTATTGAAATAAAGTGATTCATCCACCCTTGATTAATTGCAAATGATTTTAAAAGCAAGGAAACAGTCTTCTTGTCTTTTGATGATCTGTCAAAATATGACCATCTTTGCTAGATTTTCCTGCCTTTTGACTTTGAAGGTGTGTTACTGTGTCACATGTTTAAAGTAGAAATAGAAAGGTTCATACACGTGTTAAACCTTAATACAGCAGTAGTCTAGAAATGAAACTAGCCATTGCTTACAGCAACAACAAATATAAAACAAAAACAAAACAACTACTAAATGCTGGAAATGGGTTTTTGGACTGATTACTCTCCCTCTCCATTTCTCCTTGTCTATAAAAATCTATTTCTTCTTATTCTTCCAAGCTTGATACAGATTCTTATGCTTTCAGTAAAAGTTTCATAGGTTACTTCAATCCACCATTAAACTCTTCATCTTCTTAACAGCTTGAATATGTAATATGGCCCCATTCACTTGGCTTTACCAAAAATAATTAACCATACATAACTAGAACTATTATTTACCTTTTTTGTGCATATGGATCATGCATCCCCAAATTAATTTTAAGTTTCTTCAGGGAAGTAAAATTGATCACACTTTTCACACCTCCTACTGGCACAACATAGTGTTTTGCATAGTGAAAAGCTTAATAAATATTTAATTGACAACATATTTTCCCAAAGGCAAGTGGTAACTAGCTGCTTCATTTATTATTAACAAGAAGCACAATCACAAACCAGAAATTGCTGGCTTTGCTATGGTATCCTCACATTTCAAGTTGCCACTGAAAGTGCTCATAGAACAAGTCAGCACAGCACGGAAATCCACAATTGTAGAAACATGAGTTTAACATAAACTAGGTAATCAAACCATTTTGTCAAAGAGGTGACCGTTTTGTTATAAAATATTTTTTTCATCTGAATAAATGCTGCAGGACCCCTGCTCATTCTCCCACGCCTCATGGATATAGTTAGTAATTAGGAAATTTAAATTTTGCTTCTGGTTCAACCAAAGACTTGCAGTAAGACTGTTGGCAAATACTACTGGTAATAGTTTAAAACATTTGTCAGTAGACAAAAAAACCAGACTAGACACATTCTAATCAGACACTATTGTGTGAATTTAATACAGGAATTTTAAAGATAGTCTTACAAACAAATGAGGGGACATGGAGCAATTTAGAACCAGAAAATAAATGAACAATTTTAGGGAAAATATCTAGTTAGAGTCTTATAACACATTAGATACTCTAAAATGCTGTTTGGTTTAAAGAGTATTTTAAGGAAAATTTTTTTTTAAAAAAGAAGATACTATCAAATATTTAGACCTCTAAATGGGGAAATAGTTAAATGTGAAAGCAATAGAAGAAATCACAAAGGAAAAACTAATACATTCATATGGATTAAATATTGAAACTCTTGGATAACAGATAAACATAAAAGCAATCTATTTACCCAACACCTATGTACTAGGCACCTACTATGTGCCAGGTATAATTCTAGGTCCTTGAGATATGTCTGAAAACAAAGAAGACAAAGGTCCTGCATTCCTCTTATCACAGGGCTTACATTTTAGTAGATAAAGATTGACAACAAAACTGGATTAGCTGGTACCTGCTTGTGTTCCCAGGACTGAGGCAAGAAGATTTCTTGAGCCCAG
Source organism: Chinchilla lanigera (assembly GCF_000276665.1). Taxonomy (NCBI): domain Eukaryota; kingdom Metazoa; phylum Chordata; class Mammalia; order Rodentia; family Chinchillidae; genus Chinchilla; species Chinchilla lanigera. Next base: position 16,204,369 of record NW_004955430.1, read on the forward strand.
GAGTTCAAGACCAGCCTTGGTAACATAATGAAATCCTCACCTCAAAGAAAGGATGGGGGAGACTGAGGAAAAGAGGGAAGGAGGGAAGGATGGAGGGAGGGAAAAGACAAGGAAAATCATGAGAGACAGGTGGCTGGGATGTGAAAAGATGGGAAAAAGAAAGGTAAAGTGGAGCAAAGAGGGGAAACAGAATTGAAAAGGGCTGAGTTTGATGTGTTTGATGTGTTAAATAGGGCAGTGAGGGTAGACCTCAAGAAGAAGATGCAGTCTGAATCAAGACTTGCAAGAGGTAAGAGAGTGAGCCTGTGGGCATCTTGGGGGATATGTGAGAGCATTCAGGTAGAGAGAACAGCCATCTATTAACATAGCAAAGACAAGAGATTGGAAAATACATTGGTAGTGAATGAAACAGAAAAGAGACAATGACCCTAGCAGAGAAAAAAAAAGTTATTGAAAGTGAATTACCACTTTACCCTCACTATCATTCTTATGAATAACTGAAATTTGACTACACACATAGTACATATCTCAGGAAAGGAAGGAAAGAAGAGGAAAAAAGAAAGTTTATGAATGCTTCTAGGGGAATCATTTGCCCAAAGTCTTTGGGATGGAGAAGACATACAATGTCTGCCTTGGGATTTTTCTGTTTGGTTAAGTTGATTCCTAATGACTTGAATTAAGTCCTTTCAATGGAACTGCACAAAAGCAAATTTTGCTCAGACTCTTACATTATCTAATTTCATTTATTCTTGCATGAACATTAAACTAAATTGGTCAGAGAAAAATCTTTTGCTAAATTCAATTTGCGCTGATTAGGAAATTTGTGTGTCATACAAGCAAAACACAATATGAGTGGGTTAAAAAATGTCCTGGCTATTGAAAAAAAATTTTTTTAAAAGATGATTCAGATTTTCCATGCTTCATTAATGAATTAAATTTGTGTTGGGGGTGAACAGGCTGTGGCCCTTGTTTGGGAAATCACCCAAGAAGTGGGCAGTTTGTTCTTTCTGGAGAAGTAATACAGCCTCAAAGACTGGAACACTTGAATATCTTCAAATCCATTCTGCCCTGGCTCCACATGACCCTTTCTTGCCATTTCCTAACACTTTCATCATTTCCTTTTCAAAAACATTTTCCTGCTTTACTCAGACCCAGTTTTCTCAGCAGTCTCTACAAGGCAGAGTTGGTCCTCTCTTATCTCCCCTGGCCTAAGTCCTTAGCAGTATTTCAACCAAACTAATTATCTTTCATTTTATTTCCTGACTTCTAAAACAAACAAATGGAAAATTTAAATAGGGTTGGTTCACAGCCTTTCAGGGAGAGGAAGGTGCTTGTTAGAGGGTCAGGTACCTTAGGGCAAGGATACAGGTCTGAGCACAATTACTTGATAATACTTGACGCCTTCCAAAAGCAAAAAGACTGACTCCATGAGTAGCCTGTTTTACGAGTATTACCAGAAGCCTGTCTTTCAACCTTAGTCACCGGAACTTCTACTCTGCTAAGATATATATGAAGAATTTTGCATTTTATAGGTCACTGAAAAAAAGCATTTAGACGCGTGGGAAGAAAAGACTAAAATGTTATGAAGAATTTCCTGAAAATTATTAATAGTACATGTCAAAGGAATGCTTGACCAAAATGAGGCTCATGTCTGTGAAACAGAGATTATTGAAACATGACAGCCTCAAGTTAAAGAACAGCATCTTTCAGGGCTCCAGAGAGACAGGGTTTTACTACGGCATCTTCTCAGGCAATAGTCACCGTGGCTGTGGGTGGAGAGTTGCCAAGGACCACTTCCATGCTCAGCACCTTCTGCAGTCTCAGAAGTTATTTTGCTAGTTTCCCCTTTTTCATAATATTCCTGATTAGGTAAAACTTCTGGAAAGGGGTTCAGGAAGGACTTCTCCATGAAAGGAGGTACAGTTGACACCAAACCATTTATAACTCTTAGGCTGAGTGTGGGTCAGTGTGATCCCACACAGCAGCCTTGAACATGCCATGCTCAGACCCAGGTCCATCTGCACAGTTCAGAAAGCAGAAGCCGGTGTGCCTAAAGGAGTATCAGGACGTATCATCTGGCTGATTAAGGAGGTCATATACACCAGATAGGGAAAATTATATATATGTTTATCATACTTAACTTGGGGGATCCTTTTATATTTATGGACTCTGATAGAGAAGCCCGATGTCTAAACAGATGAAAGATAACATTTAGGATTGGTGACCCCACTCACTAACATCCTTCCCAGCAGAGACTTTTAAGGGGCTTCTCAGGGCCCCTAAAGGTCAGTGGACCTGATCTGGAAAACGATGCCTCTCTAAGGTTCCTGACACTCTAGTGCCTACACTATCGGAGGGTAATAAATTCTTGGCTTTTGTGGTCAGTGGAATCAAGTATCATATGCAGGACTTGGACTCCCCAAATCTCCACACAGTATATCTGAACCATATTATGGGCTGGAAAATGTCAAAGGTGCGTCATTGGGTTCATTGCGTGGAATTCTGAGGTCGCTTTTTCTGATTTTGGTGACTATTGAGTAAAGGAAGTATTGGAAGAACACAGTCTCTGATCTTCAGAAAATTTGTGTCATGACCTTAGACCTGACTCAGTACATAGCCCACATAGCAAATTCAAATACCTAGTAATAGTATTTCCATTCATTAAATATACCTAATTCAGTTTTTGATGTATTTACCCCCTTTGTATTTATTGTTAAGGGATGTATAATCTACACAGAGTATGCACAGATGAGTTTTGACAAATACCATGTAGCCTACACTTTAAGACACACATTTCCATCCTTCCAGAAAATTCCCTTACTCCCTTTGCCTATCAAATCCCCTTTTTTCCCTGAAGTAACCACTGTTTCTATTCCTATCATCATATATTAATTATACTTTTTTTAGAGCTATATAAAATGGATTAATAAACTGTACATTATTTTGGGTCTAATGCCTCAAGCTTTGAGCATCTATAGAAATCTCTTCTTTGTCTCCTTATCTTTAAATTGACGGCACTGCCCCAGAAGATTGTGCTGAGGTATTCTGAGGTGCCCTACGTTTCCTGGTGTGTGTGTGAAGGGGAGGAACTCAGAAGTCACTTTGATTAGGAGAGGGTGAAGAGGAGGCTGAGGAGCAGAGCTAGAAGCCACCCTTCTTGTGTTCAAACAAAACAGCTGTCCTTTTCCATATTTTATAAAATGGAGTCCACTGTGAGACTTCATTTGGCAAAGGGGAGCTTTACTTGTAGAAAAACTGTGTGTGTGCAGGTGTGTGTGTGTGTGTGTGTGTGTGTGTGTGTACATGTGTACCATAGAATCTCAAAGATTCTTAGTGATCCCCTTCTGGGAGCATTCTATAAAACACCAATAGTTTTCTGCTGTGTGAGCTGTGACTGGACTCCTCAAGGGAGGGCTGGGAGACAGAGGCAGCCAGACTGGGGACCCCGAGGGAGGGCCTGGGCACTGACACTGTAATATTAGTACCGGTTACAATCAGATAGCACCAGCCAAACTGAGGCGCCTAGACAATAGGCCAGAGGCCATGGATGAGGGGAAGCACAAAGACAGCATTCAAAAGACTGGACTCCTGCAGCCAGCGAGCTTTTCTATAGACTCCACCAGATGCTGGCCCAGTCTGAATGTCACCTTACTGCCAGAAAGCCATTTTTTCATGGTGAGCTTTTAAACTGCTAAAAATAATAAACACACAGAAGAAACTGCTGACACAATCTTAAATGCAGAGACAAACTGAAACTGTGTTGCTTTAATAATGAAAACAAACTGAGTTCCAAACTATGACCCAGTGTTCCAAACAGGCTGTTTGATGTTACCATACACCTCACGATTAAAGGGGGAGCTCTGAGGTTTATCAGCAAAGCAAGGGGATCTTCGGTGGACAGGTACTCATCTCTATCTGACTTGCTCTAACCAGTTCTTACCTAATTCTATACTCTGGTTTCTCTGCAGATTGCATAAATCTTTCCCCCTTTTTACCTAATTCTTCTGCTTTTTTACCATTCAAGGAAAAGATACACGGGAGAAGACTGTTGGATCTTGATGGGGAACAAGTTTCCCATGTAACAAGTGAAAAGGGTGCCCTTTTTGATGACTCTCCAGAGTGTTCCGTAAATTTTTCTTTTCTGATATGTATATTTTCAGTTCATTTAAGGGTGTGTATTTCTCCTGGATACCTACAGAGCTCAGAACTGTGGAATCACAAAAGCAGCATTGCCACAAGTTGGAAGATAATTCCCATAATGCTAAAAAAGTACCAATTAATAGCAAAAAACCACAAGTTTGCAAATAAGTCAAGCCTGATATCTGACCTTTTCATGTATTAAATCATGTGTGGAACTTGGCACCCACGCAGGTTGGCCGATGGGACGGAAACCGCAGATCTGGAAAAAAGGAAACACAAGAAGATAAATATAAGTTGGTTTTTCTTTTTCTTTTTTAAAAGTTCCTCAACATTTGATTAATCCGTAACTGCTATTATTTCTGTGTTTAAATAGGCTCTGGTTTCAGAGCTCTCTCTGATTTTCAATACATGCAAATAGACTTTGATAAAATCTCATTCAGAAGGGGAGATGCTTTCAGGGAAAGGGACTTTAACACAAGGGCTGTAACAACACTACAGGCATGGGACAATTTTCATGGCTCCCAAAGACCTACTGTTCTGTGGAGTGTTAGGAACAAGACCCAAGGGTTTTGATTCCCAGCCTGGGAAGATGACTAAAAGGCAAATGTGAATCTCAAACTGATTAGAAATTTTGTGTGAAGAGAGAGAGATAAAAAAGTCTGGCTTCATGTCAGAGAATAGTTCCTGGGATAGGTCTTCATGTCTAAAAGCTGTGCCTGTGCCAGGGGAGCAGCCCTGCTAGCCAGCACCTGTGCTGGGCGCTGGCGCCATCAGCAGATGCTCCAGGGTCTCCATTGGAGCATGAAGCCATGGAGCATCTAGATGGTGCAAAGTGCAGTCAGACTGGGAATGGCTCCCACAGATAGAAACGAGATGAGAGGAGGCCAGACAGCCCATGGCTTCTGGGTGTGTGGCCACGGATGTCTCCAAGTGTCTGCACGGCAAATGAGGAGCTGCTTTTAAACTGTGCTTCCATTATTTTTGTGGTTGTTGTTGTGGGGAGCTTAGAAATCACAGAAAACCACAGGTTAGTAAAATAGACGCTTGGTTCCCACTACCTAGACTGGACCAGTGTTAGCATTTTTTTCATATCTGTTCTATTTTTTATATTAAAAATAAAGCATAAATATAATCTCTTTAACATCACCCCAAGTCCAGACCATAAATTTATCTTTCCAGGGCCCCCTTTTTTTTTTCTTTTTGTTCACATACATTTCTATGTATCCAGGGCAGCGAACACAGTTTGTATGCTTTTAGTTTAACTATGTGCTATGAATCTCTATAAATGTATCTCTCCTACATTTTTTAGTCAACATTATGCCTTTCAGTTCTAACTATGCTGATCTATAACAGCTCATTCCCTTTAACTGCCACATCGAATAAATATACACTTCATTATTGTCTTTTCACCCAACACCCAACATTTATGGCACCATAAAAGTGCTTGTTATATCATTAAAGTGATTGTTGGTTATGTGTGGGTGTGCATATGCATGTGTATGTGTGTGCGTGTTTTCTCTGCTCGAGTCTGGGCTTCTTAAAGATGCAAGTGGCTCTTCTGCACTACGACTGCCACTGGCTGCACACCCAACACGTGGAAAGGTGATGGAGATTTATTAAAGACTGACTTGTTTGTTGTGAATTTTCTCCCATTTGTAAGGAACAGAAGATGACTTTGAAGAGGTATTTATTTCCTTCTAACTCTCTCTCCACTGCTCTTGTCATAAGCTTTCCAATGTAAAACCTTCAACTTCTCACTGCTACATTGTCAGAAATTCAGATAACACGAGGCGAAAAACCAAGACATTTAAGGACACTATATCCTAAAGACATTCTCAACTTAACAAAGCCAGAAAAAAACTTATTTTGTAACTGCTGTCCTAAATTTATGGCAATATCAGTAAATATATACTGCTATCCTGCCATTAAATCTAAAAACACATGGCACCTTTTGTATAAACACAACATCAGGCTTCAATATATGTTTTTGAGATGATAATTCTCATCATGGTGATTTAGACTTTAATGAATATATATGAATTTAACTCCACAGAAATGATATAAAATAAAATAAAATTCTCACGTAATTAACAATAATAAACATTTTCATACACATTTAATAGGCACATTTTATCCACTGGGGTTGTACGAATTATTTCACCTAGTTACCCAGGGTTTAAACTTTAAGAGACCATCTGAAATAGGTATTATTATTATTTTTTTTGGTTTTTCTCCGGTACCTGGAACCGAACTCAGGACCTTGTGCTTGCCAGGCAGGTGCTTTTGCCGCTGAGCTAAATTCCCAGCCCCCTGAAATAGGTATTATTAATAACCCCATTTTCCAGAAAGGAGAGGCAGAGAAAGGTGAAACATTTTACTCAAGGTCTTACAGTGAAGAAGAAACTACCCAGGAATCTCACCCAGGCAGTCTGATGTCATAGGTCTTGTTCTGAAAGATGGAGAACTGGCTCAGGTTTTAAAGACAAAACTGCTGAGAAAAAATTGAAAAACAGTGCCATTGAGGTGGCTTCCAAATTTTTTGCAATAATACAAACACAGAACATCTTTTTCATGGTGTATCTCCAACTGAGAACAAACAAAATTAAAGTCCTTCACACAAATTCAAAATGATTTGTCTGTGATGAGTAAAATTTAAAGAAACAAGGTCACACCCCAAACCCTTCCAACTCAAACACATTCATTTTTTATTCTTCTTCTGTGCAGAAAACAGGGATCTGTGAATTCACTTGTGGCTCAAAGGAGACTGCCCAGTTTTATTGACACAAGATTCAAAGCAAAAATAAGAATCACTCCCTGGGATAGCTTTAGCTCAGAACGTGTGTTCTTTACACATTTTTAATTGAGGCACAAATATATTAACAGTGAGGTTATTTTGTAGTTTCAAAAGAATCTGTTTTGTAACTGATTCATATTTATATTTGGAATACATTTATTTCTAGGCATGAAACAGTTCATTTTATTAAGCCATCTGACCTGAGGTGAGGTTGGCACTGTTTCCCATGGTTGCTCCCAATTAATGCAAATTGAGGGTTAAAGGATAAATAAAGTTCCTTTAACGTGGTTTACTAATATGTTATTTATAAATGGTTCTTTTCTTGGTCAATTTTGGGGGGAGTGCCATAAATTCGTACAAATACAACTTCACAAAAGCAAACTAGCAAATACATAATGTATTTTATTGCCAAGTTTTAAATGAATTAAATTGCACAGGGACTGAAAAAATTAATTCTATTTATAAAAAATAATTCTATTTACCATCTATCTTTAATCTTATATCTCTTGCCTGAGATTGATTACATTAGTAGCCTACATTTCTTGTTTATTCTGAAAGGGCTTACTCAGTCTTCTTGAATTTTGTTTTGACAGTTATGTAGTATACCTTATATCGCTAAGTCACAGCGACATTTACTAAAAGCCAGGGAGGTCTTTTCATTTACTATTTCAAATAGGACTCCAATGCATAATGTTGCATGAGAGCTGATACGTACATGTACAAGGAGAATTCTTAATGTCTAAGGCAAATTTTAAGAAATGGAATTGGTTACTTAATGAGAATGGGCATTTTAGATTTTGACAGATATTTCTAAATTAGATTCCAATTTATATTCTCTGTCTGAAAGTTCCATTTCTGTATACCTTTGTTAATATAATCATTTATTAAATGTTATCTTTACCTATTTGATAGCAGATAAATGGAATCCTAGTTTGAATTCATGTATATTTTGGATGAGTGAAGTTGAGAATCTTTTGATATGCTTACAAGTCTTTATAGTTCTTGTTCTGTGGATTTCCCCCTTTTCTTTTCTGCCTTCCTTCTTTCTGTCTTTTTTTGTTTCCCAGCTTCCTCTCACTGGTTTGCCCATGTTTTCCCCATTCTTCCCCTACTGGGCTGATGGTTTTTTTTATTACTGTGTGGATGCTTCATGTCTTCTACAGAAACAAATTATTTTCTCTTTCTTTTATCTTTGAAATCTTTGTTGACTGGGGGGAAAGCCCAGAGCACCTACCTATCATGTATTAGGCTCTGGGTTTAATCTCCACCACCACTAAAAGATTTTCAATGTAGATCTTTTTTCTAAGCTTTCTTTTCTTTCATGAGAATTGCAAAAATTTAATACGACAGATCTACCCTCTTAAACAATTTTTTAAGAAAAATAATGATATTGCTATTAATAGGTACAATGTTCTATTCCTTCCTTCATGTAACCTTTTATTATGTAACTTTGCAGTTCTGTTCATGAAAGAGGTCCAGTCTATTTTCATGTGCTCTTTGATCCTGTTTTTGGCCATGTGGCTTTTCTGCCCAATGAAATGCTATCAGATATGCTACCTATAAAACTTTGAAAAGTTCTCATTACGTTTACGTGTTTGTCTGCTCCTCTGTGATTGTCACAAGAACATGCCTAAGCTAGCCTGTCATGGGTGAGAAGCACACAGCGGAGCTGGCTTACATCGGTAGTCTCCATCAGGCCTAGATGAGCAGAGCCTGACTTTTGGCTGACCACAAAGGCAGCAGTGAGCCTAGCTGGAGCTGGAAGAACCAGCCTACCAACTAGACTCATGAAGTAATAAATGCTAGTTGTTTCAGACTGCTCCATTTGGGGGTAACTTGTTACTGTTCTAGGGACTCCCCTGCCAATATTATTAGCACTAGATAACTGATACAGGACTTAGCCCTATGTTATTTAAAAGACAGATGCCCACATAGATGATGGTTTAAAAATAGGTAATAAGGCACAGGAAATATCCATCAAATTCCAGCTGTATCTTATCCAGAATATACATACAAACTGTTATAAGCATTTAAGCAAAGGAGTGAGTAGGCAATAGTTATACAGGTGAAGGAAAAGATGACGCCATAAAAACAGGGAGAATGAAGCACGCAAGGACTCAGAGCAAGGGCAGGAAATCCCTAACTATTTAGATAAGAACTAGGTGTTAATACTGGAGCCCCATGGCCAGGGTGACCCAGCAGAATCTGAAAGCTCACTTAGCCTCCTCTAGAGTCTAAAGGAGATGTGGCTGTTCTCGGAGACGCCCTTGGAGGCGGACAGAGTGAAGAGGAAATACCTCGCTTCCTTCAGTCTTACTTTCTCCCTCCAGGGCCTTCTAAGGTTTGAACTTACAAGGAAAAGATCTGAGGAAATATCTCATCATGATGTGCAAGGCAAGGCACCACAGAGGTACTGCTCAATGGTGAATGCTGCTACATCAAAAAAATAACTGGGAATCAAACTACCAGAATCACAGGTTAGAAAAGGCGTAGACAGGTAGGAATGAGGGAAAAGATGCTCAGGCAGTAGCAGCATGGGAGCAAGGTGTGGGAAATGGTGAAGGCATAGGGAACACTGTGGTTTATCTTAACAGGCTGTGTGTCTTGGGGCAGGAGAAGCTGTGGTGGAGACTGGTCATGAGGCTACAAAGGGCAGAATGAGGCTGAAGCTTAAAAGAGTTAAGATTCTAATCCAGGAAGACTGGATTTTCCTTCTGAAAGCAAGAGAAAATTTAATGGTTCTGAGTAGTGGGTAATATAACCTAATCATGCATTAGGAAAATTATTTTAATAGAAATTTGAGGGATAGATTAGAGAAAGATAAACTAGAGCAGGGGTTATTAACTAAGTGTAAATCTCAGGGAATTCACACCCTCCCTCCTTAACTAATTTGCAGAAGTTTGCAAAAGCATTCAATTTCCTGAGGTAATGCATAGTTTTCACATGGCTTTCAATGGAGCCCATGACTCCTGATCTCATCATCAAAAAAATTCTAAGCCTCAGATGCAAGGAAGCTACCTTGCAAGCTTCTATTATAATTCTTTTAATGAGGATGAAATGTATAACAAGGGCAATAGAAACAGAAAGGAGAGATAGATGTAAACATTTATGAGGTAAGGTGTAAACATGTATGAGGTAAGAGCTAAACAAATTTTCTACATGAACATGAACAGAAATAAAAGCAAGCAAGAGATTCTGAAAGATTTAACTCTCGGCGTTATACTTGTGCTGTTATTTCTGTCTTGCCCTCTGTAACATGAAGGAAGCAATTTGTGCTTTCAAGATACCATAAAGATTTACTGAGTTGAAAAGTTCTGAGATAAACACAAGGAATACACGTCACCATTGTCCCATGCCAATGTTAAACACACATATTACTAGTAAAAGCAATCTCTTCCTGTTGAGTACAAACACAACCTCCAAACCCTTCCAAAGTAGCACCTCAAGAAGCCACTGGCAACAGTTCAAGATAAAACACACATCTCTTCTCTGAGAGTTTTTCTAGAGGTACTATTTTTATTTATTATACTGACTCTTCTTTAGTTTGTAAAGATATAGTACCTATAAATGAGTATTTTGGTTGCATGTACTACATGCTAATATAATCTGTATGATCTGTAATATATACATGTATATGTATGTTTCCTACATGTGGAAACATACAGTAGAATAACTAGCTACATCTGAGTCAAATGCATAAATTCACTCAATGTTAACTCAAACCAAATAATGCAGATTTGAGTTAAGGTGAACTAGGGGAAAACTTCATATCCATGAAATTTATTCTATTATCACACTATCATAGTGAGGTTTTTAAATCAGCATTTTTCATCACAGTCAAGTCTGAATGACCGTTGTTTGGCAAATTCTTAACTCCAAACATAGGCAAGTACCAGGTATATAGTATTGGCAAAGTCATCTGCTTTTTAAAATATGGTGACACTTGGGTTGGTAGTATTTGGATGTCACTATGATGGCTTTCTTACCTTGGGACCTTTCCTAACATTTGAAAGAGATATAATAATCAGAGTTGCCTTCTATATAGATCCATAATAAAGACAAATTCAGATATGTCAAATTTGTTTTCTACTTGTATTTGATCAGCAAGAAAATTATTACTATCCATTTCAATAGGAAGACTTTTCCTACTCAGCTCAACATCAAACTCAATAGTGCCCTTTTTAGTTCAAAACAAATCATATTTTGGAGAACTGTCCATATAAAAATATTCCCATAAAATTGGGTAAGAATTCTAATGTAATATATTCCCAGAAATAATTATCTGTCCATGATCCACAACAAAAAAGCATGTTTTCAGCTGCAACACATATACATATATATGTGTGTGTATCTAACTAAAACAGAAGTTCCAGATAAGTTCATATTCTTATCTGCATGATGCATCTGGATATTTTCTATGTCACTGAACATTAAGAACATGATTTTGTGGAACTTTTGTGTTAGTTAGATAAATACATGTATATGTGTCACATGTTAAAAATACTTTTTATTGTGGATCATGGGCAGGTAATTACTACTGGGAATTTATTACATTAGAATCTTGGATGTTTTCTGTTCCATTACATACTACCTTATTCTATTTTATATAGTATTTCATTAAAAAGAGATTAGCAAGGACCTGCTAAACTGATTTTATTATCCAATAATGTGGCCCAACCCACAGTGTGAAAAACACCACTGTAGCAAGATTGACTAAAGCTATCTGACTTTATTCACCAATGTAAACAAATCCACAAAAGACCAATCCTGAACAACTTAGCAGGAAGAAAAAATCTCTTGGCTCACTCTCTCATATCCTGGATGAAGCCAAGGTTTGCTGAGCCAACTTTTGTACTTGGTGGTTGACAATGACTGAAAACTGAAAGGCAGAGATCAAATCCGCACTCTCCCTCTCAACACATCTCTTCCGCTGGGTAATTTATACTGTGCAAGGATAAAGCTATTCAATTTTGTTGTCATTTACTGTTCTTTTTCTAACAGCAATGGAAACACAACATCAGTTTACTGTCTCCTCCCCTAGGTAGAATTAGATTATTCTCTCTTGCTATCCTGGTAAACAAAGATGTCATTCAGGACTCTGGAGGGCCACCCCGGAGGATCTCCAAACAAAGCAGGGCAGGGAAACCACTGCCAGTGAAGGAGTCATAGCAGAAGTCAGGACTGAGGTTGTCGGTCAGGATTATATAGAAGAATACACTTTGATTCTTTTGTCTGAGTGGACACAATTACAACTGAAAAATGATTATCAATAGTAAAAACAGGCAGAAAGAGACAGGCAAGCCCAAAAGCCTATATAGTTCCATGCTATCTACAAAGTCATAGCAACTTAATAAGACATTAAAATTTATTTTCTTCTTCTAAGAAGAAAGAAATGGTTAGCCACTACCCAATCATCATACCAGAGAAACTTCGGGGATTTTTGGACAATACCCTGATACTGAAATATTCTTTCTTGTATTTTGTTTTCTGACATTCATCTACTTACTGTGTACTGTCTCGCATACCCTACCTATTAAACTACTAAATAATTAGCAAGGGCATCAAAACCTGAAGTTTTTCATGTTCTTTAATTCAGCATTCCTACTCCTCAGAATTTATCTTAAGTAAATGATCATGTCTATATAGTAATGTTTAGTGACACAATGTTCACATGGTGTTATTTAGTTAATAAAGGGCTAGAAGGTATACCATTACAGTAGTTGCTAAAACTGCTCATCTTTGAGTGAGTGTTGAAGATTGGTGATTTGAATTTTATTGTTTACCTACATTTTCTAAATTTTTCAAAATAAAAATAAGACACATAAATTGAAAAAATACATCTATGCTTGATACTGGGACACTGACAAACCTCCAGGTGGAAGATTTCCAATCTAAGTTAACTGCACTTTTGGAGAGCTTCAATGCCTATCTGAGGTGTGCCCAGCCCTCTGAGCACCTTGGGTCTTGGGCTCTGCAATGGTAAAACAGGAAAAATAACAGTACCTAATGCATAGAGTTGTGAGGAGGAATAAGCCTAATAACTTAAATGTTAAAGTGTGTAAAGTGCTCAGAAGACTGCCTGACACATGAAAGCATGATATATTAATATGCTGGTCCAGGAGGTGGGCAGATACTTGTGTGTTGCCACACCAAAGCCAAGGCAAAGCCCCAGGACATATGGGTTGGTTCTAAGTGGCCCTAAAGTGATGCTCCACATCTGCAGTGTCAAAGTTGGCCCTGAGCAATGTGGTCTTTGTATTGATTGTGGCCATATCTTGAGGATGTATACATCTATCACACCTTGTCGAATTGTATATTTTAAATATATCCCGCTTATTTTATGTCCGTTAGAACTCAATAAAGCTTTGATGAAACATGAAGATTAAATATTTTTTAGGTAGGAATCCTGAGGGAATCTGCCGCCAGAAAACCAACACTAAAAGAAAATGTAAAGCATGTACTTCTGGCAGAACAAAAATCCCAGGTCAGAACTTAAAGCACAGGAAGCAATGATGAGCAACAAAAGTGGTGATATGCAGCAAATCTATGTAAATATTAGCTGTTTAGCACAATAATTTGTAGGGTCATATGGAATTTAAAATGTATGCAAAATTGAAATGTAAGACATTTCACCACAAAAGAAAGGAATGGGAAGTGGAATTAAAGTGTTTAAAATCCCTTGCATTTTGTGTATAATGAAAATCACAACTTGTGATATATACTGATAAGAACATAATGTGTAATTTCTCAGGGAACCACGAAAAGAGAGATAAAAGAATAAATGATAACAAGTCCATAGAGGCAAATACTGTAATTCACTAATTCAAAATAAGGTAACAACAAAGAGGAAAAAACACACTAAACAGCTGAAGCAAATAAAAAACAAGCGTAATATCATAGACTATGATCCAAACATAGTAGTAATTTCATAAAATTCAAGCAAACATTTCAAGTCACATGCACAAACTAAATTCTTTGAAAGATTCCGGTTAAATAATGCTTAAATGAAACATATAAAAGGACCCAAAATTTTGAAGAAAAAAAGAATTGGGAAGACATACAGATTATGTTAATACCTGACTGTGAACTTAATGAAGTGATATTACCAAAGAAAAGATCATTTCATAGTAACGAAATAATAAAGCTGTAGGAATATATAAAAATTCTAAATCTAAATGTACTTCATTATCAGCATCAAAATATATAAAAGTCAACAATGCTAGAACTAAAACCAGAAGTGAGAAAATCCACAATCAGTGTGGGAGCTTTCAAGGCACCTGTGTCAGGAACTGGTAGAACAGGTTGTTAAGGATGAGTAACAATACAGACATAGAAATGTGATTAATAATCTAACCTAACTGACCTATTTACAACACTGTGGCTCACAGCTACAGAACACACTGAATGCACGTTGAACATTTACCAAAGTTTACCATGTGCTAAACATAAGTCTGAACAAATTTCAAAGATCAAAACCATACAGAATATGTTCTCTGACCACAGTGAAGAAGAAATCAATGATGAAGCAATGACTGAAAATTACATAAAGATGTGGAAATTAAGCAATAGGCTTCTAACACTTGACATCCATACACCAAGGATAAAGCCTATTGAAAATTAGACATTATTAGCTGGTTTATGAAGAAATCATCACATAATAAATGTATGAGATGCAGCTAAAGTTATGTTTGGAGGGAAATTTATATACATAAATGCATGTATTAGGAAAGAAGAAAACCTGGAAACCAAGTATTTAAATATCCATCCCCAAAAGTCATAAAATAAATAAAAGTCAAACAAAAGTGGAAGGAGGAAGATAATAGGGTAGAAATTAATGATGTAGAAAACAAGTATAATAGAAAAATCAACCAAATCAGAAGTTATTTCTTTGAAAATGCTAATAAAATCCACAAGCCTGTAGCCAGAATAATCAAGAGTATAGAAGAGACAATAAAAAAAAATACAAAATACAAACTGAAAATGTTAAGCACTATAAATTCCATAGACATTAAAAGGTAAGAGGACATACGAACACTTTATTGCGACATTTGAAAATGTCAATGAAATGGACAAAGAACTAAAACATTTTTTATAAAATCAGAAAAAATAACAAAAATGTGAATGATTTAGATCCATTAAAGAAATCGAAATTGAACATAAACATCTGCTTAAAAAGTATTCTTAGGCTGGGTGTGGTGGCGCATGCCTGTAATCCTAGCACTTGGGAGGCTGAAGAAGGAGAATCGTTGTGAGTGCATGACCAGCCTGGGCTACAAAATGAGCTCAAGGCAGGACTGAACTGCATAGTGAGACCCTGTCTCAAAAAGACAAAAACAAAACAAAAGAAAACAAAAAACCCCCACAAAATGTTCTTCAGTCCTACACTAAAATTTAGCAAACACTTGAAGTAAAAACCACATTAATCTAATGTAACTTATTTGGAATATAGAAGAAGGATCATTTTTCACTTCAAAACTCATTTTATGAGCCCAACCAAACCTCAATCCCATAACTGAATAAGGGCATTACAAGAAAGGAAATTACAAAGTAATAATCCATAGGAATTTAGCAGAATAACACTAATTAAAATATCAGTAAGTAGAATCCTGAGATGTTTTTGCAAAGTTAATGTTATAAACAAGAGGAATTTATTCTAGAAATATAAGGTTTGTTTAATATTCAAAAATCAGTCAATGTAAAACAATTTATTAAAATGGGAAAAAAGAAAATGAGTAGAAATGCAGTGAGAAAATGTAGTATTCTCAATAATATTAAAAAATCAATCAATGTAAAACAAGTTAGCAAAATGGGAGAAAAGTATGTGGCCATCTCAACAGATGCAGAAAAAGCCTTTGCTGTTGTTTAAATCTCTTCACGATAACACAGCAAACTAGATGTACGGTAACATTTTAAAACTTCCTATTTTTCTGATGCTCCGTACCCTCACTGAGGTGTACCAGTGCGATAAGGCTGGTCCCTGCCATAAGCCTTCTTTCTTGCTCTCCCCTGAGTGTGACCAGAAGACAGTCAAATACACCAACGATATCCCCTCTCAGCTTTTGCCTGTGTAGTCCACCCCGAAGCCAGGTAAAGACTGGTCCACAGGTCTTCACTCTCTCAGCCTCACATTCTTGGTTAAGCCTCGCCCCTGGGGCCCCACCCAGGTGGCTCCCAGGTGGTGAGCTGTGTTCCTTCTCTGGGACCTGGGATATAACAAACCCTGTAATTTCATAAACCTATTTCAGTATGTATGTACATATGGCAGTTTTGGAGTGATCCTTAAAGACCTCACAAGGAAGCTTTATTTTCCCACTTACAACACATTAGGATATTGGGAAGCAACTTTCTTCCTCTGATAGTGCTCTACAGTAAACTTCCTACTTCATGATTAATGTTAAAGTCTTCCTCATGAGGCTAGGAAAAATTTTAGAATACTTTCTGTAACCACCACTTAGACACTACAATAAGTACCAAAAATATTGAAAAAAGGGAAGAAATAAAACCAGGATTATTTTCTGACATCATAAGTGTATATGAAGAAAACCGAATTATTTTATGGAAAAAAAATTTTTTTTTTTTTTGTTTTGTTTTTCTCCGGTACTGGGAACTGAACTCACGACCTTGCGCTTGCCAGGCAGGCGCTTTTGCCGCTGAGCTAAATCCCCAGCCCCTGGAAAAAATTATTAAAACTAATAAACTAGGTCATTGGGCATAAGACCAATATTCAATTCAATTGGAATTCTATACATGAATAAAAATCTATTAGAAAATAAAATTTATTAAACTATACCATTTATGTGGCATAAAAATCCAGTACTTAAAAAGATGAATTTAAAAATGCAAGACTTTGACACAGAAAATTATGAAACCTCACAGACACAAAATATGACTGCAGATTGGAAGACTCAGTATGGTAAAGATGCCCATCCCCCTTCTATTAGCATATAGATTCAATATAATCCTTCCAAAACCCCAGAATAACCATAGAGAATATTTATTATTGAAGGGTATGGAAGGTTTTTAAAGTAGGATACAAAGATAGGTATTGGTAGAACTTAGTAAATGACTGTAGTTCTAAAATTTACGTAGAAAAGCAATGAACCAAGAATAGTCAAAGTAAAATTGGAGAAGAACATTACAGGACTTTGCAGGTACAGTGTTACAAACCTATATTAATTAAAACTACATTATTGACACAAGGATATATAAAAAAACCTCAAAGAGTCTAGAAACAAATCCATACATATACCATCTGTCTTAGCTACTTCCTCATGGCTTGGAGGAAATATCTGACATCCATGGGTTAAAGGAGGAAAGGTTTATTTTAGCTCATAGTTTGTAGAGGTTTCAGTGCATAATCGGCTAGTCCAAGGCAGAGGAGCATGGCAGAAGGGAATGGTAGAGGAAAAACTGTTCATGACCAAGCAGGCAGGAAGCAGCAAGCAGTGGGCCTCCCTTTCCCTTTTATCCCATCCAGGCTAAGCCTATTAATTGGTGCTACCCACATTCAGGATGGGCTTTCAGTTATCCACAGTTAGAATTATGCTAAAGTAACCAGAGGACTAATTTAGTTGTCACATGCCCTTAATCCATATTCACACACCCTAGATTCAGCCACCTCCAAAAAGCCCCACCTATGAGTGCATGAGGGTTTGGGGGGACATTGAGACAAAAGCCATAACACCATCCTTAATGGTTAAAGATGACAATGCATGGCAGTGAGAAAATGTAGTATTCTCGATAAACGGTGGTGGGTCAATTAGATATACACACACTTTAAAGAAATTGTTCCTTAATTTACATGATGCAGAAAACTTAACTCCAGACGGATTGCAGGTATAATTTCAAAAGTAAAACACCACAACTTCATAAAGATAACCAAAGTGAATATTTATTATTGAAGGGTATGGAAGTTTTTTAAAAGTAGGATACAAAGAGCACTAACAAAAGAAAAAGGAAAGAAAGGAAAGAATAAAAAGCTAAAAAAGGAAACAAATAATAAAGAAAAAATAAGAAATTAGGCTATACTAAAATGAGGAACTTTTGTTCACCAAAAGAAGCTATTATGAGAGGGGAAAAGTGTGAAATAATATTTGTAATACATATGACTGACAAATTATATACAGAAAATATATAAAGCTTCTATAAATCAATCAGAAAAGACAAGCATATGAAAAGCTCTCAATCTCCTTATTCATCAGGGCAGCACAAGTTAAAAACACAATGAAATGTCTATATACACCCACCAGAAAGGCTAACATTAACAATACTACCAGGATCTAGTCGCGAAGATGTGGAGAAATTGGAACTCTCATTCCTCGCAGGTGGGAGTGTAATCATTTTGCCTATCCTGCAGTATCTCCTAAAACTAAATATGCACATGCTATGCATGAGCAATTCTACTCCCAAACCTAATGGAAATGTGTAGACATGTTCATCAAAAAACCAGCTCGAAGATGTTCACAGCTGTACTTTTCATAATAACCAGAAGCTAGATACACTTCATATGTTCAACACTCCTTCATCATAGTAGAATGAATAAAAGTTACAATATATACATACAGTGGAACAGAAGTAAGCAATGATAGATGGTCTTACAAACAGAATACTGAGCAAAATAGGGTAGACATTAGGCCATGATAGAACATTCTAAATAAAGTCAAATTAATCTCAGGTTTCAGAACTCAGGACAATTCAGGCTCATTTGGGGACAGTGAATGAGAGCCTATAGAGAGCTTTGACTTTTCATCAGCATTTCATTAATGATCTAAATGGTAGTTACTGGATATATTTACTTTGTGTAAACTTATCAAGCTGTATGCTAATGATCTGCGTACATCGCTGGATACATAGTTTGCTTTAATAAGTAAGTTTATTTAAGAAATATCACATTCATGTTTCCAATGTATCACATGTCAGGACATGTGGTAGGGAATTGTGACAGGACCTAAAACATATATCAGGATAAATTTCAGACATCTTGCAGAATGTGGAGTGATGCTGTCACTCTACATGGGGCAAGGGGACAGAGGAGGCGAAAAGAAACAGGTTAAGTTACTGAGGTACATTATTCATGCTTTTCTCTTTGTGAAGAACAGTAATGTTTTTCTTGCACAAAGTTGTAGGAAATCAGAGCCAAGAGCTGTGTAACTGATCAATTACTTTTCCTTGGCTTCTGGAACAGTTAGCTATAAATTTATCTATATCTTTAGAACAGTAGTTTTCTAATTTTCTTTATCATGGAGATACATTTTACATAATGACTTCATATGTAAATACACACATAAATTTGAAATGTACATTTTAGGAAATAATACCCTTGCTCTCTACAATGCTCTCTGTACTTTCTGTTCTGTTCTAGCCTACACATCTGAATCCATCCTAGTCGCTCACCAGGATGACTTCACAGATCATTAATGAGGTGCAACTGAGTTTAAAAAACACTGTCTTTAGAGTTCCTGGCAAATGTAAGGTCCTCAATAAAAAAGTTACTGAATGAGTAATGGTAGGCACTTTGCATATTGGCCTGCCCTCCAGATTGTTATTAGTGTCTAGTTTATTTTCCTTCACTTTTTCAATGTTCTGTCTAATTTGTGTATTATGCTGTATATGTCTTTATAAGTTGTTTTAATCTTTTCCAGGACAAGTCTATAAAATACACTTTCAAAGTCACACAGTAGATCAGTTAGAGCAAAGCCAGGAGAGAAAAGCTCATCCCAAAGCTCCAGGAATGGAAAACTCAATACCTACAAGACAGACACTTCCTGTCCCATCTCTGTAACAAGGTGTGCAGCACCAGGACACAGGAGAACAGATGGTGACTGGGACTAAGTGACTGGAGCTCACCTCTAATCTCAAAGGGAACCATATACAGTCTTGCTTTCCATGAAGTTTTCTTGCATTTCCGACAGATGGGAGAGAGAGTGCCAGCTCGTTCTGAGAAACACAAAGACACCTTTTGAAAGAGGAACAAAGGGTTCTGCAACTGACAATGAAGAGTGGTGTGAGCATCTATGTGCATCACTGTGATAAAGGAGTTCAGGGTCTTGAGTTTCGTTTATCTCTCTTTTCAGGGTGTAAAGCCTTTCACAGGCCATTGAAACTCTGTGTCTACAGAAGAGGTAGCAACCATGTCGGTAGCAACTAGCTTAGTCATGTGAGGAAACCTTATCTCTCTAACACAGGAACAAATTTCACTTTAATAAAACTTTAATTTAAAAACATTCCCTTTGATCCAACTGAACAAAATTATCCCTACAAAGGATTTTTTGGATCACTTTGGGGCAAAGTGCCAAGCCTGGCTTACTGTTGACACCCAAAGAAAGGTAGACATATTTTGGACCAAGCACCATGGTCTGCTTCGACGACACTGTTCTTCTGAGTGCAAGGCTTGGGGCTAAAGAATAGATGTAGTTGTGGCTCGTTATTTCTTTAGTCAAAGATGAAGAGGAATGTAAAAGGGCTGAATGGATCAGCAGCCACAGATGCAGGCTAAGATTTACATACACAGATGCCTACAGGAGCATTTGCCTTAGTATGAAATCAGAAGCAGCCTACAATTCCAAACTAGTGGTGGTGGTGGTGAGGTACGGGTGGAGGGGGATTAAAAAGCAGTTGTACAACCATTAAAACAAGGCTTACAAATGCACAAGGTAAGGAAGCACCAAAATAAAATGCTACATATAAAAGGCAGGATAAAAATCTTCATACAAAAATATAAATTAAATCATATTTTAAGTACACATTACATATGCATAGAAAACAATTTGGAAGAAACACTCCAAAATGTTAAGAGGAGCTTTAAATACTGACTAGTGAAAACAAGAGTGAGCATTAAATTTCTTCTTTATTTTTCATAAATTTCATTAAAGCATGGGTTGTTTTAATGGATAAATAGTAAGATATTTTAAAAAATGTAATGGGATATTTCTTTACAAGTTCTACCTTGTTCATTCACTGATTCACAAACATTTAGGTATAATTTTATCCATTTTTTCCTTAAATGACAATATGAGGAGTTAATTTTTCAACTCAACACAGGCAACAGGAAGACTATGCATCAGTGAATTATACACAAATTAAAAGTAAAACATGGATTCATATTCAAATCCACTATGTATATTTGCATGAAGAGACACAAACTTTCAGAAAACTCTTACCAGAAATGTTCTATTCCTTATATATATATTTTTCATGTGGGATGTGTGGAACAATTTGAGATTGCATCCTATAAATATCATTAAAGGTTGAGATGGACCAGCTGAAAGCCCACACAGTCAGTGAAAATGTCACACAGTCATGAATTTCCTTGGTATAGTTGCTGAGTCCTACAGCAACTAACGTTGCTCAGCTGGCTACAGGCAAAAAAGAACAACAGAGTAATCTCTACAGATATTTGAAAAGGAAATAAAAGCAGTACAAACAAATGCTACACTCAAGCCAGGACCATAAGACCATTCCCTGTGAAGTATCAGGCATACCAGCACATACGTTAAATAAAGCATCCTTATTTTTCATATAGTTTCCAGTTACACTACTTGGTCACCTTACTGAATCATGCAGATCAGTATGATTTATCATCAAAGGCTCAGGGTTGCACTGGCAGATGCAGGGATGAAAAAGATAGATGGATCCTTTTTACCACTGATTTTTTCATATGGTTAAAAAAAAACAAAATAAGGAAAACTCCTATAAAACCTTGTTAGTAGTGAGTTACTTAATAAAAATTTTTTAATCCTTAATTTAAATAAAGAAAACGATAAAGCATCTCTGGGTAGGAGAATTTCAATATTATCACCAATTGCACAGAAAAATATTTACTTTGGAAACATTTATATGGTATATAACAAATATCAAGGCTCTAGGTGCTGATATAGCCATGGCAGTCTCTTGCTGTTAGAGGGAAAGTAAAATTTCAAACATCGTGGGACATCTTTCAGTCTTTAGGCCGAGACATTTGCTGCTTACTTTGTCACAATACTGGGCCCTGAGAGTCCACAATGGAGGAAAGAGAAAGGAGTCTGAAATGGAAGGGACAGGGGATCAGGGCTGTGGTTTGTCTGAATCTCTGTTTTCAGAGAAAGGATTTCAGCGTCAATCCACGCATACAAGTACAGAATACCAAACTTCCAGGTGAAGTAAAGAACTCAGTTTGCAAACAAGATTACAAACTCTCTGTGACCATGACGAGTTTCCTGTCCACCCAGCCTCACATGACTCCTTCCCAGGCAGCTCCAAGCCCCTTGAGTGAAAGCTCAGGTGATTCTCAGTGAGTCTTGAGGGATCAGATCACAGGAGAAAGGGAAGCGCTTCCCCAGAGTAGAATCCCAATTAAATACACAAGGGAATAACAAAATCATCACTGAATGTTAATGCTAGTTGGTAAAAATTTGAGCAGCAAAAAGATTTGTATAGTCTCAAAAATAATATGTATTTATTACAAAGAGGAAAACAGTAACTTTAGTGAGATAGCGCTGATGGATAGCACCTTAACCCAGTGATGGGAACTGGCATTATCAACAGTGCATAAACTGACGTCATGTGCTTTGTGACGGGCTGCACTGAGAAGGACCCGTGATTGCTCAGTCCTGCGGCAGTCTTTTAAAAAATGCAGAACTTATCATAGAAGAAACATCAGGAATCCAAACAGGAGGCCTACAAAATAATTGGCCTGTGCCCTTCAAAAATGTCAAGGCCAAGAAACACAAAGGACGCTGAAGAACTATTTCCAAATGAAGGCGGCTAATGAGACCTAGCAATTAAATGCAACATAATATCCTGGAATTTTCTCATTGGGAAAAAATTTTTGCTAAAGACAGTATTGGACAAGTGGTAAAAGCTGAGTACAGACTGTCAGTGAGTAGTAGACTGGTCAGTGGTAGGTAACAATGCTGAATTTCCTAGGCTTGGTATCCAGGTTGTAGTTATGTAAGAGTCTGTCCTTAGTAAATACATGGTTCCACATGTAAATACTCCTATATTTAGGAGGGAGGGCAAGAAAGACAGACATATAATGGTACAGAAGCGCCCTTTTTGCTACCATGGGAAATTCCTTCCTGGCCACAGCAGAAAGGAATGCCAAGGGCCAAGCCCAGTGGAATGGAGGCTCAGTACATTTGCCCGAAGGGAGAATGAATGTGCTCAACGTGGATGTGCACACAATACGAGCAACTGGGGCACTTGGGGCTGTCTGTACTGTCAGCACTTTTAATGTGTACAAGAATCTCATCTAAATATCATCTAAATAAGACATGTGTGAGACTCGAGTTATGATTCATCCAGAGGCCGAATTCGTCTCCACCTGTGAACCTCTGAAACTAGCTAAGTTGTGTCCATTTAAAATACAGTGGTGAAACAGACATAGGATAGGTGTCTTGTCCCAGAAGGGAGAAACAGGAAAGTGGAAGAGGGTGAAAAAGCAGCACAAAGCTAAATCTAGCAAAGCAAACTTAATCAGAGTGCAGGCGTGCTACAGCCCTCTTTGGTTTGGTGCTCCGCCCTCAGGCCCACTGGAGTGGCAGTCTTGCCCCCACGCAAGACTCTGCAGAATGGTCCTGTTCCCAAGGCTTTGGTGGGAGACTTTCTGGCCTGGAAGCCGACATGGTGACCCTGATGATCTTGTGTTGACTTCAGGATCCTTCATTTTTCCTGAAGAATAGTGCAGGTTTGCTGCAGAGTAAGTCTATGGTTTGTTTCGATGAGTGCTAGTAAAGTCAACAGCCTCCTTTCACTCAGTCCTGATTTGTCTGGCTCTTTAGTTCAAACTGGCAGCATATCTGCTGGTCTAACCCCATTTCTATTCCTGACTGTGCTGAGATCACACCAGTCATACCTTATGCCTGGATTTCTAGCATGCACCTCAGAACTCTTTCAGCCTCCACCCATCACCTGGGCAGAGCTGCTTTTACATTTTTAGTCATTTGGTATATCAACACTCTTTTTCTTGGTACAAAAGAGTCACTTGGAGGGATAATCAGATGTGTAGTGTGAACTGAATATGCTAAAAGGAACAAATACAGAAAGACTGCTCACATCAGACTCCTCCCATCAAAGACTGGGTCTGACGGCCAGTCCTGGAACCTTTCTTTTTGGGAGAGGAAGTACATGGAATCAGGAACTTGGTTTTAGTCCCTGCTGTATTCTTAGAGGTAAGAATAGTGACTTGCTCCTGATAGGGGGCTCAGTAATATTTCACAAGAAATGAAGGAGTGTTTTACTTACTTTACTATTAGATTATTGGCCTTTTTTCTTATAGACTCATAAGAGTTCTTTATATGTGGTTAATTGAACCATAATTGTCATTTGTATTACCAATATATTGCTCAGTTTTGTTTTTTACTTTGCTGATGATTTAACTGCTGAGAAATGCTTATTATATAGTCAAATATAACATAGCTGCGCTTTATTTTATAGCTTTTGGATTTTACGTCCTGCTTAGAAAGTATGTACCCGAGAGTTATTTTTAAAAACTGTGTCTGGTACTTTAATGGTTTGTTTTTTAAATTGGAATTTTTGATTCACTTGGAATTTATTTTGGCATAAGTAATGGCTATGTATTCCACATTGTTATTTTTTCCCAAATAACCAGTTGGCCTGACATTAATTAAAGAATAATCTATCCTTTTCTCATTATTCTAAATATCATCTTTATCATAAACCAAGTTCCCTTAAATATTTTGTTATATCTTGCCTCAATTTGCCTATTTTTGTGCTGGTATGAATTTATCTGAATTCTCTTTGCCTTATTTTGTATTTTAACATCGAAGTAAGGCTGGGCTCTCTTTCTTGGCCTTTTTCACCATAGTTCTTTTTTTTTTTTTTTTTTTATCAATTCACACATTTTTAAATATAAACTTCAGAAGCCACTAAATCAGTGCAACCTGCTTTAAAAAAAAATCCCTTACTAATTTGAGATTAGATTATTATATAAATTAATTTAGGAAGAAACGACATCAAAATAAAAGCTAAAATCTCTTGACTCCTGAATGTTCTTTATACTCTCCTGACCTTCCTGACATACACAAATAAAAGAATGAACCTGACTCACATCAAAATTAAAACTAGATCGCTTAGTCTAGTTATCTTCTACAGCAAGCAAACCAACCCAAAATATAGTACCTTAAAACAACGGGCACTTTCATTACCTCTCATGACTTTATGGGTGAGGAATTCAAGCAGGGCTGGCTTGGGTGTTTCTTCAGCATTTATAGTGTCAAATGGCACCATCTGCTTGTAAGACACCATGGTAGGCATTAAGGAAGGCTGAGATCAGCTGAGATTATCTCCCAGAGCACCTAGATGTGCCCTCTCCCGTACTTAGCTGTGGAAACTTCCGGATAGAAGGAGTTTAGATGGTGGCTCAGGCTCTAAAACCAAGTGTTCCAACAAGGGAGACACTCTGTCGGCTACAATGGTCTGACACCAGAAGTTCTATAGTGTCTCTTCTGCTGCATTCTGTTGGTTAGTGAAGTCATGAGCCTGTTCAAGTGCAAAGTGAGGAGGCACAGACCCACGCCGCCCCCATGGAAGTGAGCCAAAGAAAAACAATGTATGTTCTATTAGTACAGAACTAGATAGTTTTCTCATTAGTTTAACAATTAATGTTTTTTCCACAATTTTTCTTATGCTTCTGTCATCTTCTATTACTGAAAACATTAACATAATATGTAACTGGAAAATATTTAATTTTTAAAAACTAAATTTCAGTTGAGCTTTCCTTTTTTGCATATGTACAAGCATAAAGTCGTAGGCTTCAGTATAACTGTGGTTTTACCCATTCATTCTTTCTGCTATTTCTTCCCAGCCACTGTTCAGAGAATGGCGGGAACAAAAAAAGTAAACAATAATTCGTGAATTATTAAACTGCTGTTAGAGGCAATTTTGCATTAAGGCAGAAAGGAAAGTCAAAGTAAGAGTAAGTATTTTTAGGGATTAATAGTGAAGCTCAATCATGCATTACAAATAACATGAGAGCTCTATAGTCCTTGGTGTTGATTGAAAGCCTTACTTCAAAGACAGCTCCCCAAGGACATGCTGCAGTAATGCCCTACACGTTTTCCTAGATCCCATTTTCTAAATTCCAGTGATTTATTATGTTCTGTGTTAGGCACTTTACACATGTTTATCATTGTGTTTAACCTGAAGAGCACTTCAAGGGTAGGAATTATGTCCATTTAACATCTGAAAATACAGCTGCTCAGAGAAATGACCCACCAAGGGTCACAGAGCAAGGATGTAGCACAGTCTGTTCTCTACACTTTTGCCTTCCTATGGATGGTTTACCACACCCACCATCCACACGGAGGCAAGAACCTCAGGTAGAAACCTAGACCTACTGCATCGAGCTGCATTTTAACAAGATCTCCAGGTGACATAAATCCATAAGGAAGTCTTTAAGGAACTGCTCTGTGTCCCTGGTTCTCAAACATTCCTGAAACCTTGCAGAGAGCTTTTTAAAAATACAGCACTGATACCTGATTTCCTTTCCTCCCTATTCCACTTTAATTGATCTAGGGTGCAACCCAAGCATCCAGAGTTTCCAATCTCCCCAGGTAATTCTAATATGAAGTACATTTAAGAACCAGTATTTTATCAAGCTCTCTTGGCACTAAGTGTATCTTACATCTGGTATGGCTGTTTATCATCATTTCAATACATGTCCTATCTCCTCAACTTGAATATATTTTATATACCAGCCTTCTCTCTCCAGGTTAGTTTCTTGCACAAAATAAGCACTCAATAAAATTTTCCATCTATTCCACCACTATTGAAAATGGTGCTTTAATTGGTCTGTGGTGGAGCTCAGGCATCAGGACTTCTGAAAATGTGCCTCATGTGATTCTACTGTATAGCCAATATTGAGAGCTACTGGGTTGGTTTCTACAGTTCTAGCTGATGATTGCTATAGAAAAATGTGGGTGGAGGAGACCTAACTGTACTGATCTTTTAAAAGAAGAACCTTAAATCACAGATTTTAATAAATGTTGACAACCAACTCAGAGTTTTGAAAAAATGATGTGAGAAAAATAAACCATCTGTGGAGACAGTATGTGCTTGCATATGTGTGTGTGACTGTAAAGTGAAGTAGGACATGCAAAGATTTAAGGTCATGCACTGGGGGACCCACGATGGAGATAAGAATCTGATTATTACAAATGCCACTAGTACTGCTGCTTTGAAAGAAAACAAAGCATCATCCTTGAATAACCATCCTAGCTTTAAAAAAGAACCACTGGATCATTTCTGTCATTGTACACAATACACAGTGCAAACTAGAGAGCAAGAAGCCTTGAAGAACAATAATCTGTGTCTCTTCATAAGTTCTGTTTAAATTCTGAATGTGCCAAGAGAAGCATAGCATGTGTAATAAAAAGGGAGGGCAGGAAGTATTCTGAAGTTTTGGAAAGAAACTTCCTCTAAAAGAGCAAGGTGCTACTGTCATGAGTTCTACCCATGACCTGAGCACCACTCGATGAAGCAAAAACAAAGATGGGAGACTGAATGGAGAGAGAAAAAAAGCTAGGACAAGAAGTACCAATCTGCAGGAGAAATATCCTAGCCAGAAGAAAAGTTTTCCATCTGATTCTGCATCACTGGGCCTCCTTGTGCTGGTGCTTGTTGGGCTTACAAACAGGAGGACCTCTGAAGAGTTACTGCATGATGACTGAAGCACGTGAGGCTTGAGTCATGCAGCCAGTGATGTTTTGAGTAGAATGTCCTAGATTGATGGAGACCACTATGAAGCAGCCCTGGGAAGGACTTAAGTTAACCAATGAGCTTTTTATATGAGTCTGTCCAAAGCCTACACTCTGTCTGAAGATGGGTGGTGGACTCACAGTAAGTGACCTTCTGTGAGTCACCGATTCCTACTAAGGCCTGTAAGGGTGGATGAAGCAGAAAACCTCAAAGGATAAAACAAGATCACAGCCAAGGACACCCAGATTCAACCTTAACTCGATAAAGACTATAGCCTCAGGTATTTCATTCCTGGGTGGATTAATGTAATCCTTATTAAGGATTAACTTAATACCTTACTTGGAGAAGTCCTTGAGTGATTCTGCCCTTCTTGAGTACTCTCTTACCTTCTTCTGATGACCAAATAAATACTGGCCACCCAGAGAAGGTCTTGATCTTAGTCCCAAGAACCTCAAATTCTGTGAGAAGGCTTTGATCCTCCTGGAGCCCGGAAATCATTCCACTTGCATCTTTTTATTTAGCCTTTACCATTCAGGAGATTGCAGACCAGATCAGCCCACAATAACTGAGGGATATTATTCACCCGATGCCAGAAGCTGTCTTATCTGGTACCTGGTACATTTAACTTGAGTGCAGGTGAGAGAGGACCCAAAATAAAATATTTCCTATAGCTTTGCAGTTGTTTCATGGTGATAAAGGAGACAGAGATAGTATCAACATCAAAATAAATAATGATACTTCTTCTATCAAAACTAACAGGAGTTAATAGTTAACAAATGCTTATGATTGGATACATGGTATGCTGAAGAAGTTGTGTGTTAAATCTCATTTATTCTTAATGTGATGGCCAACAGATTCATTTAAAAGAAGAAGGAGGAGGAGGAGAAGGAGGAGGAGGAGGAAAAGGAGGAGGAGGAGGAGGAGGAGGGGGAGAATAAGAAGGAAAAGGAGAAGGAGAAGAAGAAGAAGGAAGAAGAGGAGAAGGAGGAGGAGGAGGAAGAGGAGGAGGAGGAAAAGGAGAAGGAAAAGGAGGAGGAGGAAAAGCAGAAGGAGAAGGAGGAAGAGGAGAAGGAGGAGGAGAAGGAGGAGGAGAGGGGAGAATAAGAAAGAAAAGGAGAAGGA
>NW_004955430.1:16234263-16287122 GCF_000276665.1 Chinchilla lanigera
GGTCAGATTTTGTCCTACCCATCTCAAAACCCTTGAGTGGGTTCCAATTCACTCTCTGAAGAGGCAAAGTCTCTTCCACAGCCTGCAAAGCTCTATGCCTACCAACTGCCCATATTCTTTCCTTACTCACTGTATCTCTGATCTTCCCTCCTACTCTCTCTTCCTTGCTCAATACATCCTGTCTAGCCCCATGAACACTCTGCCATTCCTCAAACATGAGGCCTTTGTACTAGCTGTCTGCCCAATAGGAAACTTATGTTCTAGATATACAACAGCATCTTTCCCACCTCCTTCTCAGTGAGAGTTCTTCATACCAACCTATTTAATACTGTTTCTTTCCATTTTCATACCCCCTTAGTTCTTTTATTGTATGCATAGCACTTGTTAACTGCTAATATACAATATTTTACTTAATTGATTTTTAAAAATTATCTTTCAGGTACCTGGCTAAGCTTTGTGAAAGCAAAAGTTTTTTGCTTGTATACCAAGGGCCTAGACCAATGATAGGCAAATAGCTGGCATTTGATAAGTATTTTTTGAATGAACAAATGAATACATTTAATCTTCACTATTCTAAAAATATTGGTGCTATCATTATCCTGCTTTAACAAGGGGTGGGTATAAAGTTAAGGAGGTTACCTCTCCCAAGATTACAGATGAGCAACTGCTAGAGAGGAGATGTGAACCACAGACCAAATATTCATGAACTACCTAGTTGTTATTCTGACACATTGGGGCTTTCTTATAAAATGATAAATGCAACAATTACAGTTTGAAAGTGGGCCTATATTAGGCACAGTTGCAATGAAGGTAATTACTGGGGGTTGGTGAAAACGTGAAAGAAGATCTCTAGGTTTTGTTTCCTCTGGTTATAGTAATTTTTAATTTTTATAACATTAATGCTTTTTCTTAGATGATCATTTGTTAGAGATAGATACTTTGAAATATTACAATGAAGCAAAATAAATCAAAGGTTAGCACATCATATTTCCACAGGGGAAATAAGTCAAAAGCCAATTTGAATCTTAAATTGTTCAAGAATTTCATCCAGTGAAGCCAACTGCAGTAATTTCAGGATCCAAAGACAATGTAGGTAACTGCCACTACAAACATGTTCCCAGTATTTGAAAGGCTTCTGTAGAGAGATCATTTATTCAATTTTTATTCTTCCCAACATTCTCTTATCCAAGAATAAGTCAGATATAATTCAATTCCTGCAAAATGCAGGATGCCTGAGTTGGCTGATTGTGCCTAAAGCCTTGGGGCACTTGGTAAACATTAAGCAATGTACTTGAACCTAAACTTTTGGTGGGTCAAAGTGCTGTCCACGAGGCATTCATTTGCTTGATGTTTAGCAGAACCAAAAGCAAAGTTAAAGGTAAAGAATAAAACATTTTCTTGGGATAACAAAAATTATTGTTCCAAACATCTTTTGAAAGTGTTCTGAAAAAAAAAAAAAAAAAAAGATATATAAGCAGGAAACATACTGTGGCAACTATCTTGACTATTTGGTGGACAAGAGTTTCTCAGGTGTTTTACACACCTTAAAAATAAGAAATACATTAGTGACTTGAGATTTTAAACTTATTAATTTCAAGTAATAAACAGTAATTTCCAGAAAAAAATCATGTATGCCACTTCACTAGTGGCAAAGTCTGGATTTTTATGCTGTGAACAAAGAAATTAGAAAATTTGGCATTATTCTGCCTTCAGATATATCTAAATATCTTTAAACAATTTTGTAATTACTTTCTATTTCTAATGTTAAGTACTAATTGTGTATTTTATTACTTGTAAGGGATGGAGCCAAGAAGAAATACAAAGTCTAAACTATGTATCCATGACGTAGTGAATTGCAAACATTAAAATTCTACCTAAGCCTTGAGTTAGTTAGCTCTCCATCACTACAACCAAATACTTGAGATAATTAATTTATGTGAGAAAAAATTTATTTTGGCACTGTCCTCTGGAGGTTCCAGTCAGTTGGCTTCTTTCCTTTTGGGCTTGTGGTAAGACAGCACTTCATGGTGAGGGCATATGGCACAGGAAAACTGCTTACCTTGTGCTCAGGGAGCAAAACAAGGAAAGGAGGGAGCCAGGGTCCCACAGTCTCCTTCAAGAGCATGACCTAAAGATCTCCCATTAGGCCCCAACTCTTAAGAATTCCATCACCTGCAAAGCACTAGCCTGAGGTCCTAGCTTTTACCAAGATAAACCCTTGGGGACATTTAAGATCCAAAGAATAGCAAGCTGTATTGAAATAAAATAGCTACTAGATTTAGCTCTAAAAGCTCTTTCATTCTTCATGCAAATGTTTATTTGCTTTCTCAAAAATAATGTATCAATAAATCAGTATTTGAAAAGTGTATGGTGGTAGAAAAAATAAAGCAGGGAAATAGTGTGTAAGTTTAGAAATGGCACAAAAGAGCTGTATAAAATGTAAACAGACACATCAGAGAGATCAGCCATAGTGAGGTCTTCCTACCACTTGCCTTGATCATCTGATAGATTACCAGAGTGATGAGTTGACTGTGTCAACCTAAGTGAGATAATTCGGGGACTTAGGGTGGAAGAAAGTCCCATTTTATAAATGTCTACTACATGTAGGGTACTTTATATTTCAGTAATAATACCTAACATTCAGCAAAGAACTACTCAGACATTACTTCTAACCTATGCAATAATCCCATGAAGTAGACATTTTTATTCTCATTTTACAAATGAGAAAATTGAGATTTGAAAAGCTTGAATAACTTGTTTTCCATCACCTAGGTCTTAAACAAATCAGTACTCAAACCTAGTTCTGGTTCCAGAAGCTCAAATCTTTGTGCCTCGTTGCCTGTCTAGAAACAAGACAATTTGAAGTCACTGAACACTGCTTTCTAGGGAAATAATTGCTGATTAGGTCCATGAAAAGTTACAAAGATCATCTTAAACAAAAAGTTACAAAGATAAAAGTAAACAGACAAAGAAATTGGCCTTTACAAGTGATACCTTTTAGACAAATAATTGTAAGTCTTTACAAAACTCTTTTTGGAAACATTTATATTTAATACAAATAAATATTTACATTTACTTATCACATATAAGTATTTAAATGCATAAATGTTTTAAAATTTTAGTTTTGCTTTAGGGAAATAAAAAATAAAGTATATCATGTTTCAATGATATGATAGCTTATGTGTACATTTATGTGTAAACATATAGATTTCCCATGCAGGAATGTCCATTTAAAAATCATATTCTTAGATATTATTTTGAGTTATGTACAAAATATGTCAGGAAAGGACTACCCCTCATCTACATGTTGTAGGTAAACTGCCTTATTTAGACACATATTTCTATAAATCAGACACACAAACTTGAACAATGTATTGTTTCTGTTATATGAGAAACAAAACATAAATAAAGGGCAAAATAAAAGACAGAAAATAGGAAGTAGGGAGGCAGTGTGCTCTCAGGGGGGAAAAGGACCAAGAGACGGCGGGAGGGGGTGAGGGACAGGGATGAAGATAAGGAATTGGGATGTGTTATGTACATGTACCAACTTTGTCTGAGGAATGCAAACATTACTATATATGTGTATTAATAAAACTAAAAAAATATATATTTCTAAACTATGGTTTTAAGAAAAGTTATTTACCTGCCACATTTACTAGTCTGGTCATTTTTTATCCAGAAGCATAATTTTCTGCCTTCTTCATCAAGAGTTACTTGAAAGAGTGCACAGGTCCAGTGCAGTCGCAGTGTCCAGTTCACCCCCTTTGAACTTGCAAGAGCTCAGAAGAGTGCAGACTGGGCAGAGGGCAGGCTGGACACTCCCTCTGCACATGTTTGCAAGCTGACAGACTGCAGAGAGGAAATGATTAACGCCACAGTGTCTCCAGCCAACTCTGTCATTGCATTTTATAAAAACAAATAAATGAAAGCTTTTTAATTGGCTAGAACTGCTTAAATGACCTTAATGGCATGGCTTATTTATAACATCACTGGACATTTTGATCTTTGGAAATTTGAGTTATAGATAAGATTCCTTGTAAAGATCAAATCCATTAATAGCTCATCACTGTAAAATGGATTATTTTGGAAGTTACCAAGAACCATAAATAAAGTAGACAAATGCCATATAGTCTTTGTTAGCTAGAAAGATTTGATTTTCTTAAAAATTCTAATTTTCCTCCCTACTCCCTTGATCTCTCTCTCTCTCTCTCTCTCTCTCTCTCTCTCTCTCTCTCTCTCTCTTTCTGTTCTTGGCTGCCATACCGTGAGCAATTCTCCTCTGCCATGCCTCCCTGGCATACTATTCTGCCTTGGAGCCAGCTGACTATGGACTGAAGCCTCTACAAGATGTGAGCCAAAATAAATCTTTCTTCCTTTAAGTTGTGTGTGTCAGGTATTGTGTCTCTGAGATGAACAAAGTATGGTGGGGATCTGAGGATATGAAACAGACTCAGATGGCAGAGTCATCACCCTTAAAAACCTTTCACTTATTGGAAGCAAAGCACAGAGATATTGCACAGCAAGAAGACATAAAGACAGAGCTTAGTTAAGACACAAAAGAGGGACTGTGGATTTGCACACTGGAAGAGATCAAAGCCTCCAAAGCCAGAGGCATGGTTAGACATTTGGTCAAGGTAGATGAAGGAATAGAAAGTGCTTCAAAGTGTTAAACAAAGATAAATTGCTCCTTAGGTTAGAAACTGCAGCTGGGAGAGGATATGTGTTTTTTGCCAGCCAACAGGGATTAACAGGGACGTGACATACCAATTCCTTGGGTACATTTCATCAAAGGGCACGTACCAACATTGAGACTTGTTATTTCAGGTTACTGTGTAATCTAGTTGGCTAGCCTTTGCATTCTGGCATCTTTTTGACCAGGTTCAGGTCCTACTAAACCATCTGGAATTGAGTGATAGTGGGCAACTTGCTGGAGTTCCTGTTTTGTCATCTGCAATAGGAATACTAGTCATGTAACACGCTGTGAAGATTCCTACTTTCGTCTGGTAATCGAGATACACTACAGGACTTCCCACAACAGTACAACGAGATTGCAATATGAAGAATGTTTACAGTACTGGTGGGCTTACAGGAAATATCTAAGGGATATAATGATCTGAAACAAGAAGAATGAGCAGTGAGCAAATAGGTAAATTGTGGTTGCCATGAGGCAACACGGAGCCATAGGTTAAACTTACAGGAGGACGAGAAGCCTGCAACTGGGATTGGATACAGGGAAGGAGAGAGAAACCATGAGAGCTAGTTTAAACCAGGATCCTCCCCTACTCCAAAGTTTTCAATAATTCATTTTAAAATTATAATTATTAAAGCACATTACTTTGCACAAAGTAATGGGTTTCATTGTGACATTTCCATACATGCATATAATTTTAAGCCAAGATTCTTAAAAGGATTAGGTTAGCATGAAAAGAGATGAAGATTAGTCTGTGGATCATAGATATCTGATCCCTCATCTAAGATAGACATAATGTTTAATACACTTAAATGCTTCATGATTTATTGAATCCTTCACATATCTCGTGCAATTTGATCCTTATAAACACCTGCAAGGTAAGTACAAAATAGAATAACCTTTACCCTGTGGGATACAGTGTGTCACTAACATGAGAAACAAACCAAAGGAGATTAGCTTCAGTGCTAAAACTTATGGATAGAGAGGCTGAAGAAAAGGTGAAATGCTCTGTTGGTGCCACCACTAGCATCTACTGAATGGACCGCAAAATGAAATAAGATATTTTGGTCTAGTTGTGTCCTATTCTTTTGTTTTGTTTTGTTGTCTTTTTGGAACAGGGTTTCATTATGCAGTTCAGGCTGGCCTTGAACTCACTTTGTAGCCCAGGTTGGCCTTGAACTCACAGCAATCCTCCTGCCTCAGCCTCCCAAGTGCTGGGGTTACAGGTGTGCACCACCATACCCAGCTTGTGTCCTGTTTTGTTCCTTCCATGTATGCATGCCATATACCTCAGAAGCTGAGACAGGCTGTGAATCAACACACTGTTGACAGCCACCCTGATATGCTGTCTCCCTACTAGTAGCTGAGAATACAGAAGGTTCACATGTACCTAAACTCACAGTCCACAATGTTTTTTCTTCAGGCTCTGTATGTGTAATTACAACTTTATTCATCTAAGCAGGATCTGTCCAGTGTTTCTGACCTGGTTGGATTTCAGAAATTCCCTAATTCAACCTTTGTAATTTTAAAAGCAGTCTAATGAGGTTCAGATGGGATAGACCAAGTCATGAACAGTGATCATGTATGTGTTGTTGCATAGATAAGGCATCATAGTGCAGATATTACTCCTGACTCATCACTATTCTGTAAGTTATCTTATTTGTTTGCATTGGAAGACATAGATATATGCCAGTATGGGAGGAGAAAAGCAGATACATGGATATTAACATCTTATCCACTGCAGGAGACATAGGATGGATGCATGCTACATCTGATTTAGCCATCACAACTCTGCCAGGAGCTCTGACACTCATTTTGTAAAAAGAAGAAATGGAGATTAAACAACATATCCCAGGCCCTTGGAAGAGACCAGGTTTGAATTCAGTCCTACATTGGCTTTAAAGCAATTTTATTGCAGCCATTGCTTCTAGAACAGGGAATTCTGTATTTTGGGAACAGCTTCAGAAAAGAAAGATGAGAAGAAATTAGTATAAACAATTATATTGTAAGATATTATAAGATAAAGTCTACCCACTAGTCTAATCCTTACACCAGAGCAATATTCTGCCTCCAAGGCTGTGTCATTTTTAACTTTCCTTCCTTTCTACATTTTTTTCAACAACAATCATAAAATGAAACATATATTTCACATTTAACTAAAATCTGCACTTATCAAACAAACAAGTTTATTTCACCCCTACCTCAAGGGTACACTTTATTCCAGGTTGTCACACATTATAACAGAAGAAAAGTAATTAAAGATGTATTTTTTTTTTTACTGTAGACTGCTGGGACTATCATCATTTGTTTAAATCTACTTAAATGTTCAATATATAGCCCTAGAACTGGGGACACATAACATATCCAAAGCGCTAAATGTCAGTCCAAAGATTTAAGAACTAGCCCTGGAAACTGCCATATGTAGCAAAGGCCCCTATAGTAGGCCAATCTAAGTGGGAGTTCTTCAATTTAACTTTCATGTGAATTTACATTTATTAAAGGATAAGTAATAAAGGGGGCTAATTTGGAAGTGAAATATACATTCTTGAAACTCAACAGTAACTATATCAGTTGTTTAGAACTTGGATCAGGACCATCTATTTTCAGGAGAATTTTACTACTGAGATTGTTTAGAATTGGGTATGCTGGTAATAAAAATCAGCTAACTTCTTGTCAGTTTTATAATTGTTTTACAATTCTCTTTAGACAATCTATCCTCCACCCTGTCAACAGTGTCTGGGATAAACCATTCCCACCACCCTGCCCTTGGTATGCCACTACCCTTGAATCTTTATTTTGAAAGAAAAACATTGATGACTTTTCTTTCTGACAGGTGCCATGACTTCATGTGCCCTGGGGTCCTCTTCGCACTCCACTGCTCCTGGCTTTATTGTGGTGCTGTCAGGATGATCATGGCAGGGAATGTTTGAGGTATGCATGTGAGTGTACAAAAGGGGCAGAAAATGATCCTTCCTCCAATGTAGTACTCAACATAGCTAACAATTATAGAGTGACTCCTTGAGAGGAACAAGCTTTACTCTTCCAGAATATTCTTCAGCAATCCTCGCTAGTCTGGGGAAAACCTCCAAAACGGAGAATGACAGAGAATCAGGCAAGGCATGATACAGCGCTTAAGGCACTAAGTCCCTACTTTCTTACCAGTGCCAGCTTTACTTCTGTCAGCCTCATTTGGATACAAGCGATCTCTAAACCATGAGATTGTTTGACTTTGGCCTCGGACACTCTGGCTCCAGATTTACCACAATGGCATCGCTGGTCAAGATCCCAAGTGAAGTCATCATTTGAAGTGAGGCCAAGCTATAATTCAACTCATTCGTTAAAGAGGTTAATGACTTAGCATTAATTGAGCTCTGTTTGCATATAATTTTCAAAAGAGCCCTAGGAAATAGAGATTATCATTAGCTCCATTTTATGGATGAACAAACAAGGGCTTAGGGGAAATAAGAAACTTGATAGAGTCAAAGAAACAGCAGGTGACAGAGCTGGACCCCCAAGACAGTTTTAATTCCTAAATCTAGTCTCTTAATCTGTATAACATATTTCTGAACAGTACTAAAGTTAGAAGTGCTATCTACAGCAGGAAAACATCAAAAGTGATAAATTTAGTTTAAGATTAAAGTACTCCCGCTATGGACCCCAAAGGTATATGCTTGCCATTTTGAAACGCTTACAAAGATATTTTTACCCATGAACCCTGTATGCCCTCAATAACATCATCCAGAGCGTAGGTCCACAGGAAAGAGGAAAATTACAACTAAATACACAACTATTAAGACAAAGAGACCTGCTTCCTACCATTTTTCCAAAAAATGTAAAGATTACATTTTATGTAATATGTGCATGGAGATTTTATTATTATCTGATTAATAATGATCATTTCTTATAAACTTGATTACTTGGAGATTTTCCTTTGGATTTCACTTGAGAGCTCTTATAGAAATTGCCAGCACTATTAGAATTGCCCATGTTTTCCTTTCCACCCAATCCTAGTGTAGATGATTATTTCCCCATGATCACAGACCAGGTAGCTTCCAGTCCCTTGTTTAAGGAGAAATTGTCTCTTCTGGGCACTTGTGTTGTGTTATGCGAATGTCAGTAGAAGCACCTCCAGGGCTGAAATAGCACAATTTTTAAGTCATTGTCTGACAGTATCCCTTTAGTACCCAGTGGTCCCAACCCCTGGAAGCCCTGAAAGTATTTTTATAAGCTTGTTGACAGCTCCATTGACAAGAATGGCTTTAAATACATTTCAGCGTAGTTCAACCACACGTGATATTTTACAACTCTTTAAAAGCATATATAATTTTGTGTTTACAAGATCTGGTATGAATGATAGTCATTCTGCCTGTTTCTTGT
The DNA here is from genome assembly GCF_000276665.1 of Chinchilla lanigera. NCBI lineage: Eukaryota > Metazoa > Chordata > Mammalia > Rodentia > Chinchillidae > Chinchilla > Chinchilla lanigera. The sequence goes on from NW_004955430.1 coordinate 16,243,331, forward strand.
AGGATTATGCTCATAATATTCCTTCTCTATCCTTCTAGTAAACATAGGAATAGTAGCACTGCCACTGCCGTTATCGACTTTGCTCTTCAGTTCTTCCACATATATGTGGATTCCACAGAATATCTGTGAGACCAACACAGCAGAAATTATTTCCATATTTAATAGATGAGAAAATTGAGGCTTAAGTGTTCAGTAGAAATACTGAGCCTAGAATTTAAGTCCTTCTACTCAACAACATGCTGGTAAAACACTCTCCCCCCAAAAAGAAAGCCCCATTTTATAGCTGATTTCAAGGTGTTAGGAATACACAGTTAATTTCAAGTAACTCACAGGGCATTACTAATGAAGAGCTGGGAAGCCATGGGCAAGACTGGCTGTCTTAAGGCAGAATGCTGACTTGAACATGGTAAAGGATTCTACAACTCTTAACTGGTGCTCTTTATACGCCACCAAGTCAAATATTTACTGAAACAAATACATAGCTCAGTGTCTTGGAGAAGAAGCCTTAAGACTGTAAGGCTAAACGATGTGGTGTTCCTCTATGAGAAATCAACTGTAGGCATTACTTCTTTATACACTGACAGGCTTGAGTTCTGGTGATCCCAGGCTACAACCAAAGGGAGCAGAGAAGCTGGACCTGCAGTAATCTTAGGATGTTCCTTTATACTGGAATGAGTCAGAGGTCAACAACTCCTCCTGTTCCAATCTCGCTGACATAATATCTTCTAGCCAATCACCTCCAGGCATTTGCCGTGCTTGTCTAACCATCACCATTCTAGGGACAGGTAATGTCAAGTCTAAGAAATTAAACAAAATGCTCAAAGTACATTAGAGGCAGAGTAATGAGGTGCATTGTTACTGCTCCCTGACTCTGTCCACTGTTGTGAGTAACAAAGACGTCTGGAAAATGTGGTAGAGGGTAAGGATATCCACTGACAGCAATATAGGACATCGCATGGGGAATGCGGTGTACCTACAGGCATCCTGCTAGGTCTACTTTTGCCATACTTTTCAGACTATAGCCCAGGAAGCCTTCAGAAGCTTAGGAGACTCAGTGACATAGGGGAGACTGGGCCTAGGGGGATAATACTCTTGGCTTCCCAGAGAATGTGAGTTAAAACACCTTTGCATTCACCTCTTCTACATATTGAGGGTCAGATTAGGAGGTCCTTTGAAGAAAGAGTTCTATGACTTAAAAAAAGTTGGAAAACTCCAGTAAAGACCAAGGTCTAGATTGTTAATTTTCAAACAAAGCTCCTTCGTGTGAGATATTGGCTCTCATAAACTAAAGGGAGCCTTCTGACTGTTCATTTCCCACGATCTGGAGAGATAGTGATGTGCAAACATGCTGAGAACAGAGAAGGTGTATGTGAACTGAAGTCAGCACAAGTCCTCCAATTCAGTCTGATCCTTTTGGAAAGCAAGTGGGTATTTCAGTGTTATGCGTGACAACCTTCCTTGTGAATTTTCTGTCATGTGACTTCCCAAAGAGCCTGGACACCTCAGGTCCTCAGCTGACACCTTGGAGGTCAGCCATGGCTCCCAGTTGCCTAATCAAGTGCAAAAGGTAGCCACCACTTGATGAAGTGACACTATCATAGGCCTTCTGGCTCTGACAAGCCCTCTAAAAACAGACACGGCAGTTAAGAATATCAATAAACAAAACACAAGGTTTTCAGACCTACAAACATGCAGACACCTCAGAATGTATTTCAGATGGTAAACTGAAGAAAAAATGAAAACCCCCCTTCTTAAGAAGCTAAAGTAATTAAATTATTTCATGCAGAAAAGAGAGACAGGATACACTGAATCAAATCACACAGATTTAATTTGCACTGTATTGTATTAACTTCAGGACTACTCAGAACAAATGTTAAATACTAAACATTTGTGGAGCCAATACTAAGTTTAGAGGTAAAGACAGAGTTATACTCCAGCAAATATTTTTAAGACAAATATTTATCCTGCAACTACAACAGAAAAGCATATAGGAAGATGAAATACTGTACATATATACTGTTTCCATTATGTTTTCAAGTATATAAATATTATATGTATACATATATAATATATATGTTTATGTGTATTTATAAGAATTTTAGATTTCTAGAATATATAACTTTCTGTTGGACTAAAAAGACTTTTAAGATTGATATTATTCAAAAGCAATTCAATACTTTTAAAATTTTCACACCATATGAAATGGCTATGAATTAAAGTATCTGTTGTGTATTAAAGTATTTGTAAAGCAAGGTTAGAATACTAATATCTATCAGAAAAAAAGATTCCTAAGTTTTTTCGTTCTTTACATTTTAGTGAAATGAAATAAACAAAAAGAAGAATAAAAAGTAAAGAAAGTTTTAGCCTATCCCTATTTTATTTTGTTCTGTTATTTGCACTAAGAGAAAACACTTGAATTGTGTTGGTAGTAAATGAATGTAACACATAAAAGATAGCTGTTAGCATCTTAGTAAAACACCAGAACACAGGCAGAGGCGGAAAATATTCCCCTCTATTACCCTCAAAGCTTAAGTTTCACTGTACTTGCCAGGTATGTAAAAAGTTAATCTTTAGCAAAGCTAATGTGCTTAAAATAGTTAGTCTATTGTTCTCAACAAGTTATAAACTTGGATTATAAAACTGTTAAACACTAGAGATACAAAACTCAAATACACTAATTCCCTCATACACATTTTTTCTCTGCATTATTTTTCTCTTCTAAAGGCTCAGATTTTATGACTGAAGGATTTAAAAGAAAAGAGATGCAAACTTTACAAGAAAGCCAAGTGGTAAAACTATATTTCAAAATGGCATGCACAATCTTTATATAACAATTATATAACAATTTTTCATTTAGTTGCTTTGTCATAATTAAACACTCCTCACTCAAACATTTTATTAATATAATATTTAGCTATACAGAAAGGAAGGAAGAAAGGAAGAAAGAAAAGAAAGAAAGGAAGGAAGGAAAGAAGGAAGGAAAGAAAAGAAAAAGGAGAATGAACAAAAAAGAAACTATCTTAGGGAACATAAGCAAACATTACCTAAAACTAAATTTTCCTAGTCTTCCATGCAAACACAGATGGAAAATAATGAGTCTGGAAAATATTCCCAACATTATCAGGACTTTGAACTGTTGGTATTGTTATTCTACTTTATAGATAGGCAATCACAAACCCAGGGGATGTGGAGGTCTTCTGGAATCTGAACTAAGATCTTTTGATATCAGATGCATTTCTCTTCTCATTTCTACAAAACTGTTTGAACAGATGACCATATTCCAATACCAGGGAAAGTAAGGCAATAATTTACAGATATATAGACAAATTAGGAGTGGATTATTAGTTTCTACAAAAGATTCATTCCAGATTAAGTTAGCAGCTCCCATAATTCACTTAAAGGGCCTTAATATGTTCTCTACATTTTAGAAAACTTTTCTAAGTGTGTAGTAGCTCTTCAGATATTCCCAAGCTTGGTGAGTTAGCAATTTTCCGTGCTTAAATTGCGGTATTACAGCAAAAGGTTTTAATTATGTCTGTAGTAGAGAAAAGGAAAATACCCCTAGAAAATTGGGCAAAATTATTTGAAGCAGCAATTGCAAGCCTTGGACATCCTAGTACATGGCTGTGATACTCAAGGGGGGAGAAAAAGGAGATGGGGCCACAGACATCTAACATGGCTTTGTGGAGCCTAAACAGAGGGCAGCTGGGTGGAAGGAACAAATCAGTACTTGGGGTAGCAGACAGAGTAGGGATTTGTGGGTCCAGATGTTGGAGAAGAAGCTGCACAAAGAATGAGCTTCAGAAACATGCATGGGGCTCCCTCGAGCTTTTGACAAAAACTAAACAAGCATGTACTATTCCTGCCCCCAAAGCTATTCTTTGAGCAGGGTGGACGGGTGAACCATCCCAAGAGATGTGGAGTCTTAATTAGCCAGTGATAAGAGATCATCATGAATACTCCCAGGATTAAACTGAGACTCCCAAAAGGGAATGTCTTGTAAGGACCCTACTAATTCTAAAGACCACCCTAGATTTATCCTAACAAAGCCATAATCCAAGATTTCACTACTTCCAGCTGAGCTGTCAGAAAATTAAATTAATGGCATAACAAAGCTCATTACTCTGTAAAGGAAGACAATGACATCCAACATTTTAACATTGGCACATCCACAATGTCTAACATAAAATAAAAAAATTATGATATATGTGGTCTGGCTGACTGCTGAAGCTCACAATTATGCCTGTCCATGTCTGCCTTTTACTTCTAAAAGCACGCATTATAACCAGAGAATCTCTCTTTTCTGTAGGGAATACATTCCATTTGATTCAGCCAGGGCCATCTATTCTCACTAAAGGCCCAGTGACCAGGAGAAACAGTGAGACCTACTTCTTGGACACAGAGATGGACTCATGGTCCAGCTGGGCCACTGACTCTCCTCTTTGGCATTTTATTTGCTCCATAAGAATGCTGTCATTCAAGCTTGTGTGATGTTACAGTGGAGTGCCGATGGCATCATGTGCAAGACATGAAGTGCATCTGTTCAAGAGTTAGGAAAGCAGAGAGGACCTTCATTTGCTCATATCAAAAGGACTGTGCATATCTTGAATGATGAGATTCACAAGCGCTCTAGTTCTAGGTTAGTAAGCAGTAACAAAGCTAACAGGGCCTCAGATACCCAGTAGCATGCATGATACACTGTACCAAGTGGAACTTCCTGGTGAGAGACAACATTTGCTAGCTGAAAACTGATAGTCCTGGCTCCTTGTTAAAAAGCTCTATTATCTTGGGCCAATCTACCTCCTCCCCCAAAACATTAAGAAAGGAGACCTTCCAGGACTCTTTCTAGATACAAAATTCCATGAGTCTATGAAATAAGGGACTTTCTAATGTCAGCTAGATAACAGGTTAATGGTAATTCACAAAAGTGACTTATTCAAGTCAACAAAGAAAGAGTATAAGATGAGAGATACAGGAATTTCATGACAAAACTTGGAAAAAAGATCACATGGCCTCTCAATGCCCTAATTTGCTGATTCTTTGACCAATTTTTTTCTCCTGTTGTTTGCAAGGCTGAATTAAACCAAGTCTAATAACATGGGTCCTAAAGGAACTCATTGTGAATAAGATAGAAACTGAACAGGGCCAGGGGATTATTGCTGCTCTCAGCCAGGCTGGCTGTTCAAACTCTTTTAAAGAGTTTGAACAAGTTACACTTCTCCTACTCTTTAATATGCAAATTACTTATGATGATGTAGGGTTGATGTTATGAATAAAAAAAGAAAATATTGTGCAAATATTTGGATAAGAGTAAAACTGTGCTGGTTTATCATCTCTGCAGTTGTTAGGATCACCAGAAATGGCTCAGTGAATAAGTACTCACTTTAGTTCTCCAGGTAGCTCCTCATTTAAGAAAAATATATATTTAGTGAGAAATTCTTATTGTATTTGAAAAGGGTCTATGTTAACCATCTGTTAGCCTTGTGAGCATGGCAAAGCTAGTTATTAGAAGTGAGAAACATAAATATTGATGAAGACAAAACCAAGTGAAGTAGAACAACACTGGGTATCTATTTCCCAACCTGATGTCCTTCCTGCTTGGGTGTACATGGGCCAGAGCTGCTTCTGTGCACAAGAGAGGCAGTTGAAAAAGGCTTCAAAAAGACATGAAAGAGGCATCGCACGCAGGAAATGCCTGAACTGAGAATGCTATGCTCAAAAACTCATTAACAAACATGTCTGAGTTTTTATACTGTGCATAAATATTTTAGTAAACTTGCTTCACTAATATATAATTGCCACATCAATTTATTTTCTTTTTTAAAAATAAAGAATGATATTATACAATAATCTAGAAAAGACATATGCAGAAAGAAGTAAAGGAAAATTTCCCAAATCCCACAACACAAATATAACTGAGTCTTAACAATAAAGTGCAAATAACCAACAGAAACACCAGACCCAGGATCCTAGATGTGGGATGTACTTGGGTGTTTATCATTTGTTCTGTCTGAGTCACTCTCCCCCTCTAGGAATGGAAGGTACTAGAAATCTCTATTCAGCAAGAGGAGTCTGCAGCAGGTCTATATAATTCAGAAAGACGACGCAGCAAGTAGACTTGATATCCCCCTCTGCCCCACAGAGCTGAGCACAGCCAGGGAATGTTTCACAGATGTGATATAAACTTCTGAGCATCATGAGTATGAGTGACAATCCACTTGGATCCTAGCTCAATCCTGCAACTCACCAGTCTATAGAAAACTAATTCTTGTTTTCTTAAACCATGTTATTTCCAGTTTTCCTCTTACCCTTTTAAAAAAATCAGTCACCACCATTATCTCAGTTTCTCTGGCAGAAAAGCTTCGATTCACCTCTTACTCTCTCCTCTTCAGGATCCCCTCCTTCTTTAATGCAGCAAATTCTAACAGTTTTTTGATGTTCTGGCATGGGTCCCTTCTTTTACCTGCCTACTGCCTACTTTGACCCTTGTAATGTTCTTACAGCATTCTTATGACTCTCACCACCATTTCAGTATCAAGAGGGAAAAGGAACAGGTTTAAAACCTGATAGTCCTAGGCACACCAGATACATGTTCACCTACTTATGAACCCACCCTCACTTCCTTTATCCTCATGTTCAGTTTTCCTGCATACCACTGCCACATACATAGACATCAAGCCTCTGGTTAAGATCGTAATTAAAGTCAAATCCAAGCTTCATGCCACATTCAGAAGCGTTTCTAGATTCCTCCTCATTTGGGCCTGTATAATTTGACCTCTCCCCAGCTCTGTTTGCCTTCTGCTTCTCTTTTGCATTCCTTAACTATTTCAATGAAATTCTCATATTCAGTGCTATCTAAACACACCAGGTGTACTCCATCCACCAGTGCTTTATAGTTTTCCTGCTCCTCTCTCTCATACAACTCTCACTCCTTTTGACTATACCTTCCAAGAACATGTATTTTACTACTTTACAGCCCAAAGTACATCATCCATTCTCCACTTTTGCATTTGTGTCCCAGTTAGACATAATAGTAAGAATAATGTGTACCTATAAAGAACTATACAGCTCACAAAGCACTTTTCTACTAATTATCTAACTGGATCCTAAAAACCAGAAGTGGTCACAATTATTATTTCCCACTTTGCAAAATAGGAGAAGAGTACCTACAAGAATATAGATTGTCACATAGTCAAAATCCTCTTCTCCTATCTTAGAAAAATGAATAAAAATTAAAACATTAAATAAAATACACTAATAGCAGCCAAACAAATGGGAGAGATGCAACCTAATAAAACAATATTCGGAAGATGGTGGTCAGAAAGAAAAATTTGTAGCAAAGATATTTTTCTAGATCTCCAAAGCAATTCTAAGAGAGGAAAGCTCTCCTAAGATGTTGTGTAACTTTGGGGGAAAACCTGCAGATGCCATACAATGCAGAGAGCAATCTCTGAGCAATCTCTGTTATTAGTGGTATTTTTTACAGAACAAGCTCTTACAGCAGAGGTCCTGACTCATCATCCCCACATGAACTCCCCTAAAAGGAGAATAACTCTTTGAGAGGCAACAGCTCTGTAGGGGAAGTGGATAGGACTGTCTTTATCTAAGGCACAAGTTCCAACACTCTCTCTAAATCAAAGAATAATCTAAACTCAAGGGTTCTCACTAACAGTGAGATGGAAGATGATGCTGTCTTCGAAAAATAGATCTCAATATGAAATGCTAAATAAAATTACAGAACAAAGAGAAAGGTTCAAATTAACCAACTATGACTCTCCCTAACTTTAGTTCAGTCATCCTCCCACTTCTTAAGCAAAAGGAAAACCCTATCATGCCCAAACCTTAAAGTTCAACTCTAGATGATAAATAGGTCTCAGGGATGACAATCAATGAATATTCATGGATACAATGTTGGAGAAAATAAAAAGTCTAGCTAGTGCTTTCCACAGTACATGTAAAAAGACAAAAATAATGGCATAACAACTATGAAAAATTTAAAAATTTAAAATGAGAAACATAAGAGAGAAAGAGGGAGAAAAGTATCAAGACTGATAAAAATATCAGAAACAAGAGAAAAAAAATCCACCAAAAGCACCTTGTATTGCTGGAAGATACGAAAAGGATGAGTTTGATGAAAGAGTAAAGGGTGAGATGAAGAGATACAGGACAAGTAGAAAAGTGTGGCCTCAGAGCTTAGGATTCAAAATAAAGACTGAAGTATCACTTCCGGGAAATGAAAAATGAAAACAGGTTGATGTGCCTTAATAAATCTTTTTTGGTATGTGGGGTATCTATGGAGGTGACTGTATATTTTTGTCCTTTTCCTAGTTATGGTGCTTAGGGTGGAATGTCAATTGGGTTGGTTTTGAGATCCACCCAGGGATTGTTGGAGCATACTAGTGGGTGTATCTGGATGGGTGATGGAAGCATGATCTTTGGGGAGGGTACTGTGTTTGCTCCCTTTTCACTCCTCTCTGTCACTGTTTCTTAGCTCTGCCTCCCAGCCACCAAGAGCTAAGCAGATTTGCTCCACCATGCCTTTCTACCATGATTGTATCTGTCTTGGAGCCAGCCCAAGATGGACTGAATTCCTCTAAGATATGAGTCAAATTAAATCTCTCCTCTCTTAAATTGTGAGTGTCAGGTATAGCCTTCAGCAAGGGGTAAACTGACTAGTACAGAAATTGGTACCCGAGGTAGCATCATTAGTGGGACTGGACCTGGCCATGTGATTCAGAAGCCTTGGGAACTACAGTGGTACTTTGGTTCACAAATGCTTTTGTTTGCAAACAATTTGATTCACAAACAGAAGCATTTGGGAAGTTTTTCTTTTTGTTTGCAAACTCTGCATCAGGTAACAAACATGCCATGGCTATCCTTCCCACACATACACAAATGTGGCCATCTTTTCCAAAATCATAGAACAAATTAAGTTTGTGAACCAAGGCACCACTGTGGCTTCCAGAAGGAGTTTGGAAAGATTTCAAGATGCCGGCTCATGGAATTCTAGAATGATATGAGCAAAAGCTTGATAGGTGATTCTGGTTGGAGCTCAGAAGACCAGAATTCTGATAAGAAAATGGACAAATGAGAACAAGGACTCCATTGGCAGTTGGAGCAGAACTCATGTATATTACACTGAGGCAGAAAAGTTGTGAACATTTCACACAGGTCCAGAGACTTAGCCAGAGAAGGAGGTTAAGGGCAGTGGACTAATGAATATGGTAGAGGAAATTTCAAAGGAGCCTAAAATTCAGGCTGTGGCATAGGTACTATTGACTACTTTAGCCAGATTTATAGTGAGAACTGGTGACAAAAGGCAGAGCAGAAAAAATTGAACAATTTGATTTTTGGCCTAGTAGTAACAACATGTAAAGTTGGAGCCAAATAGGATGTGATTGCTACAGAGATTAGCATCATCATCATTAACAAGGAACCAAGCACTTTGTTCAGAGACAGGAACAAAGATGGCTTGAAGGCATGTCAGAATTCAGCAAAACTCCACCCATTATAGGCTCAAACCTGTCACGTGAGTGGACATTCCCTTGGATCCCTGCTCAAGAAGGGCCTTCTAGATAGATAACTGGTTCCCTGGGATTCATTTCACACTACTCAGGCATTCAGGCACTCAGAAGCCACTGCAGGCATGGTCTATGGGGGCCTGGAAACTGGTTCTACTGAGTGCAGACCTTGGCTATCCATGTGATGTTGAGTTTTACCAACATGAAGATTGCCAGAGTTATAGGATAAGGGGAAATTTCTACCAAGATTTTAAAGGAAGGCTAGGGAGGCCAGGCAGGGAGCTGCTGAGAGGGTGATGTGTGAAGGTGTAGAATGAAGGTGAGGTGCAGTAGAGACCCCAACAAGCTGGAGATCAGGAATGTGGAACATCTGCTGAGGTAAGTTGTAGGCTGTGAGTGAAGCCAGCTTAAGAAAGAGTTGTTGTGGGCTGCAGGCAGCAAGGGCATGAGGTGGGGCTGCTCAGGTCTTTTGGAAGTCACATTTCACCACCAGGTGCCTCACATGCTGGATATGGAGCTACAGGACTTAATGTTTTCCCTGCTGGACTTTGGTCTTATTTTGGCCCAATTCTTTTCTATCCCTCTATCCCTCTATCCTTTTCTATCCTCTCTTTTAGAATGGGAATGTTTACCCTGTGCTATTATTCCTTGGGATTATGGAACTTATTTTTAATATTTACAGAGGTTCACAGCTGACAGTTTGCCTTGAGCTTTAGAAGAAGTCTGACTTGGACTTTTAAAAAATGCTGGAACAGTTGTAACTTTGGGTAAGGGATTGTTGTGATTTTGGTGGTATATAGGACAGTTCTATCATTAGGCAGAATTATGACTGTATTTGTTTGTGGATTAAGTATGGGTTAAGGAGAAGTGCTTGGGAATGAGGTTGACAAGAGGAGTGGGAACGTGCTGTTTAGGATGGAATGTTAACTTGCCTGGTTTAGGGGATCAGTGTAGCACACTCGTGGGTATGCCTGTGTGGATTACTCTTGTGGCTTTTGCTACTATATCTGATCCCCTTGCCCCTTCCTCTCTGGTGCTGTTCTCCAGTTCTACCTCCTGGCTGCCATAAACTAGGCAGCTTTCTCCACCATAATGTTTCTGCCTTGGAACTACCTAAAGATGAACTGAATCCCTTGAAACACAAGTCAAACTAAACTTATCCTGTAAGTTGTGAGTATTGGATATTGTGTCCAGCAACAGGAAAACTAGTCAAAGGGCTAATACACTAATCAAAACGCTAATATCCTTAACAAATAAAATCTTTAACAAATAAGGAAAAAGTCATTAGAGAAATGGATGCAAATTTTGAAAAATATGGTCATACTAATAAAAAAAAAACTACAAATGGCCAATGGACATACATTCACAGACTTGTTTTAAAGACAGGCAAATCACTAAAAGATTTAATAGCAATCAGACTGACAAAAATCAATAACTATGTTAAAGTTGTTGGTGGAATAGAGAACCAAACAGTGTCATAAATTATTAGTAATTGTATAAATTGCTGTAACCTCATTTAAGGACATTTTGATGATAGCTAATAAACATTCAGAATACTAATCTTTAACTTGGCAATTACACTGATGGGAGTTTATCACATAGATATGTTTGCCCAATTCTTCAAGTGCAAATATAAAGTATAAATGTGTTAATTTCCTTTGTTGAAAATAACTACCCAGTTTATTAAAATTAAAAACACACGTATAAGCAAACTGTGTATGTCCAACAATGAGGTGCTGGTTAACAGAACTACAGCACATTCGTACCATGAAATACAATGAGCTCACTACGAAGAAATTGAAATGGGAAGGAGACTCTTCAAAACATATTGTTCAGAGCAAAATATGTGAGATCAGTATATTGAATGTAGGAGAAACCTTATGTATTAAAAAAGAAACAGAATATTTGTTAACATTAATATTTATATCTAATCATTAATAAAGCATGTGGGATTTATTTTTCGAAAGACTGAAATGAAATCATTCTTATTCCATTGATACTTATGCAAGCTATCATCTTGCTCTTGTGCATCTGCAACAATCTGCTACCTGGATTCCAACCCAGCATATCTATGCAGTCTACACTCTAGCCACTTTAGCTCCTTGAACAAGCTATGGTCCTCCTGGCACAGTCTCTTGCACATAATCTTGCCTCTATCTGCTGCAAAATCCCTAAGTCTAACTCAGTTTCTTTCCCCCATTCTTCCTTTCGATTTCACTATAGTCAGCCCTTCCTCACAGAAACTCACATATGCTTTTTTTGTTGCAATTAGTTTAAAACTATACACTTACCTGTTTGTGATTAATGCCAATTTCACTCTGCTAAACTACAAGCTCTAGAAATGTTGATCATGTATATGTTCCTGCTTACCACTAAATCATCAACAAAACACCTGTCTCAGGAGTCAAGCAAACATTTTTAATCTCCCTCCATCTATCTACCTGCCTACCTGCCTGTCTAGTCATTATCTAACCATCCACCTGTCCATCCTGTAGTTGCATTAAAATTATTTGGAAAAAACAATCAACTTTGGATAATATCTTGAGAATGGAGCTGAGAGAAGTAACAGAAGGGAGTGAAGTCTTAAATATGTGCTTATTTGCATATGTGCTTGGTGCACTGAATAATTACAATAGTCTACCATAGTTTATGTTGTATTGATGACAGTTGTATATATTATTTTTTCCACCTGCAAAGGTAATAAATAATATCGTAATTTCCTGTCCCTGGGACTATAATCATATCTCTGAATGACCTGCACACTAAAATAATTCTTTTCTTGTCAACTCAATTCAGTTCAATATAGGATAAATAGTTTTTCACAAGCATTCTTCTCTGTGTTTGCGCGCTCTTGCAAAGGCACCTTTATTCTCATTAAAGGTGTTAGAAAATTCCCCCAGGAAATTCAATGACATTGTCATAGTCTTTTCATAGAAAGGAACAATGTGTAGGAAACAGACTCTCTTGATTTTGATTAATGAACAAAGGAGCCCCTTTAACCTAATTCACCTTACGTTACCTTCCTCTGATGACTCTACCGGCTCCGGTAACAATTTAGGAGGGAAAATTCTCAATAATTAGGATAGGATTCTTGAAATTAATAACTTAAGACATCTTTTTTGATATCTATTTCTATTTAAGATATTGGCTAGTTCCTCTTGGAAGGCCTGTCTGAAGAATCACCTTAGCAGCAAATATAGATCATGCTAGGTCTTTGCACCTTTATATGTGGCCACTAAACACCCTCTCATTCATTAGATTTGGTTGAAGATATGAGTTTCCAACCTCTGCTTTCGGTTTCTAAACAGGGGAAAGTCTGGATTTTACATAAAACAAGAGAGCTTTATAGAAGGAGAAGAAAAACAGGATTTTTTTGTGTGTGTTGGTTTAGATTATCAAAACTGTTCTATAAAGGATAATAATGTCTGGCTATCTACCAAATTCTGCACTTTATGTGTTTTATACTCTCATAACTTTAAGAACCTCTGGAGATGGAAATAAACTGTGAAGTGTTTTAAGGAATCATTCATATATACAGCAAAAATCTCATTCAAATAATAATGCCCAATAGAATACCTGGGAGTGGGGAAATGATGAAGATCGGGGAAATTTGGTAGGTACCTGACTCTGTGAAAATCTCTGACCTTCTTTAGAGAACAGAAATACATAAAATCATTCACCTTCAGTATAATTTGCACTCTTAATACAGAGTATGACACTTCTAATTGCAAAAATCCAGGGTTACTCACTTGACTAGAAAGAGTTCCTCTTATATCAGTGACCTCTGGAAAGAATTGAAGAGTACTTCCTTGTACTCTAGCAAACTCTAATTAGTGCGTTTTGGAATTTATTAATATCGAGGCATTGTGTTTAAAATCCCTGCACAATGCTATAGCAGTCATAATAGGGGTTACCTTTGGGGAGAAACATGAAGTTAAAGAGGCAGGAGGTAGGGAGTCTTCTGGGTGTTGGAAATGTACTAAATTTGTTCTGGCTATTGTTTCCATGGCTATCTGCATATGTAAAAACCCACTGAGGCAAATATTTATTTGTTCACTGTAAGACTGCAATACTTCAATTAAAATTTTTAAGATTTAAGTACAGGAATTGCTTTCTGGAAGGCTAGGTGACTCTACTTTGTGGAAAGGACTTTTTTTTAAATAAAAAAACTGCACAAACTTGATTATAATTTCCAAAGTCTAATAAGAATTTTATGGTCTAATAAGAATTCTATTACAAATGATGTTCTGCAAATGTTATAGAATCCCATTAATAACTGTAGCAGAATGAGAATGCAATTTGAAATGTTCGGTCTTTAAAAAAAAAAAAAAAAAAAGGGAAAGAAAACAACTGTCCACCAGCCTGCTCCTTTAGAGAATAAACTAAGAATTTCCATCATAGAAATTTCTTTCCAAATTTGACTGTGAGACTCCCCATTTAAATCTGGAGAAGCAACCAAATTGTTAAACACCTTCCAGAGAAAAATTACATACACTACAGTTCACACATGCACACAACATTTGCGCATGTTGGAGGAGCTGGAAGTGTAGTAATACTCTGTAAGTGCTGGGGAATTGCTTCCTTCTTTTTTATGCAGCAAAATTTGCCCTTAAATCCTTGAGAGTTTGCACTACAAGTAAACCTCAATCCTGCAATTATATTCTCATCACAGTAAATAGCATCAGATGATGGCTCAACAGAAAAACTGTATTTAAAAACATAGCCAAGAGGTAATTGAGACAATTGGAATTACCTGAGATCACTACTGTCAGTGGGAAGGCAGGGCTGTGTTTCTAGATGAAAGTGGCCTATGAAGCCTCTAGAAAATTCCAGATAAGGCATCATGCATTAGCCTTTCCCTCCTCCTGACATATCTTACCTAATCCTATCAAGTCTTACCCTAAATTAAAAGTACACAGACCTCTTTTCACAGTCTGTGGCCACAGTTGCAGGTCATTTCATATAAAATGTCATGACACAACACGACGTTTTAAAAGTCATCTTCCCTTTCCTCCATTTAAATTGTACTTCACACTTCTTTTTCTAAATGGTGATTATTCAATAACTTCAAGTCCACCCATGCAAACTCCAGTACCCGTTTAAACTTCTAGGTAGAAGGTCCCCAGTCTATGTAGACAGAGCCTCTCTCGGAGACCCTACGCTGTGTTTTCAGCCTGAAATTGAGCTCATGTTCTCTTGACATGACAGCTTTATCTTCCTCCCATGTTCTCAATATCACAGACTCAAAACTGGAGCCAAGGCAAGGACCAAATAGTATCTTTTTTACATCTGGTAAATGTCTTCCTTCCATTTCACCCTTCTTATCCCTTCTGTGTCCTGCTTACAAGGTGCCTATATTCAGGGGCTTTCTCCTCTCTGTTTGCATTTAGTCCCTTCCTTTCTCTCCTCACCATCACTTTAGAGCTGCTATTTCAAAACACAAATCTCACTACTTCCCTGCTCATAACCTATAGCTCCCAATTTCACATGGAATAAAGCCCCAACTCCCTAACTTGGTATTTAGGATCACTTACAAGGAGACTAGAGTTTAAATTTTCAAACTTATTTTCAAATCATGCTTCTAATCCCAAATTTAACAATTTCGTCATTCTTCCTGTGTTTTTCCCAAACTTATGAGAGCCCAGCTTCTTCCTTTATTCAAATTTGCTTCCTTCCCTTTCTTCTATGGATGTTATTATACTCAAGGATATTCTCTAGTAAACCTTTTGCTTACTAAACTGCCTCTACCTGCTTCTGACAAAACATAACTGTAAAAACCAACCATATTGAAGATGGAATGAAATTTCATGACCATGTATACCACAACCAGAGGTGGCCTATGGACCAGGAAATGGTTTTGTATATGCCTTGCAAGGATAAATCTTGTGAACTACTTGTCAACATTTAAAAACTTCTTTTTAAAAAGCTGATGCTCTGGTAACAATGGGCTGGTGTTTGTACGTGGCACCAGAGAGCTGGAGTAGAGGAGCTATGGTCAATTTAAATGGTTTCCAAACTTGTTCCCACACTTTCTTCAAAGATAAAGTCCCTACAAATCTCCATTCATTGCTTTATACCTATCCCTGAGGGCATTTGAGTTGATGTGTCAAGACTGATTCTAAGATTCCAGTTGCTAACCTCAAGGCAGGCTACTTCCTAGATCAGCCCAGTGCTTTCCTCAGTAACTTAACACCTCCCATCTGACTTTCCCACAAATGTAAGCCTCTTTGTGGGCTGGCTGTCTGTAACAGTCTTCTCCATGGCTCTCCTCCAGCAGATGCCTAGGTTGGTGAGTCCAGAAATTCTTCAAGCATGCTTGTGAAGTGGACAAAATTGAAGTAGAAGACCCCCTTCACCACTTTGTGATGCCATGAGGAGAGTCTATAAGTCTGGAATATTCTGAAGAGGGCTCAGTGTGACTTTTTGGATATAGGAAGATGCTTTCCTGACACATAGAAGCTGGGCTGCCCTTTCCAGAAAACATGACTGGCTATGCATTTTAAAGGTGTATGGATGGAGACACGCTGCTGAAGTGGTTTAAAGCCACTTTAGATACACCATGTATCCTATCGCACAGACCTCACTGACCTGACTGGAGTCCCCAAGAACAAACCTTGGGAGAGCTTAGTAACACAGAGTAGGATTGGTTGTGTTGCCCACGTGCAGATAAATGGCTTCAGCTAATTGCTGTCCTTGGGTAAAGTTGACACTGTAAAAGGGCAAGTGCTCCCACACAGAAAAAATGATAAAGAATTGTTAGAATAATATGTGACTGCTGACATTTCACCTTTTATTCTTATAGCAATGCTTTAAGAAAGAAATGTAGTTAAAGTTGTCAGAACTTCATTTTAACCCCCTCTTTGAGGCTGTTAAAAATTCACTCATGCTGAAACTTGCCTTTCAGGTTCTCAGCCAGATTTGAGCTTTGTTTTCAACCCGTTGTTCGCTAATGGAATGCAAAATGTCATTCAGAGGAAAAGGTTTTTCCAAGGATCTTTCTACACATTGCTTCCTATCTCAATTCCCTGTTCCTCACCTGCCCCAATCTCTGCCAGAAGGTTAGCTGTGACGACAAAAACAACCCTAAAACACTGAGAGAGGATTAAAGGCGTTTGGGTGTGCTTATAAAAATAGCCTCAGCAACAAGCAATACTCAACAAGTGGGAATCTGTTCAGCGGTGTACACTACAGGCAATCACAATCTTGGAACACTATAAATGCTCAAAGGGACTCAGTTAAATCAACAAGTATTTTTGGAGTGCTCAATGAATAAAAGATAACCAGTGATGGTTCAAAATTTCTCCCTAGGTGTGGCAATCTGTTAGAAGAAAGAATAAGAGATATTGTTCTGAGGCTGCATTTATGTAGCAAACCCACTGATTTATTGAGTTTGTGAACTGCTGGCACTTCACATCCCCATGCTCATCCCCACAACCTTCTCCCACTGATGACAACATGCTAATGGAGGAGGGGAAAACTAATGATTTATTCATCAGCCAATAAATATGCCAGTAAGAATATGAGGCATTTTATAATCATACAGTTCCATGAGGCATGAGACCCCTCATACCTACTCTCCAGCCAAAACACACTTTAGATATATCCTCTTGTGCATAAATGGATTTGAAACACTCCCTTGCTTGCTTTCCTTATCTTAAACTACAGCAGCTGTCCAGCTAGACTTACTATGCTGATTGGCATATAAGATATCAACATATATAATACAGCATTTACTTTTGTAGACATTTTGTCAGTATTTTGATAGACGTGTTAGGTCTTGCATGTGCCATCTTTCTCATTATGGAAGTTCTGGAACCTGGGAAAATGCTATAATTAGCCTTTTATTATTATAAGACTTTCTGTAATACTTTCCATTTGAAGGCCGCTGGACAACCAACTCTACTCTGTATGTCTCACAAGAAATTGGATAGTTAACACTTGTTAGCTTTGTTTTATAGTTCTGAAGCCATGGGCCCAGGGTTCAAAGATATCAAGGGTTACGCACCCAGCTCAGGCTTCAGGCCAACACAGCTGTTCTGTTTTTAGCCAGCCTCTCAGTTCAATGCCCAGCTGCTTTGCAGTCCTTTCCTTGAGAGTGTGTGTGTGTTTTATTTTTAAACTATTGGAATTAAGAAAATTATAGCAAGAATACTGGCCCCAATTCTCCATTTTTTGGTCTGAAGAATGCACACCCCGGGCTTTTGCCAAGTAGTGCTGAAATGATTTTGGCAGATCTGCATGCACCCTGCAGACAAATCCCCTTAGCTGGTGGAAAAGCAAAGCTGAACTTCTTCATGGGCCATGGTGCCCAGCCTTTATCTGGGGAAGCAAAGAAGAAAAGTATGTCCCAGGCAGAGTTCAGGTGCATTGTCAGATGGACAGAGTCAGCAATGGGGCAGTGAGCGGGGAATAGGGGAAAGCTGCTGAGTTTGGGGAAAGTTCTTTGAAGGGCAGCAGGGCTGCCCCAAAGATATGTTTCATGATCACAAGGAGGTAAGTCCTAGGCCGTTCTGGCTTCTCAGTATGGAACATTTAGCTGTTGTCTTATATAATGAGTGGTAAAGTATAGGCAAAGGCATAAAAGAATAAGTATAGCTCAGCTTTGGAAAAAGCGTTACAGAGAGAAGTCTCCTTTTTTATGGAGCCACGTTGTTTTGTCTACCATTCTTGACTAGTTAGGTCATTTCATATTTGTAGCTATAAAAATGTTTATAATCTCACATCATCACCTCATTATCTCGCTAATACTTGCTATTAAATATGGAGGCAGTGATTCCTTATTAAATTTTGCTTTTAAATTAGCATCTTCATAGCTCCATAATATATGTACAATAGTTGCTCAAAACATTTCATTTTAAACTGTTGAATGCTGGTACTAACATTTCTGCAAACACCAAAGAAACAACCTTCCAAAATGGTCTCAATTTAGAACGTTATCCTGCTCCATTCTAATTCCAAACCTATTAGTTTGTTCCTAATATTTAGTTTACTAACTTTTAAGCTGGGTGAACTATCCATTTTCCATTTTAAAAACCAAATTCCTTCTGTTGTACTCTCATTATCTCCAAATTCACTTGCTTTACAACCATTGACATCCTCATCATCATCACCATTATCATGTGAGCAACATTTATATGCTAGGCATTGTCTTGAGAATTCCATGGGTGTGAACTAAATTACTCTTTATAGATATAATGGGAAATATTATGATCTCCATTACAGAGCTGTGGCTGCTGGGAGCCCAGAAAGGTTAGATGATTCACATGAGAGCAACATGCTGAACTGGCACACGTGCAATCTGGCTCCAAAGTCATGTTCCTTCCTGCTGTACTTTGTTGCCCTCATAGCCAGCACCCTTCTGACTATGCAGCTGCTTCCAAAGCACTGTTATGTGCATCTTTTATTTAAATTGGAGACCTCCATTTTATTACTTTCAAGTCTGGGGAAAATATTTAACATTTTTATTATGGTTGAATTTGTTGAGAGTTTGGCTGAATTTTTTTCCGGATGAGAATTTCCAGATTTTAATTGGGAATTAATTCTAGATTTAATCTAAAGTAACACTATGGGCTTTACCAAGAAAATTAAACTCAACTGTAAATTATCTTCAGTTTATCATTCCTGGCTTCTCCCCCCACCCCATAATAAAGCAGCATCTTACATTTCTCAGGCGGATGTGCTAAACCGAGCAGGACCGAGTATTCTATCTGAACGCGTCTTAAGTTATAACTGACTGCGTTTCAAAAATCAAATATTTTAGTCTTTACATATTTATAGCTATATGAATAACATTGGAACTTATATGTTTAGATTTATTTATACCAGGCCAAGTTCCAGGAAAGATTTTCATAGATTTGGAACATATTCTGCTTAGAATCTATATACTTTTCTAGTTGCCTCTCTTGTTAGACTAAATTGCTTATTTTTAAATTATCTCTATTTATATCCACACAGTTTTGAAAAAAAATATGTATGATCATGTGGCCTAATATGAATACATGCTAAATTCCTTACTGGATTAATGTTTTCTTTCATGCCTACTCATTTGTAGCTTCAAATTTGTTGTTCCCAATTTTTGTCAGAGAATCATTGAGAAAACTACTAAATTTTTTTTTTGGTAGAAAAATCGGACTGAATTCCATATGAATATAAATAATACAGACACTACCACTTAAATTTCTACATTGTCTTCAGAGAGAAGCCCTTCCATGCCTGTTATTTTGCTTATCTTCAGACCATTTAATGGAAGCCCATGGCAGAGAAGATCAGTATTTCTATATTATGCAGAGATAATGGAAGTCCTTAGAGGATTAGACACCTGGCACTTGAAGAAGCAAGCCCTCCATGACCTTCTATAGCAGATTCCTTTGACCAGAGCCTCACACACGTATCTTGAGAAGGCTCCCTCCTACCAACAGTCACACAAATACTCCTGCTGAACAATTAATCTTTCAAAAAAGCAACTTAGGAAAGTTGGAGCTGAGGGTCAGCTTTGTGAACCATAAATACCTGCAAAAACAAGTTCTAGGGGCACCTGGGAGTCATCAGTGCACAGACTGAGGTTATAATACCTTCCAACACTTAACCTAACCAAATGACACAGACCAAAAAAGTGTTTCCAAAAGGAGACAGCTACATTTCATCTTTGCATACTAAGACCAAAGAAAATAAATACCTGCTGTTTCAAACAGCTGGATACTTTGGTGGAATGCTGATAGATCACCAAAGTAATAGACAGTAGTGATGTTTTCTTTGGGGTGGCAGGAAGACCTCATGTAGTGAGATCCTGTAGTCTGCCAAAGAACCAGGGCTACTGAAGGAACAGAATAACATAAGAGATCTAAGGTGTCCAAACATATATCCCACCTCCCTATTAGCTAATGGCTCTTTTAATTCTTTGGTTTCAAGATTATTTGTACAAATAGGTTTGAAAATAAGGCATCACTATATCTTTGTTCTTGAAAGGGAGAGGGATAAACTGTTAAACTTACAACCTGGGCCTGTTAACCCAACAATGATCTTCAAAACATATTTTCTTATTTCCATAACATAGAAAAAGATGAGGCTTGAAGAAATTAACTCACTGAAAACCACCCAAATTGTGTGATAGAGTCAGGATAAGCACTCAGGTATGTAAAATACTATATACATTTTCCTTGCTGCTTTCTTGAAATAAGTGTATTTACCTCGGCAATTTATGATATGTGAAGGTAATTTTCATATGGTTCCCAAAAGCAGAGACCATAAAAGGCCAAACTGCTGCCACAAGAATCACCTCTTTTAGAGCTAAAGAGAGGGATAAACCTGACTTGTTCATAACCTAGGACTTTCAGGCTGGTGGCTTGACTGATAAGGTTTCCCTACTTACTGGTGGAATGTGTTCCTAGTCCTACCAGCCACCCAACAGCAGCACAGAAATCTAAGTATGGATGACATAACTTTCTATGTTGGCCTGTATTTTACTCAAACAGCTCATGGGGATATGGTTCATTTGCTCATAAGGAGTTCCACAGGAGACAGTTTCATAACCTTCTGAAATTAACCTGAAGTAGTTTGAATTAATATGAAGTAACTTCAGACTCAAAGTTTCAGAACAGGAATTTCTTTCTAACAGGTTATCTTAGTTACTTTTCTTGTTTCTGAGGCAAATGCTTGGCATCCACAGTTAAAGGAGGAAAGGTTTATTTGGCCCACAGTTTGTAGATGTTTCTGTTCATACTTCACTGGTTCCAAGGCAGGGTAGCACGGCAGAGGAGCATCGCAGAGTAAAAACAGTTCATGGCAGGCAGAGGGCAGCAAGCAGCAAGAGACCAATGACAAGCAGTGGCCCTCTTTCTGTCCCTCATAATTTATTCATGCTACCCACCTTAGGGCAGGAAGTACTCCCACTCAGGGTGGGGTAGCCTTAATTCTAGTATTGCACCATGAATCACCCCCAGCAACACATCCTTGATCCCAGCATCTCATGCCCTAGAAAAGCCCCACCTGTGACTGCATGAGGCTTTGAGGGGACATCTAAATATAAGCTGTAACACAGGTGAAGCATAAAACAATGAGACTTTGTCAAACAGTACTCCAGCATTTACCAGTACTCCAGACTTATAACTCACACTATAGTTTACATATCTTTGTGTGGATTAGTTCAGTAAAGGAAATTCAATTCCTTTGGAAATCTTTAGTAATTAATGTCACTCTTTACTCAATTCCTAACCCCTCCCCCAATAGGGAAACCTCAGCTTCCTGAACAAAGGCTGTGTAACATGTTCTTGATAGTTCTGAGTGTGTGTTTATATTCTCAACTTATATATGGGCTGCCTTTGACAGGGCAGAAAGAAATTGGCACTCTCCAATAATTCTATTGACATTGGTGTCCTCTCTGCCATACCCATGACGCTGATTACAGTCAACTTTCAGCAAGAAATTAACTAACTGCTGGGAAGATGGCACTGCAAAAACTCAACATAGGATATCTATATATAAAGTAATAAAGCCGGAACCTTTCCTGATACCATACAGGAAAATTTCCTCAAAATGAATTATGGACCTAAATGTAACAGCTAAAACTATAAAACATTTAGAAGAAAATATAGAAAAATTTCACAACCTTGGATTACACAAAACCTTTTTAGAAATGACACTGAATACATAAGAAATAAAGAAAACATAAATAAAGTTATCTTCACCAAAATTTAAAAACATTTTGTGCTTTAGTGAAGCCTTCAAAAAAGTGAAAAGACATTCCACAGAATGAAAAAAAAATCTATTTACAATCATATATTTTATAGAGAACTTGTGCCTAAAGTATCTAAAGAACTCTTAAACTCAATTATTATGAGACAAATAACCCAGCTGAAAAGACGAGCAAAGAATAAAATAAAACTTTCTTCAAAGATAAAACACAAGTGGACAATAAGCATATAGAAAAGTTCAGCATCATTAGCCATGAGGAAAATGCAAATCAAAATGATAATGAGATGCTATTTTCACACCCACAAGGATGGTTCACATAAACAAGACAAAAATGAGTGCTGGCGGGGATGTGGAACCCTTCGTGGACACTGCTGATGGTAGTGCAAGTGGTGCAGCTGTTCAGGAAAACAGTGTGGCAGTTCCTTAAAAGTTAAATGTAATGTCCCAGCAATTTCACTTTTAGATATACGTCCTGGAGAAATGAAAATACATATTCACACAAGCATTTCTACTCAAATGTCTGCAGCAGCAGTATTCACAACAGCCAAAAGTAGTACAATTTAAATCTCTACCAATGGCTTTCCACATGCCGAAGACTAAAACTAGACCCACGTCTTCCACCATGTACTAAATTAAAGTCAAAATGGATCAAAGATCTAAATATTAAAACAGAAACATTCATTTATTGGAAGAGAAAGTAGGTAAAAATCTTGACAACATTGGGGCAGGCAGAGAGTTCATGAATGAACCAAGATGCATAGGAAATACTACAAAGAATAAACAAAGAAACTGAAAAGTTTTTACACATCTAAAGAAATCACCAATAAAGTAAAAAGAAAACCCATGAATTGGGAAAAAATTTTAGCCAACTGACCCTCAGACAAAGGACTTGTATCTAGGACATATAAAGAATTAAAAAAAATCAGGCCCCTCCAAGTTCAAAGACCCAATCCAAAAATGGGCATCTGAGATGAATACACACTTCTCTAAGGAAGAGATACTAATGGCAAATAAATACATGAAAAAATGTTCAATGTCATTAGTCATTCGAGAAATGCAAATTAAAACAACATTGAGATTCCATCTCATCCCAGAAAGAATGGCTATCATCAAGAAATCAACCAATAACAAATGCTGGAGAGGTGGGGAGAAAGGAACCCTGCTTCACTGCTGGTGGGAGTGTAGATTGGTGAAATCACTGTAGAAATCAATTTGGAGATTCCTCACAAAACTAGGATTGGAAGTCTCATTTAACCCAGCTATTCCCCTTCTCGGTATTTTCCCAGAAGAATTAAAGACATCATACCACAGCGATATATGTGCACCATGTTTATAGCAGCACAATTTGTTATAGCTAAATCTTGGAAACAACCCAGACGGCCATCCACTGAGGAA
Organism: Chinchilla lanigera; assembly: GCF_000276665.1. Taxonomy (NCBI): domain Eukaryota; kingdom Metazoa; phylum Chordata; class Mammalia; order Rodentia; family Chinchillidae; genus Chinchilla; species Chinchilla lanigera. The sequence continues at coordinate 16,266,937 of NW_004955430.1, forward strand.
TGGATAAAAAAGATGTGTTATTTTTATACAATGGAGTATTCCTCAGCTATTAAAAAAGATAAACTCAAGGCTTTTGTAGGTAAATGGATGCAATTAGAGACCATACTCATAAGTGAAATAAATCGGACCCACTTGTGTAAACATCATATTGTCTCCTTGGTGTAGGAACCTGAAAGACTAGGTAAAACTCAAAACGTACAATAGATGATTGGAAAGGGAAAGAATTACTCAAAGGAAGGAATGACTGGGATGAGGGAAAGAAGAAAAAAGAAAGAAGGAAGGCAAAATATAAATATATATAGGAATAGCTGTGATGACTGTATTGCTGATGTCTGACGGTGTATTGAAATGAACAGTTAATGCTTACAATTTTTTATGTTCTGATTGACTTTTGCATGCTTGTGTCTTTGGACATAGAGAATGGCTTGGTGCTTGCCTAGGCTGGGGTGGGGTGGAAGAAGTTGGTAGCAATCTGCTATGGATTTGCTTTGGGGTGATGAGAATGTAAATAGCTTATGGTGTTGGTGGTGCAACTCTGTTCATATACTAAAATGCACTGAGTTTTATACTTTAAGTGGAGGAAAGGTATGTACATGAATTATATTTCCATGCTGTTCACATAAAAAGTTTTTTTTAACATTATAGAATTTGGTTCTTGGTCATGGATGCCCCTCAAAATCACCTGGGGAACTTTTATTGTCCCACTGCCTGGGTCATACCCTACACAGAATGTCTTCCTTGCCCAGGAGATTACAGTGCTCAGCCAAGGATGAAAAGATTGAGTGCGGCTTTTAGGAGTAAAATTCCACAGCACTCACCTCCCTCCATGAGTGATTCTGCCTTGTGCCTCATTACATGATATCTGTGACGTGAGGAGTCAGGAATTTGCATCGCTTTGCCAATAGGAACCTTTGAGGTCACATCACAGAGAGACCAAGATGTACGAGAAGGCACTGAAAACCTCTGGAAGCTTGTAGCGGTTACAGAGGAGGGCCACTATGCATGCTGAGTAGACTCTACATTTGAACCTCTTGTTTCCTCTTAAACTGTGTATTCACATTTCTATGGTCCTTTCTTTGGAATCTTTGTAGAACATTCTAAAATGTGTTCTAAAATAAAATCCATGAAACCAAAGCATTTACCAAATTACTTGAATATTTTCACTCTAGTTCTTTGCATTTTAGATTCCATAGTTTCACAACTATGAATTTACTGCTGGAACAATGCAATGCATTGGATACACAGAATCCATAAATGGAAGCTTGGCTACTGCTTTCCTGTTTATCAATATTTTACCAGTTATAAAATATTGTTGAATAACCAGTTGCATTGTACTTTTAAATTTACCAATCCTTTCTTTGCTATTCTTAAGCACAACTATAAATCAACACACCATTCTACAGAATTCAAAAGAGAAAAACAACATGCATCCTAAAAAAGTCAGGGGCCAGGCCAGCCACTTGAACTCAGCATAGAGATTATCAAATCTCAACATACACACTTCCTTAATGAAGGATTAAGACTAATTAATTGTTTTAAACATTCAGATATTTTTAATATAACTAACAGTCAGCTATAATCAATTTTAATGCACTTAAGTGGAATAAAATTTTATGCACTGAGGGCAAAAATACAATTTTAGAACATTATGAACACTGGGTTTTCAAAAGAAAAAGTTTGAGAATTGCTTTGAAATAGACATCCCTGTACTCCATTAAAGTAAATTATAGTCGTCGATGTGACATGTAATATAGCCACATGTCTTCTTGCACATTTGCTCAAAATTTCTGAAACCAGATCCATAACATAAAACCCCATCAGCCATCAACAGGTACACAGAAATCCTTAGCTCCAGCCTTTAACTCTTGTATCTTTTGGCATATAGCATTGTATCAGCCAAAAAGTACATACTCCTTGCAGTCACTGGGTGATTTTTACCAGTGTTAATATTCACATTAAACTGACCCCTTCATGAATGCACATTTTAGCATTTTAGCAAGTCCCTTCTTATACTGAATTTACCCATCATTCCCCCGGGTGGCTCTTTTATTTTCAAAGGGGAAGGGAGATGTGTGAACAAACCAACTGCAGCCACATTACAGACAGACAGAAATTTCTGTACTGGTGGCATCAAACCAAGGAAGAATTCTCTCTGATGGTCAAGCTGTCATGATTAATAACAGCTTCACTACAAACATAAAAACCACAATGAAGTGATAACTCAAAGCCAAACATACTTCTGTTTTGTACTATAGTTGCTTTTATAGCAAAGGAGAAAATAACGTTGAGTACAGCATCTCAAAATATTTTGTAATAAATACTAGGAAGTATCTCATCTTAAAAAATGGGCAAGGAATCATGGAAGAAGGAAAATGCCAGCACCCGAACACTCAGATCATTAAAAATGACCCAAATAATTAATGTATATAATTTTGTTTATATTCTGCTTTTCTCAGTCTAATTGAAACATACAGTGGTGGCAAAAGTGACGAATGTGGTATTATGATTCTTTTTTTCAATTGGTAGATGGACCAGAAAGAAATGTCTTGTCAAAGGACATAATTAGCTATATAATTTGCCTGCAAGGGCAGAATGAAAATGCAAGATGGTGACAACAAAGCTTTAATCCAGGCACGCAGCCCTTGTGAAGGTGCCTGTGGAGTAAGGGTGCAGTTGGGGAACCTGGCCCTGTCAGTTGGTAAGAAATGTGAGGCAAGGGTCTGTATAACCCACACCCTGATGGCTTGTCTTCTGGCTAGTTTAGTTTCTCTTGGCAGAATGCACACATTCTACAGACTCTTCAGGCTGGAAAACAGCTTAGGAATGACATGTCACTTTCTCATTTATGGAAGCCAACACTAGAGAAATTAAATGACTTGTCTGAGGTCATGAGTTTGATGACAAAGCTAGAATTAAATCCCGGGTATTCTGACCCACATCATCATTCTTTCCCCTGTACTTCCCTGCTAGTCTCCAGTGAAAATGTAGACAGCCAGGAAATAGTTACCGCAAAAAAGAGGGGGCTGGGGTAGAATAAGGTGTTACCTTATCAGAGCTTCCTTTGCAATCTTCTGTTCAAAGAACGAAATACATTTCTAAAAATCGGATTTCAAAATTCATTTTCTGAGCCAGTATTCCAAGTCCTATGGTAAACACACTAGAGGAGAACTCCAAACCCTAAAGCACTAATGTGCGTTGTTGAGAGCTCACTGGAGCCCAAGAGTTAATGATCACAGACCAGTGTGGTTATTAATGGATAGTTATAAGGCAACACATTAGTAAACTAATCACTGTTCCTGCACAAATATTTAAACTAATTCCAAGATATTTTGAACTTCAACACTGAACTAGCCAAACACATTTGTAATCTGAACCCGTGGTTCTAATAAGTGACTGCCTTTGGATGTCCTTCAGGGTGAGGGACATATTTAGAAAGATTAACACTTGAGTGAGAACAAAGACTGGCATTCTCAATGTAAGCATGTGGGTTGGATGTTTTTATACAAAACAAAATGCATCTGTCTTCCTAGTTCAGGTATGTGTGCAAATTTAGCACATCAAAATACCTGCAGTAAGGGCATAGTTATTGAAAGATACTGTACAAATTAAATATAAGCAAAAGCCAAGAAGATTATGAAAAACATTTAGGCAGGTGATGAAAGAGTTCAAGGTAGACTGGCAATACTAGTAGAAATGTAGTGAAAAAAACATGCAGAAAGGCAAATACAGGTGCCCAAATCCTTCAATAGGACATAATGCTACCGGTTTGCTGGCCAAATCTATTTCCAGTTTGTTTCATAGAATCATATATATTTCATTTTTAAAAACTTTAGTTGATTCACCTGCAAAATATGGCAGATACTAAAGCCAAATGGAAAGCCCAGATGCTTTCAAGATGTCTCTGTAAACTCTAAAAGCCATGATCCATTCACCTTTAATATTTCCATACTGGTCCCCCCTCAAATAAATATTCAGTGTGTGTGTGGCGCGGGGGGGGGGTAAAATTAGTTTTGCAAGTCCAACACTTTTCACAACCTTATGCTTTGTAGGTAGTAATAAGCAAAAACAAACTATTCTTTGGCTTGGATAAATTCTGGCATAATTACAGGTCTGGTGTTTGGAAAATGACGGCCAGATGAAAATGGTGCAGAGACATGAATAACCTGAAGTGTCTGAGGCTACAGCACTTACATCTCATTAACCGCCAATTACTGTATTCATAATTTAACACAAAAAGGAAAAACACAAATGGTATGTTTTTAAAAAACATACCTTTTATCTAGACTTCAGTTTACACTTGGCCTCTAAAGGCAGGATTAATGCAATGGGTTGAGAAAGGGAGTAGTTAGATTGAGCAATAAAAACACTTTTGATAACATGTGAGGCTATAAAAATGGCTTGGCTGAAGCTATTAGCCAAAGATAAATAATACCCTGCAGGAGGAAAAGAAACAGCTTTTCCTGGATCATAAGGTCTGGTATGTTTTTAAAGGCCTTGCTTTCATTGAAAATATAACATATCCATTTAAAGAGATATTTTTGAAATTCATGATTTCACAACACTTTTTTTATGTCCAAAATCTTATCTTCTTTTCTGGCAAGACTGTGTTTACGAGTTTTGTCAAAACACTGAAAGCAAAAACCATCCTCAGTTGTTTTGTTGTTGTTATTTCATTAGTAATCTTACTATTATTACTATTTTTATGTTGTTGCTGTTCTTATTACCGCCACTATAAGAGATGTTATTACTACTAACTGGTGCCATATCTAAGAGTAACTCTCCTAAATTCCTAATGGGAATAATTTTCAGTGTGTTTATTGCATTTCTGAATTCTAATGTATGACACTTTATTACTCAACCTTCTTGTGTTGGGTGGCTCTCTCCAGTGAGCCTGATTCACTTTACTTCATTCAGGTCAGTCTGTGAACCAGAAGCCTCTGTAGCATTTTTATGAAAATTCCCAGGTCCCATGACAGACTGGATCAGAAGCTCTGAGGCAGGGGCTCACTCAAGATTCTGATGCTTACATTCGAGAAGCTATGCTCAACAGGGGCAGTGACTGAGGTGCTAAAGAAAAGGGGAAGGGGGGATGAGAGAAAAGTGAGGGTGCACACCTGAGCCACACCTGCAGGCTTTACCTTGCCTGCTTAGGGCAGGCTGCCAAAACCAAGATAAAGAAAGCAAAGTCTGAGGCAGGGTAAGCCAAGGGGAGGACAATAAAGTCTAGGGCAGGGTTATAGGCAGGAGAGCGCCTTCCTGCCATGATATGTGGCATGGAAGCTCCTGTCCTAGGCTTCAGGCTACTGGGAGGAGAGACACCACCAGCACTTGCACCCAGCTGTTGTCTATCTCTTTTGCTTACTGAACATTGAAAATTATTTTCCATCAGTGCAGATATGTCAGATGGAATTGACTACCATTTTTAAGTTAGAATTTCTTGGATGTGTGGTCTACACATTTCAGAGTATGGTTGATCTCCAGTTTCACCTAACCCAAGTCTCTAGAGCGGGTATCAAGCTGTCACATGACTTCTGTGCAGTGTTAAATTTCAGGTCTGCTCCTTACTTTTTTGGCCCGATCTAACATTTAGTTTGGAATGAGGTTTCACAATATATCCTGTAGTTATTCTTCTTTCTTTTTTCCTCCTCCTCCTCCTCCTTCCTCTTCTTCCTTGTAATGTTTCTCAGTAACAAAATTAGGTAATGGGAAAAAAAAACATACACAAAGAAGAAAATAAAAAATTATCTGTATGCCTGTCACTCATTTTGATAAATTCAGTTATAGAAAATAACATATTATTTAAATAAAATTAGCATATAGGGTTATACAGTAGAACATTAAAAGATCTTACTGACCCTTATCATTTACTAATCATTTATCACTGAGTATTTAGCAGCTGTTTTCCAGGTTTTAGTTTTATAAATAACAATATAATAACTCTGTAGAAAACCTGTGTTTCATCACTGATGCCTAAATGACCTTATGGCCAACTCATAGAATTGGAATTTCTAGACAAAAAATATGCCTTCTTTTGATGTACTTGATATATAGTGCCAAATATCCCCTAAAGAGAATAATAAGGTAGAAACATGTTAAATTATAAACTGGTAAAACCATGTTGAAGATGATTTGACAAGAAGGATAAGAACATTGAGAACTTACAGTGATCTTGTTTAAGGAAATACTCACAATAGTGAAAAATTAGAAACAATCTAAATATACATTAAGCCAAGAATCAGGAAATAAGTATCACATAGAATTTTAAATGTATGAACTAGATCTATATGCATTAGCATAGATCTCTCTGAAAAACATAGTGGTATAATATCAAATGAAAAAAATTTTTGTAAGCAAATACACAGAATGGAATCATTTATCTAAAATGTTTTTTAAAAATCAAACAAAAAGATACTGTAGTGGGTGTTTATAAACACAAGGGAAGTACAAAACTACGTACAGAAAAAATATATTTACTTCAATGCAGTGGTTAATCTCTGGAAAAGACAATGGAAGAGGTATAGAAATTTTAGCTGGATTCACAATATTTATTTAATTTCCAAGTAGTTTTGAAGCAGATAAGATAAAATGTTGATACTTGTCAGATCTATGACACAGTTCTCAAAATGTGGATGAGAACCTCTGGGACACTAATAATAATTTTCATAATAATAATAAGACATTATTTATCTTTTTCACTGTGCTGAGTTTTGCATTGTTGGTAAAATCAATACCTGGTAAAACTGGCACAAATCAAAGCAGTGGTGCCACCTGTATGAGCAGTCATTTTATTTTTGCAGTAAACCACACATTTGCAGTAAAATAAAAGAAGCCGGTGTTACTTAAGAATGCCCACAATGAAGCATCAGGGTGGACTTAACCGATTCTCAACAATTAAAGACATTTTTGGGGTGGATGGAAATGTAATAATACAATGTGGAATTTTGCATGATTAAATGTATCTATATCTGCAAGACCTGAAAGATTCAGTAAATCAGTACTTTCCAATCAATTCATGGTGTCAACAAAATCATGTGTGGGCAAAAGATCAACTGGAAGTGAGTTTTAGAATATGAAAAGGTCCATGATAAGGTTTCAGATTCCACATCACAAACGCACTTTTAAGAAACTACCACCTGCCAGGGATGGAGCTCAGTGGCACAGTGTCTGACTTGCAAGCGCGAGGTCCTGAGTTTGATTCCTGATACCAAAAGGGGAAAACAAAAACAAACAAACAAACCAAAACTAAGAAACTAGCACCTGTTGGGTTTTGGTGTAGGATTAAAGCAGAATTTTCAGTTATCAGAAAATGTCAACACTTTACCTTTTCCCAACTACATAGCTGTTTGAAGATTGGTTTTCTTTGCATACTTCAACAAAAAAGCATGTCAGAATATACTGTATGCAGAAGTAGATAAAAACCCACTTGGCATTAATGATACTTTAAAAATTATATAACAATGCTACTCTTTCCAATGATTTCATTTTACTTTGGAAAATTTAGATTTTTTTTGAAAAAATATTACTTATTGCATGTTATAATCTATATTACTCTTAAATTAATTACATATTTAAAATTTTCTATTTTAATTTCTAATGAGGTTAACATTAGAAGTAATAAAATCTTTTTGGAGTTGTTAATATTTTTTAAGAGTGAGACTAAATAAATTGATAAATATGAACTTGGAGTGGGTAGATTTATCCTCTTAGAATATTTCCTCAGTTTTCTCCATGCATATAACTAAAAATAAAAATGAAAATGCCTACAAACAGCATATGAAGATATGTATAAGTCTCTATCATACTGAAGACTCATCATTAAAGAAAACAGAAAATATAAAGAAAACAGAAAATATATAACCAGTCAACCTTGTGAATGAGAGTAAAAGAATGTTATATCATGATTTTAATTTACCTCTTTTTTTTTTTATGAGTTTGAACACTGTTAAACGTTTACTGGTAATTTTAATTTCTTTTTAAAAAGTTGTCCTTTTCAGTTATTTGCTTGTTCTTTCAGTGTATGTTTGTTGAGCATCTTGCATATACCATGCCTGCTTCTAGGTGTATCTGGAAGGCACCAGTGAACACATATTTCTGTTGTAGCAGCCGGCGCACTATGCTCTATGGAGCCCAATTTGGCCAACTTCCTATTTTGGTGAAGTTTTGTTGGAACACAGTCATGCTCAGCTGTTTATGCATTGTCCTTAGACACTTCTGAGCTACAAGGGCAGAGTTGAGTAGTTTAAACAGAGACCGTGGTGCCTGCAAAGTCAAAAGTACTATTTGTCCTTTATAGAAAGTTTGCTAGCCCTCGGTCTCCTGGATTCCATAGGAATGTTTATCTACTCCCTAACTTCATATATTGTAAGACCCCTTCATATATTTTTATTGTGTCTTGAAAATGTTTTCCAATTTATTTATAGCCTTTTGATTTTTTATGTTCTTTTTATTGTCTAAAGTTTCACATTTCATGTAACAACTTGCTTAAATTTTAATATAACTGTTCCTACCCTTTTTTTCTTTGGTCTTTTTGAGACAGGGTTTCACTACGCAGTTCAGGCTGGCCTTGAATATACTGTGTAGCCCAGGTTGACCTTGAAGTAGCAATGATCCTCCTGCCTCCACCTCCTGAGTGCTGGGATTACAGGCATGCACCACCTGTTCCTAACTTTTTAAGAGCATTGATTATTTTAATAATTTATTGGTTATTTTGCTTTCTACTTGTACATAAATCTTAAAATTACTTTATCATATGAATGGGGGAGAATTTAGAATTCTAACATATAGAGAGAATTCTAATATATAGAGAGAATTCTAACATAGAATTCTAACATACAGAGAGAATTCTAACATAGAATTCTAACATATAGAGAGAATTCTAACGTAGAATTCTCTTTGGGGGAGAATTTAGAATTCTAACATATTAATTCATTTTGTCAATAAGCATACAATATTTGTTTCTCTGTCATATCCCATCTTGCAAATTATTTTATAGATTTTTTTTCGGGTAGTCTTATAAGTTCTTTTTTATGTTTATTCCTATATACTTTCTATTTCAGGCTGCTAATATGATACATAAGGTTTTTTCTCCTTATTTTATAACTGATTATAACTAATAAATATACTTAAAAAGTTTTGTAATTAGATGACATACTGAACTCTTGAAAGTGTTAGTAGCTTTTTTTCCCAGTTGATTCTAAATTTTTAATTTGGACAAATGGGGATTTGCTTGACTTTCCCTTTTTGATCACTTCATTTAATTTTTTTCACTTCAATATCACATTTGCTAGGTTTTGGAAAGAATAGTCATTAGCTTACATTCTTTTTCTTGTTTCTTATTGTGAAATACATATAGAAATTTACAACTCAGCAGATATTTAATCTTATTTCAAATACAAATCTTTATAATTTTAAGTAGTTGGACTTCTAGTCTATTGCATTAAGAGTTCTCAGTGATGTGTATTAACTCAAATATTTTTATGGCACTTATAGTGATGATAGAAATGCCCTCACCTAATCTACTGATAAAGTGATTCTGACAGTTATAAAATTTCTTGTATTTTTTAAGAAGTAGCTCTTTCTGTCATGACTTATTATTATTATTAATGTTTGATAGTATTTTACTTGAGATTTTTCAACCTTTAACATAAATTCATAGAGATTTGGTATTATATTTGTTAGGATTTTCCTATACCATGGAAGAAAAATGCATTGGAATGGCCACAACCTTTTTCTAAGCCTGGAATGCTTTACTGTTAAGATTATAAATTTATATAAATTATAAGATATCAAAGAGATAAATAACACTAGAATAATGAAAATGAGATATGAAATAAATGTATCCCACTATCTAGAGGAGAAATATTATGTTCATACAGTTAAGAACAATTAAAGTCAGATTTAGATTTAAAGTTTTAGTAGATGTAGGTAACTGTGTAGTGTCACACACTCCTCCAAATAACGGTTGATAGAAAATGGAATAAGGTTCTCCTGCAAACATTGAATTAATTATACGAACATTTCTCCGAGGTCTATGGGAACAGCCAGTGGACTGAGACTGACTGGAGAGCTTTAATCCACTTTATTAACACATCCAAAGAAAGAAAAAGGTCAACTTCTGGAGCTGGGCCAGTTTAGATAAACTGAGTTCAGAGAAACAAACTTTGGCAATGGGTGCCGGGCACTGCCCACAGGAAGGAAAGAAACCGAGTCCAATAGCTATTAGCATCCAGTTATGATAACTGTGTTCTCTAGCAAAGACACAGGCATTTCCCCAGACCTCACCAAGACCTACAGAAATGTTTCCCAGGACAATGACCCTTTGCTGACTCTGTGCACACTATCAGCTTTTTGATTATGTATTTAGCAATCGCGGCGGATTCTAGGAAAGGTTGTAGGACGTGCCTAGATCTGTACATTGCTTTTCTGCTAGGAAACATTGCCCCTCTGTTCTCATTCTCACACGTAGATCCATGGGATATGTATGTAATACCTGACCTATCAACTGAAACTGTACTTCTTTCTTTATGATGTGAAGTGTTACCAAGGCAGTATGACATTTTGTGCAGGATAGTTTCAAATACATTCTAACTTATGAAAGAATGAAATAGCTAATTCCAGTACTTTAAACATTAGAAACAAATCACACACAACATACCTCATTGCTCAAGGTAACGTATTCATCTGTGTCTGGACCCTCTTACTGGGTAGCTAAGAACTGTTGCACTGGAAAATTCCAATGACATTTCCATTTCATGAAGCGTTAGTCCAATTTATCTAGTTGTAACTGTCTAACATGGTGTATGAGGATTTCTTGGAAGAGTGATCACTAGATCACCATTTATTTTCTCCTAGGATTAAGTTTTGTCTATTAGCCAAGGCTAATAATGGATTCAGAAAGAAGTTTGCGTCTCAGTTTTAGTAAAACCTGTCAGTGATAAACCACTACTTTATCCTTAGCTTTCATAAAGGAATTCGTGGATACTAATATTTTGAAAATATTTGTCACTTTTTATTTGTATTAGTGAGATCCAGCATTAAAGTTGTATTTTTACATCATTTAAAAATGCCAGCTTTAAAGAGATAAAGATATCTCAAAAAGATACAAAATTAATACTATAAGTATTTTTATGTTAGATTGAGGTATATGAATTTGCTGATGCCATTTCTGAAGAGTGATAGATCTATTTTCACTGGTTGAGCAGAAATAGTCAGGTATCAAAAATTTTCTTTCACATGACTCAACTATTAAAGATTTGTCAATCTATTTTCCCTTATAGAGTAACAGAAATAAATTCATCAATTTACCAATGACAAGAAAGTCACACTGAAATAAATTGGTCTTATTTTTCACTCAATTAGTCAGAAGTAGCACTTCTGAGAAGGGAATGACATTTGTTTTATGATCTGCTGTCACTTGGCTTCCCCTGAATCAGATTAAATGGAACAATATTGCACCATTCTGTTGTTGTGATCTCACCAAATTTTGACATATGCTTAGTGTTTGGCTCTAAGTGCCACGGTGGCACCAAGGTTCACGCTTGGATCCCTACTCCAGTACATACGTGTGTGAGCACGTGCATGAGCATGTGTCAGCCACATTTGGACACTTGTTTCCTGCTAACAGAACGCCAGGCATATGTTTGAGACCAGGCTTCCTTTTCTTTTTGACACATTTTCTGTAATTAGATGCATTAAGACATACAACAGGATTAAAAATCAGAAGGGATTTGTATTTTTGTAAACATCAACTATGGTTATGGCAAAGACCTTTATATCAACTAAAATCTATCCACTGGAGCCATAATCTAAACAACTTAGTTTATAACACAGTTCAACTCATAGAAAGAAAGAAAGAAAGAAAGAAAGAAAGAAAGAAAGAAAGAAAGAAAGAAAGACTCTTTCCCATGAAAACATAAAAGTGATGACATAAAACAGAGCTCATTTGAACATTAAACTACCCTCCATAAAAATGTCAGCCTAACTGGATTACTTCCATCAATGCTGCAAAAAATGGAAACAGCAAATGAGATTTTGATGGTGGCAGTTGAAAATAAGTTTTTTCTAGTATTCTATTCTGTGGTTTATGAGGTTACTAAAACTTGCAGTGTAATTATGGTTTGACACTTTGTATCTCTTTTTATTTATAGTCTTTTAAAGGAAGTAGTGTAAATTATATTCTTTAAAACATCATTGACCATGTTGTAAGTACCCCAAGTGTCAAAGGGAATGGAATATAATGATTATAAACATGAAGAAATCTCTTCATGAAAACTAGAAGGGACCAATTCTGAGGTAAATTAGCACAGATAGGCTACATTCTGTAGGAATGCAGGTTTGAGTGACATGAAAGATATTTAGGTACCATTTTTATTTGTTTTTAAGCAAGAGTGATACAGAAATAAAATCACATCGTTTTTGTAATTAAAAATGTGTGTCTTTGCGATAATGATTGCTGGTAAGCAGTATGCAGAAGCAGGTAAGGATATAGGCTTTGAATTCGTACAAACCTAATTCAAATTCTGGTTTTGTCACATGTTAGTGTTAGTTGCATCACCCTGGGACACTGATTAATCTTTACCTCTCAGTTTCCTTAGCTGTACAATGAGGATAATGATAATAACAGCTAGTATGCCATGGGGCCATTCTAAAAAATTAAATGAACTAATCCATGAAAACATTTATCCCAGCCCCTGATATATAGTAACAATCGAAAATATTAAAATTCTTAGAAAGAGAAAAATATTATTAATATTGAAGCAAGAGACTATGAATACAACACACATGATAACAGAGAGGCATTTGGGAAACCATGGTACCCTTGTGGCTGCAACTACGGAAGTCAATTTTTTATAAAACAAGTCCCAAGATTCCATATGCTTTTCCATTCACTAAGAGATAATACATGGAATCATCTTTATACATTCCTGCACTCATGGAGCTATCTATTTTGCTTCTCCATTATTACTAATTTGAGACTCCATGTGTTTAGGAGACCTTGGATGAGGGAAGTTTCTAGAAATTGTTTTCTTCATAGGCTTTCAATATGGATCACATTTTGATAGATGTAGTTTGAACGGAAGAGTCTGAAACTGGATATCTGTTCATCTCCAGAATATAGGACCAACATTACTGGTAAAACCTACGGATTTCTTGATAAACTAGAGGAACAAATTGGGAGCGGGCAATAAGACAAGAATATCATATAAGATACTAAGTTTCAGAAGTTCCTTACTTAAAAAACGTGGCCTGGGATTAAATGAGTATAACAAGAGTTCAAAGACCAGAAGAAAATGCAAAGAAACAAATGGGTCCTAATGCTAGAATGGGGATTATAAACTGAATTGGCTTAAGAGCAGCCATTATTCTACACAAGAAGATCCTCACAAGCAATGTGAATATTCCAAAGCAGAATTGCAGAATTGTCTTTTCAACTAAAGTACTGATGCAGAGGGCTATGTTTCCATGATGGTTACATTTTGTACTACATGTAAATTAATATTAAGCAAATTGGTGGAGAGACCCCTGTTTGGATGATACAAAACAAATATTAAATGGAACTAAAATTAAATCTTCATTTGAATATAGATGAAAGTCTTCACATAGTAGTGAAGAAAATTCCGTGATTGGGTCATTATAATTACATAGTGGCTGGCAAATTTATGCTCATAATGACCCATCCTTCTAAGTAAACTATTAGAAAATAATTTCATGAATGGATAAAATGTTTGTACTTCAAACATATGGCTAATATCACAAATTCAGAAACAAAATTAAAAGTTGTTTAAATATCTTATAAAACTGCAGCTGCTCCATTCATTCATTTTAAAAAACTAAAATGAAAAATTTTGCCTCAGTGATCTGCACTGCCTGTAAAAAGCAGCTCTGAATGAGAGTCTCATCTTAGGTTTCCGCAGTGAACGGCAGTAGGAATATAACACAGAGGTCCATCATCATCAAAGAGATATGACCTTTGCTTGTCCAGGCAAAATAGTTCTGGGAGTGCCGAGTTGGCAACATTCTCTGTTATCATCTTTCTTTTGGCTACTGGCTGAGCATGGTGGCCAGAGTTAGCAGTTCAGTCTGCTGCTATGAAGCTGAGTTTTTCTTCTGTGACACTAATTGAAACTGCAACATCGAACTCATTATCATCTTGTAAAACCCTCTGAGCTAACTGGCTCAGACAGCCATGGGTATATGCTAAAATCAAAGGCAAGAGGATTCAAAGAATTAGGGACATGAAATTTGGGATATTTTCTAAAGATCAAAAGTGTAAGAATAAAACTCAGCACATAATTAATTTACATGTACCAAGATGGCTATCAAATGGGCAACTTTTTGAAAAATACCAACAGTGTAGGTCAAATAGCCATGAGGAAGCCAAAAGAGATCTCTAAGATGTTTTACTCTGAACAATAATGAGCCACTCTTCTTACTCTGGTCATGTATAAATCACATGATCAAGTAGCATATGCCCTGGGGTTGATTTTTTTCAATCCCAATGACAGTGGGACCATTGTGAAATTAATTGGATTGTTATAGGTTTAACCTGATTGTATTACTAAGACAACAACAACAATAAGTGAATTAAAGTTAAACAAATGTGTTATCTGCATGTCATCTGACAATTTTGATCTGTAATTCTCAGGTTGATTTTGCTTCTCCAGGGAACATCTGGCAATAGCTGGACACATTTTTTGATTGTCCCAATTTAAGAGGGGAAGGAAGAAGGAACAGTGTTGGTGGAAAGTAATGGAGGTACTACTGAACATCATACAATGTATAGGCCACAACAGGGAATTATCTAATGCAAACCATCCACAGGGCAGAGGTTGAGAAACAGACCCCGCTTTGTAGGAAAACCTTGTAAAGAAGCCATCACTGTCACCTATTACTAGCGAAGAGGTAGATTATTCAGTAACAATGATTTTGAGGTAACTCAAGTGTCTGGAAAACCTCAATTATAATCAAGATTTCTCTGAATATATCAAAACCAAGTAGAGATGTTTTAAAATGTTACCAAGACAATGAGGAGAAAAGCAGATGAACCTGGCCTCTGGATGCAGGATGATGATTTTCTCAAATTCTCCTAGGGTGACAGTAGGGGAAAGACAAAGGGAATCTCAATAAATGACCCTGTATCAAAGCTGCACACACTTCTCTTTGTCAGAGCTCCAATTTATTGAAATTATCAAAACTCAAAAGCAAACCACAGACTCAGAACACTTACAAAACAAATTTAAGTGCTGCAATTTTTCTAACAGAGTTCATACAAGATTCTTTTAAAAATAAAAAGCATTAGCCAATAGATAATTGGTCAGAGTACACAAAAAAATTTAAAAAGAAAAAATACTATGATTAAAACATCTCATTTCATTCCTGCTCAAAGAAATACAAGGAAGGCTGGGGCTGTAGCTCAGTGGTAGAACATTTGCCTAGCATGTACAAGGCCCTGTGTTCATCCCCAGCACCAAAATAAAGAAGGAAGGAAGGAAGGAAGGAAGGAAGGAAGGAAGGAAGGAAGGAAGGAAGGAAGGAAAGAAGAAAGGAAGGAAGGAAGAAAGGAAGAAAGAAAGAAAGAAGAAAGATCAGAATTTTTTACTTGTCAATCTACTAAAAAAACCCATTTTGCTTATCTACTTCTCTCTTCCTATCATCTATTTATCTATCTATCTATATCTCATTGCCACTTTAGAATATGTTTAAGTGTTCCCATATATTTCATCTTTGAATTCTGCATTTCAAGATATCTAAACATGCAGCACCCACATAATCTATATACTAAGTTATCACCTAAAGAGGTGAAATATGAAAAAACTCTTCAGCTATGTTCTGAGTATGGCTATGTTATATCAGAGAAAAATTAGTATAAACAAAGATTCCCATGAGTATTATAATACTAATAACCTTTAGAAATGGTAAAAGGTGTGATTTTCTAGAACACTCTGGTAGCCAATATGCTCAAGTGAATGTGTTCAGGAATACATACTTCCGCAGGTCTCTCAAATGTTCTGTAGAGGGCTAGGGATATAGCTCAGAGGCACAGTGCCTGCCTGGCAAGCATAAGGTCCTGAGTTCGATTCCAGGTACCTCCCACCAAATCAATATGCTGTAGAATGTGCAGAGGCACTGATGGACTTTGTTGCTACCTAGCTTTCCAAGGATGTGCTGTGCAATCGCTCACTGTATCAAAAGGAAGACATTCTTACAACCCATTATAAAAGGGTTGGGTTTCACAAATTCAGGATCTCTTCCTTCTAGTAACACAACTTACTGCATGTACAAGTGTCGCCTGGACCTCTTTGCATTACTGTGGGGCAATGAGGACCAGGAATAGACATGAAAAATGCTGATATTCTAGCTACCACTATTGCTGTAATAAGGTGTCCTCATGCCTGACTGAGAATATCATCTTTTCTGCATTCATTCATGAAGCATGGGTAGGTTAATTTATTAGTTTAGGAGTCGGGTAAAAATAAATCTCAGATCTTCCAAGAGCTACTTAAGGGGTCTATTCCCCTTTGATCTTGAAGGATAGAATCTATGGTTTAGTGCTCTCTAATCAAGTTAACTCTTTCTGCCTACTTTGAGGTAATATTATTTATCCTCAAAGGAAAAGGCCTCGTCCTCAAGAATGTTATTTTGTTACTGGTCCTATTACTGTATTACTTTAAGGTACTAAATGATACATAGACTTTAAAGAAAAAATATGTCCAAGAAATCCAAGACATTAGAAGTTATTAAGAAACAGAGCTGGGGGCTGGGGATTTAACTCAGTGGCACAGCACTTGCCTGGCAAGCACAAGGTTGTGAGTTTGATTCCCAGTACCGGAAAAAACCAAAAAACAAACAAACTAAAAAAAACTAAAAAAAAAAAAAAAAGAAACAGACTGGGTGTGCTGGCACATACCTATATTCTCAGCACTTGGGAAGGCTGAGGCAGGAAGATCATATGCTCCAGCTCAGCCTGGTCAGCCTTTTAGCAAGACCCTGTCCTCAAAAATAATAAAAAAGGATTGGAGATATAGTTTAGTGCAAAGGCCTTGGATTCAAACTCCAGAAAAAAATAAAAAGAAAAGAATGGAACAGAACAGAACAGGAAAAGAAGAAAGAAAGAAAGAAAGAAAGAAAGAAAGAAAGAAAGAAAGAAAGAAAGAAAGAAAGAGTCCACATTCTCACAGACCATAAAATAAAGTTTTGTTTCAAATTAAAGGATTTCAGAAGCTCAGAACAATGGGAATAGAATTATAAAATTGGTGTATTTTTCAAGTATCCTGTTTGTTTTTGCTGTGGGAATGGTGAATGAGTAAGGAAGATTTTTAATAGGGTTCTTTGTATTACATAGTAAGGGAAGTCCATGGGATTTTGTACATTAGACCTACTTGATACTTAATGACTATTTTCCAAAAAAAATAATTTGGACACAAGTTCCAACAAGTACAGCACATATTCACAGTGCTCATGGAATGGAATATTTGCAATACAAACTGTTTCATAAAATCTTACATAATGTAATTATGTTGGATATTTAAGTCTATGATTGCAAAATTCCAGGACAATTTCCTTGAGGCATATTTGCAAAGTATGTTCATGATACTGCCTTATACAAACATCATTTCTGTGTACTTTCCCCCATATGTGCTTTCATATGACTCAAGGAGGTGCTGGGGCAAACACTGCAAAGGAGACAGGGCTGTAAGCTTAGAAGATGAGATACTTGAATCCAGAGAGGCCCAGCTCCACATAAAACAGAACAAAGTACCCAGCAGAAGCCTCTCCCAGAATAGTAAGTGTAACTGGATTACTGAGGAGATGAAAATGTCTTCAAGGACTCATGTGCCTCCCAAACTTTTCTAGGAGCTGGCTTTCAAAAACTGCTTGTAGGATGAAATGCTAATGAACAGTTTAAAGGATGAAAAAAGTGGGAACAAGAACATTAATCTGCTAGCATTGTTTGGAGACAGCTATGATCTGTATAACATGTGCCATCTACAAAACACTTACCTTGTAGTGTAGTGAGTTGTTCTTCGGGTTCGTGGGACTCTCCCTTCACAGCAGTCTGCTCCTCCCCTCTATGCTATGCTTACTGAGCCACTCAGTAACTTCATCCAACCCCTGAGCGAGCCACCCAGGCTGGAAGGGATAAAATGGAGTCTCTCAAATTCTGATACTTCGATCACTTGGCTCAGAGTCACTCTGTTGCTAAAGATGCAGATTTCTGGGTGATGCTCCACACCAACCTAATCAGTCTTCTTAGTTGAGCCCAAGAATCTGCATTCTAGAACCACCGCCCCACTGAAAAGTGGGCTGAATTTTGGAGACTTAGTAGGCTATGTAGAGTTTATGTCTATGAAAAGCTAAACAGTGAATACAACTTTGCTTTGGTATTTGATATTTTTGAATACAGACTCAATGTAACCAAAGGTTTTCTTTCTTTCTTTTTTTTTTTAACGAGAAAGCAGGTATTTCTTTTGTGTCAGAAAGGAAAGATTTTTTAAGCTCAAAGGGCATTTGAAAAATCTATTTTGATTCATGTATACAGACTGCATTGATGCATTAAACTTATAAACCAAACACACACACACACACACACACACACACACACACACTCCCCATGATGACTAATTTGTCTGACTGGATGCCCCCAAAACTGATATGGCCTATGAATAAAGTACATAGGTGAATAAGCTTGAGACATTATCTAATGATGTAAAATATATAAGAAAGGATAGAACATCAATGCCATGATACACTGTTGCTCTCTGGCCTCTAATTTTGGAACTCCTGAAAACAATACTTGAGTCTTTTGACTTTCTAACTTTCAAATACCGTTGAAGAAAGGAGCCTACAGGTCATCAGAATTTAGCCACTTTTCCCTCTGAAACCAAGTTATTCTCCCCTTCCCTCACGGGTCTGCTACAATTAAAATAAGACCCTGACGTCCTGGCTACCAAATTCACCAAGGCCCAATTGCTCATTGTCTGCCTCTGTGGATGAAACCCCCGAGAAGAAAATTCACCAACTCCCTCTTACCCCTCAGCTGTTTGTAGTCCAGTCAAGTGAAATCACTTTCTTTTGGCTGACAGGGCTTTCACACTTGGAGTCTGTCTGGAAAACTCTTATTTAGCCTTTAAAGCCAAACACAAATATCTCCTCTTCGATATAATCCCCTCACTCTGATCCTGGAGACACAATCAGTCCTCACTGTATGTTTCCATGACTTTTGGTTTATTGCTCAAAAGCCTGGACCTTGCTCTGAGGGGCAAGGATCAGCTGACACATAAAAGACAAGCTCAGGCACAAGCTATTTCTGTTGAATCAGTTAACTGATTTTTTTTTTATTTTATTAAAAAATAAAAATTTCACAATCCATAAGAAAATAACAGTTATTACACCAGGTATCATTATTTTCAAAGTAGTTGCTCGGAGTACAAGACAGAAATCATAAAATTTCTTACAAGAAAGAAACAGATATTTACACAAATCTTTCTTTTCAACAAACTGACATAAACTAGTAGTATAAATGAAACCAATTAGCATAGATATTGAAATATTTTTAAAACAATGGAATTTGTAGTTTGGGTGAGTATTTGAACCTCTATCGCCCTCCAGTTTGTTCTTTACTTGCACTTCTTATATGAGAGAAACCTGACATGAGGGGGAAGATGTCTCCTTGTAGGGAGGACCTCTGGACCCTGAGCAAATGCTAGAGATTGTTAAACCCTCCTGGAAAGGCTTTCCTCAACTACGAATAACTGAGCCTCAGTGAACTTCACACATGCCCTCATCAGGAAATGATTCCACATTAGAGTACCAATATTGATTAGCTACACTTGACAAGAGAAACTCATTCTACAAAAAAAAAAAAAAAAAAAAAAAGGGTGGGGATTTGGTTCCCGGTACCGGAGAAAAAATAAAAATAAAAATAAAAAAATAAAAAAATAAAAAAAGAGAAACTGCTCTCATTTAAGAATTTTTTCTGAGAAGAAAATGAGGAAAAGCAAAAACTGCACAGTATGTCCCATGATGAACTTCCCCTTTATTTGGAGACATAGATGGGTAGATGTGACTGCCATAAAACAAGTCTTCAAAGCTCATAGCTGTACCTGGCAACTTCATAACCTCAGTGTTAAAAAAAGACATGGATTTACCTAAGTGTCCATCAAGAGATGAATAGACAAAGTACTCAA